>NC_052233.1:7383614-7714864 GCF_013401445.1 Tripterygium wilfordii | reverse complement strand
GTGGAGAATTTGTTACCTAGAGTTCATATGTAATTACGTACCCATATTCATTTGGCTTTTATTGAACGAATTTCATGATCCCCTATACAAGTGAAAATGCTTAAGAAAAATATCACTTAGGACGAACCAACTGCAGTAGTTTCAGCATTCAGAGGCTACTGAATAGTACATATCCTCTTGGCAAGGACACATCGCAAAATTAAAAAAAGGTAAAAATGGAGTACTAAAAAACAAAACCCCCAGCAGTGGTACCTCCAAATTACTGCAAAACTATGTAACGGGATGTCAAATATTGGCTCTAAAACAACTAATACATAGAAATGGCATTTGAGTGATCATATGGTTAAAGCAATTCCAATCAAATCTATACATCACTCCGATGACTGATGCCCAAATATGAAGTACAAAATAATAACAAAATCAATTATAAGCCTAAAACAAACCCAAAACAACAGAACATCATTAGGAGAGAGTGGATAGCAATTATCTTACCCATGCAACTAGATTTTGCTCCTCACGCTCTTTTTCAGGATCAATTGCTTTCCGGCCAGTGATGAGCTCCAGAAGAAAAACCCCAAAACTGTACATATCTGACTTAAAAGTCAGCTGACCAGTCATTGCATAATCAGGAGCACAATACCCATACGTTCCCATAACCCTAGTAGAGACATGAGTCTGTTCTCCTTTGGGACCTACTTTGGCCAGGCCAAAATCAGATAGCTTGGGCTGATACCCCTCACCAAGTAATATGTTCGAGCATTTCAGATCTCGATATATAATGGAAGGATCCATTTTATCATGCAAATACTCCAAGCCCCTTGCTGCACCAGCTGCAATACTCATTCTGGTATTCCAATCCAGAGGCGTCCTCAAGGGTGGAAGATCTGGACCAAAAAACATTGAAAGGAAAATTATTAGGAATAAGACAAATTAAGTATGGCAAGATGCAAAACAAAGGAAACAAAAGGATGATATGAGGAGAAGAAACACAAAAAGACTCACGGACCATACAGGTGATTTTCCAAAGATCCTAGAGGCATGTATTCATATACCAGTAGCCTCTGAGCTCCTTCAGCGCAAAAACCAAGCAATTTGACAAGATTAGGATGATCCGCCTTACTCAATGTCATTACTTCAATAACGAATTCCCTAATACCTTGGACCCCATTTGGATCAAGCTGTTTAATAGCGACCACCTACAATATGTTAAAGTAACAAAACATCAGGTCACCAGCAGGTCCATTCCCCAAATCAGAGCACAAACTTAGTGGGAGAGATAATTAGCTTGAATATTATTTTTGTCAATTCTAGCATGATAATACAACCTTAATGCTACTGCATAATTAACATTGCTATCTTAAAAAACCTTTTAAAACAAAATCGACAAACCTGGTTGATTTTCGCAATATGCCCCTTATAGACTTTGCCAAAACCTCCCTCACCCACGAAACAATCTGATCTAAAGTTGCCCGTGGCATCCGCAAGTTCAGCAAATGTAAATGTCTGAACGTTGCTGTCATTGCCATTCCCATCCTTAGAAACGTCAACCTTCAAATTTAGATTCTTCGCATCCAAAGATAATTGGTCGTCTTTAGAAACATCTTCCTTCTTTGAATTTACATTAGACTTCACTTTCAACAACTCTATAAGACAAACCAAAAAGAAGGGTTAAAGAAGAGTATTAACAGAAGAGCAGATACATAGACAAAAAAAAAAAAGAAAAAAAAAGAGGATGGTCTTGATACGATTTCCCAGAATTGGATAAAACGATTCAGAAGTTATTGTTGTTCAATATCAAAAACATTATGTCATTGATTACTATTTGCAATACATGAGCGCTGTACAGTTGACAATCGGATTCAAAAAAGATACAAACGTATATCTTATCAACAAAATACAAAATGTTCAAAATGTATAAAAGTTGTTGCTACGGAGATTTCAAAATACATGATAGAGCAGAAGTTGCAGCTGTCACGCCAGGCGATTCAGACAAAGAATTTCTGTTAACATCCATTAACAACAACGAAGGTTAATAGCACTTGAAACATAGCAACATGAACCCAAAAACAAAGAAACAAAATTACCTATAAAATAGAGAGAAAATAAACTATCTTGATGTGAAAACAAATCTTCAACATAATATTTATACTAAAATTCATATTCAGCAACCAGATTAAGAGAGGCAACACAGATTAAACCTAAAAAAGTATTAAAAAAAAAAAACCGCACAACACACCGGGAGAACCAACAGGGGCCGGTTTAATTCAGAAACCCATTATGGAATGAAATCTTCCGTAGCTGAATCAAATAAATTTGAGCAATTTACGCAGAAAATTGAGGGTGAAAAAGAAAGAAAAAGTAAAGGGCACGGATATTGTAGACTTACCATCTTAAATTAAATGCAAAGCAAATAATTTCCAAAATTTTAAAAAAAAATTGTGAATAAAAGCTAAACAATATGACATACCTGAAGTGGGTCTTGTTCGATCATCACGTTTGATGACATCGACGTTCTTGTCGTTGTTTTCCTCTGAACGTTTCCTTGATTTTCCGTTGAATCGAAAACAACTCATGATAGAAGTAAAACAATACGTTTTCTCCCACTTGACCCCTGTTTCTCAGCTATATCGATGACCCAACATCAAATGAAACAACCAAACAGGAACAGAGCAGAGAGAATGAGTTACAAATTCCACAGAGAGCGAGAAATCCAGTTCTTCTAAGAATTTAGTCCTTTTTTATACCCAGCTTTTCTTTTTTGTTCATTATAATTATGTTTCGCTGCGGATCACCCTACATGTTCAAACAATCTTGACCAATAGTACCGTCCCACGTTACAGAGCAGTTGGCTATCCACCGAATGAAGACACGACACGAGTCGAAATCAGGGACAGTTTGGGAAAATCACGTTGTAGCGGATGGTGGCCTTTTTTTGTCTCCTTGTGTTGACCAAATACTATTCGGCGACGTGGAGAACAGTGATGGCCTACTGTGATACGGAGTTGCAACGGATCTTTGTCGTTTCTCTAGAAGCTTTTTCATCTCCCTAAAATAAATAAAATAAATGTATTTACCTGCCTGTGATTTAAGTTTCGCTTATCACCGTCTAATTTGAATTTTTAAAAGGCAAGTCAAATCCCTATAAATTTTCTCCCACCTCGATCTGCTACAACCTAGTTGGACCCACTGACACACGCGGTTTCACATTTATGAATTTAGCGGTGATCCACGCAGTCAGATGTTGACGTCTTCGGCAACCGGGTGTTTTCGGCAGCAGTGGAACACCGCGCCCTATACGTCGCTGTGCGCAATTTAACTCGTTTGACTAAACGCGGTGATTAGTTAAAACAAACGCGGTAATTAGTTAAAACAAGGGAAGACATTTACGGGGGGTTTAGTTTGACCCCCCAACTACTCATTTATTATACGTTGTTGTTTATAACGAGAGAAACTTCATTTCATGTGTACATTCGTATTAGAAATTTTAGTTGAACATTTAATGCACATTGTTTACAACAATGTGTTAAATAACATAAGGATGAACCCAAACATATATTTATGGTTGGGTTTGATTTTTTTTGGAGGTAATAGGGTATGTTTTGCCCTTTCAAAAAAAAAACATAAGGATGAACCCAATCATATATTTACTTAAAAAATTTTGAAAATTTTTTATTTATATTCCGATCGATTTCATGAATCCAATAATATATTTTTTTGTCCTGACCAAAAATCAAATTCAACAAGAAAAATACATGATGATTTGGATCGTTTGATATAAACTCAAAACATTTTATGTATTTTTCGTGATGAATTTGATTTTTGTTTGAGATAAATAATGTATCTTTGAATTTGTTAGATTAAGTACTATACACTTATGATTTTTGAAAAAATAATGAAAATGTAATGTACACTAAATTGATTATAGCGAGGGCTGTTGTCGGCTCTAATTTTATTACAACAACACCTCAGCACCCATGACATAAACATATGTAAATTGATCGAGACGTGTCAATTTTGGTAAGTTTTTCCTTAATTTGATTTCCAAACACTAAACTAACCTTAATTTAGATTTGTTCGTCCAAATTCGAATTTTTCTGAATTCAATTTTGAACTTTAGCTGAATAGCTTTGATAGCAACCTTCACCTAAGTTTGAACTTTGAAATCAAGAGTTTGAAATATTTTTTGTTTTTTGAAAAATGAAAAAGAAAAAATATATGAAGAACAAACATACCAAACATACCCTGATATTTATCTTCCAAAATATACTATCAACACCATGATAAAGTTTCCTTTATTTTATTTTATTTTATTTTTTATTTTGAAGTCCCAATTCCCAAATGATTCTCACCTACAAATATTAATTATTGATTGAAGTGTAAAGATAAAGATCCACGAAGGACACGTACCAGTCCCTTTTGTTTTCCCTAGTTGCGTGATTCCTTTTACAACACATATAATTTATGGGGACACAAATATTAATTAAAAGTTTTTCTAAATTGTCTCAGAAAACAATGCTTGAGATCAGAAAAAATCTTCATTGATTGAGAGAACCTTGAATTTTTTTTACGAGCCACATCGTTTGGTGTTGCTAAGCGATGTGAGATTATAAACCTAATTACATGACTCGTGATAATTAATTTATAATAAAGCACAACTTTTATAAGCCATAACAAATCAATTAAGTAACATCTTCCTCTTGGTGCATGAACGGTGCAACAACCCAAAAGGGACACCATGATTGTGTTCATAGTTGGTGTATAAAGTTAAAAAGACATATATATACATAGTAGTTTTGACAGATGGAGGGGTACGTACGTATGACAAAAATGTTATGAAAATGGTGGTTTACACACTTGTCAGGGAATTATGTGTCTATTAGTCATCTTAATTTATTACACAAATGACATAATCAACGTATTTTTAATAGGATTAAACTAATAATCATAACCCACTTCCGAGATTGTTATGTCTTAATAATGGTGTATACAAGAGTGCACGCGTCCACCATATTACTCTCTCTGGATTATCTAAAAAAATAGAATTACATAATTAAGCAGTACCCTTGAAACTAATTATCCAAACAGTACTTAATTAGTCCAAATAAGTACGTATTAGTCATGTAGACTTATTATGAGATGAAAATTCAAAATTATGACAACCATTTGGATCAAATTACGAGCATCCACAATGGTTTAACTTGTACACACACTCCAAATTTCCTTAAATTATACTCTCTCTCTTCTCCTCTCTCTTAGGTGGCACAATTTAATTGGATGATTGGGTCCCACAACCTACACTATTCATCACATCTCCATACATTCCAACACTCTATACTCATTTTCTTTATTTTCTCTCTTATCGTTTTCATCATCTCTCTCTTATTTTCCATCACCTCTCTCTTCCTTTTCATCTTCTTTCTCTTTCTTTCCATCATCTCTCTTACTTTTCATCACATCTCTCTTCCTTTTTCATCATCTCTCTTCACTATTCATCAATTACCATACACTTCAAAGATCAAGTATGGACTAATTTTTCAAGTGTCATTTTTTATCATAAGTGTGCATGTAGTGCTTAACTTATCAAGAAAGTATCATCTCAAGTACCCATTGTGAACATCTAACGCTTAATTTTATCAAGAAAGTATCATCTCAAGCACTTCAAAATCATCCCATTGTGGATGCTTAAGAGCTTGTCTTTGTTATTAGTTTACTCCTTAATTTGTATGTGTATATATATGTATACTAATCATCCATCGACAATCATGATCATAATACTGACGAAGCCACCAGCAAGATATATACCTCAATCAGTCAGTATATGGCAAAAAAGGTTTGATTGCTATTGATTGGAGTTTAATTAAATCCAGTTGGCCAGCTCTTGCCTCTCAACAGGTAGCATGCAAAATAGGCAGTTAAGGACGCGTTTGTGTTAATTATGAGCTCAGATCCAAACCACAACTTTTTGATGGTTGGCACCTCTTCAATGTTGTGCGGAAGAGCGTCCATCAATTTATTACCATGCTGCATTTCTGCATACATATATAGTGGTAGTTGAGGGGCCCTGCAGTAGATTTTCAACTGCAGGGCTGGCAGTAGGCCAATTTTGACCATCAAAATTTTTTAAAAAATTGTATAAAAATTATAAATATAATGCTTATAGTGTTTAGATTAGCATTGTGTATTTTTTTAAAAAATTAAATTTTATGACAAAAGATTGATACAAATATGAAGCATTTTTTATCGTTGGATAAACACCTATTTTATTTTTTCTTATTTGTCAATGAATTTAGCTTTTCTTCCTTAAAAAAACACATGATATTGATCTATACACTAAATACTTTGCATCTACTATTTTTTTAGAATTTATTAAAATTTAATTAAGCTTTAACTGAGTCTACTGCTGTCCCTGCAGTAGATGGCCTACTGCAGGGCCCCCAAACTCGTATAGTGGCGGCCCGGCAAAACCTATCCTGCCCCTGCTCATTGTCAAAGCAATAATAATTGAGAAAGCAAGTTATTTATATATGCATTGCAAGAAGGGAAAGAGAAAAAAAGCAGGTTGGGATCTTGCCAGTCAGATGACCCATTGACTGTCGATCAGAGAGAGACCTTAACGGTATGGTCAGCCACTAGCAACTCCACTGGAACATAGAACTGAATCCCACTACTGAAGTTTAAGTCACTGAGATGACAACTTTTGAGTTTTTCTGTCTTGTCAAATAAAATTTGAGCACCCCATGCACCCCATGGATCTAAAAACATAATAACAATTCATTCTTGTAGAAAAAATACGAGACATAGAGAACCTGATTTTCCATACCAGATCACGATTACCATCAGCTAAAGCTCCCATGATCCAGGTGACCTCTCAGGAGTTGCCATTGACCTGAACGACAAGGTAAATTCCAAACGACAGAACCGTTTAGAGAAACATAAATGCATTACCATGACCGATTAATTGGACCGGAGGTTACCCTATGCAAGGGCTGCCTGCCATATAAAACCATCATGGTGTACAAACACAAGAGTCCGACCTAATAAAACACAGGCTAAAAGTATCTCGTAAAAGTTTTACAAAGATTACAAATATCTCCGAAACAAGTATCATCCGCCATAAATCCATTTACATAACATCAGTGCCGGAGTCATGTACACTGATTAACATGCACAATCAGGAACAAGGGTTGAATCAGCAATCTCCATCATTCCAATGTTATCTGGCACTCTCACTGGAATTGTCTTTGTAGCTCAGGTCATTGCCAGGACAATCCTTGGATGCTTTGTTGTCAGACCTGGAAAGCAAGACAAGCAAGAGCAGGGATATGGATAGTATGAATCATGATAGAAACCAAAGTTTGAACTCATTTTTTGGTGTTACCATACATTATCTGCCGAACAAATTGTCCCCTGACACGAGGGCGTTGTTCAGCCAACTTTTTCCTGCTTTGATATCGTACCTGAAAAAAAAAAGGGGTGAGGAAGACCTAGCTAGGTCAACCAATTATTAATCTGTTTGACAAAGCCTCCTGCCTTAATGCATCATATGGCTGTACCAACATGGACAAAACTGACTTCACGATTCCAATGCCAATCTATTAAGGTTTCTAGAGTTCAATATGTTCAATGCAATCATGCACATTATATGACGGAAAGATTTTAATGATTAACCCTATGTCAACTTCAAAAGTTTTATTATCTAGGATGCTGATTATCTCGCACAAGCTTCAACATACATAGATAATAGCCTGATGGTACCAGATACGGTGTCTACAATCACCAACTGAACCAATTAGGATAAGTTCTCCATTGAATTATCACTTCGATTAACTTCATCTCCTATTGCTTGCATTTGTTTTAGGCCACTCAGAGGATACCACTTCCATTTGGAGAAACTTTAGGTGCTGATAATCGTGGGTCAATTCTTTTTGGATTATTAACACAACTTACCATAGCCAATATGGAACTGTAACAGTGTAACTAAGCAAAACATGATGTAAATTCTAAGAAGGGCAAAAAAAAGCTTTAAAAGAAAAAGGAGCAGGTTACCCTCTTTTCAAAGCATCTTTCTTTCCTTTTCTGACGAAATTTGTTCAAGGCAGCCTCTCGTAGTGCAATACGGTCATCATCTGTTCCATTTTCACTCACTCTCCCACTGATGGCAGCAGTCCCACTATCACCAGCTGCCCCATTGTCACTTTCCATATTTGTTGCTCCAGCATTCATGGCAGTGCTGCTCCCATTTTGCCCATCACTACCATGGTTGCTCCCGGAGGCACTCCCATTCACACTGTAGTTTCCAGCATTACCTTCAAGGAGACCTCCTAACATGTTAGATGACCCACATAGTGGAGCAGTTGATGCCATATTCCTTAATGATGTATCATCATGATCTGGCTGTGATTGATGCTTCTGCTTGGTATTGACATGATAATAATGATCATGGTGATGATGGTGGTGGTGGTGATGATGCTGGACTTGGACCTGCTGGCATGAACTTCTGTGATGTGCTTGAACTGTGTTAACCACCAACTCATCTGACTTCACAGGGGTCACTTGCAGAGTTGCACTGGCACGGTCATTCTGAGCAGATTGGAATGCAGAAGACTGAAATGATTTGAATGCTGATGTCGAATCAGACTGAACATTGAAAGCTTCAGGCTTAGGGGTAACATATTCTGCAGTGGAGGCAATTTCATTGTTGTTGCTACTTCCATCAGACTGCTGATTGAGAGGAGCTCCATTCAAATCAGGTGGACTTTGCTGCATTTTTTCTGTCTTAGTTGCAATAGAACTATTGTTGAGTGGAGAACAGGAACCTACATTCGCAGTGGGAGCCTGGATAAAAGGTGAATAATTAAATATGCACCACAGAAATATATATACATACTCACACCCAATAACATTTCAGTATTTCACTCTTACTCATACAATCAAAGTGCCCTATCAAGGAAAAAGATAAGCAGAAGAAATTTACAACGCACACAATGTAACTGCAGCACGGGATGCCAGAGATTAGTAAAGATACCTGATTAGCAGAAGAGGCGGTATTGTATCTGCATATTTAATGGGAAAGGGACACAGTTATATTCAAGCCTAATCATAGTCCTAGCATGATAATCTTAGTTTGTGTTCACCACTTACTTTGAGAATGCTGACAGATCTGAATGTCTTAGAACATTACGGTCATCAGTTGTAGTATTTCCACTGTCTCCAGTTCCTTTAAGCCTTTTCAAAGTCAACTCAAGGGATGGAAATTCTCCAGAAACACAACATGCTTTATCCCTGACAAGTGATATCCCAAAAGGATCATTTGAAGCATCAACGTCTTTGCTTTCAGCTGGTGGGTTAAAATAGTTAGTAAGTGAATTTATCAATTTTGGGCCTTCGTCTGTTCGCATGCTGCTTATATTCTCATTATTGACCTCCAGTTGAGTATTATTGGGCAGCTTACTATCTACTTCAGATGACTTGTTTTGCCATTTGCTCGATGGGCGTGAAGATGTCTCGCACTGATACTCAAGTCGTGAATCTGGTTTAGATACTCCAATTTCCAAGTCTTTGCCCATCGCAGCATTTTCTTTGCAATGAGGTCAGACAGCAATGTTCAACGGCAAAGGAAGAAAGAAAAACAGAGATAAGTCCAAAGAAGAATGGTTAATTAAGAAAAACTAGTTCTAAATTAAGTTAGCGTACCAAGTCGTTCATCCTGTTCTGGGCACTCTTTTGTCTCAGTAACATGCACCCACTTGTTGCCATATGTTTCAGGCTTCAAATGTATCACCTGGGCACAAGTACTATCAGGACCATCCACGAGTGGGCAGGAGGGCGATAATGATTGAAGACCTTCACTTTCAGCAGCCCTCTTTGTCCATGAACTCTGCAAGATAAAACTGTTCTTATGCATAGCTTTCGTCATCCATAAGCTTTAAGAATTGACATTTCATCCTCTACTTACTTCAAGATTATTATATAGAATGCTATACATGCAAAATTGATAATTCAAGCTCATGGAATTCATATTGAAAACAGAAAGTGATTAAAAGCCAGTAATTGAATCAATGGAAGTCCACAGGATTTCCAGATCAGATGTTATTATGTCAGAGTGGCAATAGCTGGAAGGCCATGCAAAGAATGGAATAAGGTAACATACAAATTAGTCACATTTCAATCAGCAAAAAACTTAATTTTTGGACATAAAAGGGGGGAATTTTTCTGTCGAAGGATTACTATATATATTCCCATTAGAATAAAATAGAAAGGTTCAAATTCGAGACAATCATTTTTCTTTGATAGTTTGAGTGAAAAAGAGAAGTGAAACAAAAAAAAATAAAAATGAATGGGAGTGATAAGAAAGGATGTGAACTTTATAGGATTAGTGGAGACTGCAATTATAGATAGAAGAAAATGGCAAAAGAGAATCCAAGTAGTAGATTCTAAATGATTTCTCAAAGGGATTCATGTAGTTAACCCCAAACTGTTTGAGACAAAGCTTTCGACAATGATCTCTTCCTTTGCCAAAAGTACAAATAAATCAGAATAATTTCCAACAGGGAAAAAACATGAATAAAAAATCATGTCATTCTAAATTATGACATAACAGTTCCAGAGTCCAAAAAGTGATGCATTTCTCTACTCCACATCTCTACGAAATACATAGGTATATTTCCTCTTTTATGCCTTAAACAGATTTGTAAAAGCTGCATCACAATTTAGTTTGAATTCTTGAAACTTCAGATCTGACAGAAGTGTAAAGGAAAGCACGTAGATGGTATCAACTTGTGCTTTTGATTTAATCATGTATAATATAATTAAATTGTGCAAAGATAAGAAAATGAAAAGAAAAAAAGTTTTTTCACATCAATTGAGGGCAAATATTATCAATTCCCGTAAAGTTGTTTCTCTGGATTTTTTGGAGGTATGAGAGAGCTCATGCACATATTAAGACAGTTATCCATTATTTAGTACACATGAGACATCAATGTATGCACTAACCAACATCAAGGTATACAATTAAGAAAGAAGGGTCTGGAGAGTTACCTGAGTGCACCTTCCATCATCACTTCCATCCCGAATACTAGGTCCATTACTGCCATTATCTTGCTCATCACCACTGCTGGTATCATTTTCATAGTCATCATTACTTTTTGACTTTACAGATTTTTTTGTCTGGGTCCCGCTTTCACTTCCACTGCCACTAGACTGAGAGAGAGAGAGAGAGAGAAAATATCAAAGTTTGAGCATGGAATTCAATTATTATTGTACAACCATCAATAGAATAGCAATACAATCTAAAATACAAGGATATGCTGAAAACACAAACTCGATGTAAAGCCAAAAGTGTCTCAATAACCAGAAATTGTGCTCTAGCAGTAGCAGATAATCAGTGTCACTGGAAAAATATAATGGAATAGCAATCTCTAAGGAAGTACCAATTAAACAATGAATGCTAAAAGAATTCCATTTGTAATTAGAAGTACCAACCCACCTACAAAAATTGTCCAGATAAGTTCATAATGCATATTTTCTTGTCTAAAGATGAACAGAAACTTACACTGTGGCATCTCCTCCAGACATGCTGCCACAGGTTCTTAAGTTCATTCTTTCTAATAGGTTTCACAAGAAAATCAACTGCACCCTTTGACAAACACTTAAAGACAATACCCATAGAGTCGTGAGATGACATCACTGCAAGAAATACTTATCAGGTGTGCAAGGCAAATAGATCACCAAAAATAATGGGATGATGAAATTCATCACTCTAGTTCAAAGCAGACAGTACGAGAAAGTACTTACTAATCACAGGAATATTTGTCAAAGTTCCGTGGCTCATAATCTTGCATAAGAGACCGATTCCCGACAAAATTGGCATGACTACCTCTGTTAGGATGAGATCAATATGGTTATTCCGATCTTCCAGGATTTTCCAAGCTTGAAATCCATTTGCAACGGCAGTGACTGCCATACCAAAGTGAAAGATTATAAAAATGAAGAAGAAACAGAGGAGTAAGTAAAACTTAAGTTTGTAGACAGAACTCCGCTGATCTTGGGTGAAACGTCCTCCTTGTCATAAACAGGATGACTTCTCAAACAAAAAAAAAAAGCTTGACGCAGCTCAAAAAAAATGGACTTACCATTGCATGATAAAAATAAAAATAAAAATTTGCTAAATAGTGTTGTCACCAAATAACACAATAGTAAACCACTGAAACAAGATTCTATCTATATCAGGATCTTGCAATGACAAAGCTTTCAGAAAGAGATCGACCAAGCAATGGATTTGCAAGAACAAGTTGGCCAAGGTTGAAAAGAAGAGCTTTTAAACTAAATTATTGCGGAAGCCCAACGATTGACCAAGTATTTGAGGTAAATGCAAACCCAAATTCGGTTCTTCAATGAAGCAAGCCTAAGCGCATTAGAGATAAAATCGGATACAAATGAATCTTTTTAACAGACAACAAACCAAATTGAGGAAAGATTGTACTTACAGACACTCTATGCAAACTAGTTTTTTGTTAACAAATGTGAAAGCTTTTAAAGTTTCTAACAGGCACTCCCAAACAATAATATATAGCCCCCATTCAAGTGAATCCTTATTCTAAGCATGACATGTTTGTTCACGAATCAATACCAAACGAATATCATATAAATGTGAAAAGTGGATGCATATGATCACCTGATAAAAGAATCACTAATTACCACATTTTACCAACCTTCATAACTGCAATTCCGTAGTAGAGCACTGACAACATGACGTGTAGAATCATCATTTTCCACTAAAAGAACCTTCAGCGACCTAGTAGGGAGAAACCTTTCCCAATGTATTATTGTAGCAGAACCTTGAGGTTGTTGTTGTATCTGCAAACCATCGTGTAATTGAATAGCCGCTCCAGGTCCATTCACTACATCAGCAACTGCACCATCTGCCCTAGTCACATCCTCATTGGATGAGCCATAAGGCCCATAACCTTGCCTCTCTCCCATCACTCCATTGCTGGCTTTCTTCTGTTCATAACACATATGGTTATCCTGTCCACCAACAGCTACTTTCGACAATAGCATCAGTCAACACAACAGCTATCATCTACCAGTTCCAGAAAAGACAAAAATGTGGCAGCAGAGACTCGCATAGATGAGATATCATGGTATATTTTATGGTGGTACACGATGCCTTCTTCAGAATTCAATCTCTGCAAATATATAATCCCTATTAAATCCAACGACAAGAAATACCAAATATGGGACTACTGTGACATCAACCGCATATAAAATCAATTTACTCATGTCTCAGATTATACTCTTAAACATCGTTGTTTCATCAAAAACCACCAAAAATCCTGAAAAACACTCATACAGACAGAGTATATAAACTACGTTACAATTGCAATAATATATTAATAACTAACACGAAACAATCAGCGGGAAAAAAAACACCAAACATCACAGGAAGAAAAAATTAATCTCCACACATCGACAATATTTCACAAATAACTTATGACCATCATTTTTTCTTCAGCAAAAAGTTACAAACCCTAAGACCATTCAAAATCATTTGTTTTAAAAATAGCTGACTTCAAGTCTCAAAACCCCCCAACTGTAATATAAAAGCAGATCAAAACCGTAAAGTACACATCATCTAAATGGCAACAGAACACTGATGACATCTGACAGATAACTCAAAATCACCAATCTGAGTTCCATTAATCTCTTTGTTATCACATCACAAATACTTTTGCCGCGGCTCAGTAGTTGATAGAAACACAGTACCTCGGAATATTCTTATATACATAACAAAGAGATGGTAAATTTGCTAATCAAATAAACAGAGCTCAAATTTTCAATTTACAGATTAGCACAACTTCTTCCAAAGCTGAGAAAAAGCAGATCAGTTTCTATTTTAACTAATAAGAGAACTGTCAAAGCTACTACTCATAATCAGTTTCTATTTTACCTCGTAATATTATCAGACGAACACAAATACTCCATTGTTGAGCAGATAAAATAACAGATCAGAAAAGAACAATTTCTCAAGATCAATGGATAAATAAAAATTGAGAAAAACAATTATACGAGTATTGTAAAACCGATGATGTTAAGAAGAAAGATTGACTACTTTGCAGACACTCGAGGAGGAAAAGGAGGTAGAGGCAAGGAGAGACGGGATAGAAGATGGGGGAGAAGATATTTATTCTTGGGATGCGGATGTGGAACAAGGCGAGGTCCAGAGAGGCTTCACTATAGACGTGGCAAAGGGCCCCAGGTGACATGGACACGATCAAGGCCATCGCTGCGAATGACGTGGACAAAATCTAAAGCTGAGAGTGCAAGAGCGGAGCGTCGAATCTCAAACGATGTTCCAGATCTGGAGGTGGACGCGTGGCGCAGCTAAAGTCTCTATTGCTGAGATTTATTAACGGCGTCGTTCTTAGGTCGTGATGTCCAAACGCCGGAGCATTATTTGTCAGTATTTTCGGCTCCATATATCGCTGTTGCATTTGTTTCCAACATTTTTCGGTACAAAAAAGTTGTTTCTCCCAGTAACTAGGATCTCAATTGATAGTTGTTGAAGTGTACGAAGAAGATTAAAAGTGCAAGTGATGGACCCCACTTACACTTTTAATTTCCTCCATACATCTCAACAACTGAGATCACTGAGATCCTAATTGTTGAGACGAGTTGCAGGGCTATTTTCTGTATTTGATATATTTGTAGGGTACACGGTCCTGCCCATTTTATTTATCCTAATATGGTATTCCTCGGTTATCCATTATCCACTCTTGTTCAAAGCCTTTGTTCTAATATGATATTTGTAGTGGCCAAAAATAATTAGACCCATTTTCTAGAGGTATGACTCTAAATCCATCTAACTCTTTGCCTAATACGGCTTTAAGGATCATGTGTTTATGTATCACATGTATGACTGGACATCTTGTTAATATCATTCCCAAGAGTTCGAGACCCCTAGTACTCCTCGAAGTATCCATTGCAGCCGCAAAGTTTGAAACCCTCATTGCTGTACAAAAGCAGCTGATAATTATTTTATTGTTTTTTTATTTTTTGACATCACCAGTATCTTAACCTCCATTGCAAAATGGTAGTTTTTACTTTTTTAAACCAACAAGCCCAAACCCAAATCCACAAGGCCCATCCAGTTTTCATAGCAGGCCCGATGTTCGGTTATTTGAGGACCAATGCGTCATTTCGTTACAGTGCCAAATTATACCGCGCCTTTTTGGAAATCAAAATCCCAAAAGAACCAAAAACCGCTCAAAACTACCGCACTTCAGCCACGTCATCGATCCATTCCGCTGTTAAAACTCTCATCGCAACCGTCAGTTTAAAATGATCAACGGCAATATATCCTTTCTCTTCGTTCCACACGGATCCGTTCCCTTATCTCTGTAATTCATCTCTTTCCTATATATACCACCACAAGTATCAACGCACAGAAGCACACAAGATATCTCCCAACCGAGCTCCTCGAACAATCACAGATCTCAAGCTTTAGGTATTTTCCACTTCGTTCTTCTTGTAAATCTGTCGCCGTTACTTGTGAGTTCTGATTGTGTGTTTCACTGGACTGCAATTTCTGAGTTTTTTGGTTTAATTGTTCCAGGATTTTGATTTTCTACCTACAGACAAGATGTCAGGTCGCGGAAAGGGAGGCAAGGGTCTAGGCAAAGGAGGAGCAAAGAGACACCGCAAGGTCCTCCGTGATAACATCCAGGGCATCACTAAGCCTGCGATTCGTCGTCTTGCTCGCAGAGGAGGAGTCAAGAGGATCAGTGGTTTGATCTACGAAGAGACCCGAGGCGTTTTGAAGATATTCCTGGAGAACGTGATCCGCGATGCTGTTACCTATACTGAGCATGCCAGAAGGAAAACTGTGACAGCCATGGATGTGGTGTATGCCTTGAAGCGCCAAGGAAGGACTCTGTATGGCTTCGGAGGTTAGGGCCTTGTTTTTATGTGGGAAAAGTCTTGCTGTCAAGAAATCAATCGGTAGTGGTGGTTTGGGTTATGTTTAGGATGTTATGGAATCCCTAATTAGCTGTTTAGGTGATTTGGGCTTTGATATGTTTCTGCATCTGTGTTTTAGGTTGTAAATCGTCGGTTGAATTGCAATACAAATGAAAGAGTTTCTTCGTTACTATCATTTTCAAATTATTTATTGTTTCTATTTGCAACTGTTCTCGCCTTGGATTCGTGACTGTAATCTTGGCTTTAGTTATATGTGAACTGTTGCTCAAATTAGAAATCCTTGATATAGGCCTGCCTTGCGAGAGTTTGTTTAAGACTTCCTTGATTCTTTCCTCTTAGAGCATCTCCAACGGGTGCGCTATATGTGAGTAACTGCTAAAATCGTGCCCCACCATCATTTGGATGAATTCCAATGGGGGTGCTATGGAGGGTGATAAAATAGTACTTTTCATGTTGAGGTTAGATTTAGAACCCCAGAAAAAAGAAAACAAAAGAACAAAAATTTAGAGAAAAATCTAAATACATTGGTGGAAATATGAGATTCATTTGCTGCAGAAGCTTGAAAAGATTGGCTGCGCAAGGAAGTGGCTGTCAAGAGAGGTTGAAGGAAGAAGAAAACACGGCCGTGCAAATCGGAGGAAAAGATTTTAGGGTTTCGGCTGTCATTTAGTTTGAGCATTATTAATGAGCTAAAATGGGCTTAATTTGTTGTTGTATCATATAATGGGCTATTGTTAAGGGCAGATTTAATGGGCTTGAATTTTGGAAATTCACATGCGGCAAGTGATTTTTAGTGGGCTTCATGATGCTTTACTTTGTCTAATTTTTTTGTTAAAATTTTGAAGATAATACTAATTAAATAAAAAGTACGTGATTAAAATTAAACTTTATACCCAAAATACATCTTTCCGGAGAAAACATAAATTGACAAAAATAAAAAGATAATTCATAAAAATGTTTAAAATGCACCCCATTTTAGCAGGTTGGAGTTGCTCTAAAAAGAAATGAAGAGGTTTGATTGATGATTATATCAGCTTTAATTCTATACTGCAAAAACCAGGGGAAAAAAAAAAACAGCTGCCGTCAACGTAGAGAGCACAAACCACCAATCTTCACATATAATTTTGTGGTATTATACAATTGAGCTTTAAGGGGTGAAAGTCAAGCCATCAAAATGCAGACAAAATGCAATTTTGCTTTAGAAGGTGTTGGAACAAACCCGAAATAAGAGTTCAAACAACTAATTTTGGTCTCAAATTATCCTCTACCGAATGTATTACAATTCTGTCTAATCAAACTTAACAAATCATTTTTGACTTGAAGGAAAGGGGTTTACAGGAGGGATCCAGAGTAATTCATAAAGACGACCAATTAAGGTTATCTTATCCAATTATAATTCCTATTTGGTACTCACTCTGCCTTGTATTTGGCGGATCTCCAGTCAGAATTCCTAAGCCCACTTGTGCACCTTCCAATGAATTTGAGAACCTCGTCAATCAGAATGACTGGCAAAGACACAGCCAACACCAAAAGCCATTCATTCAAGCTGAGAGGAACAATGCCAAATACTTGAGCAAGGAATGGCACGTAGAGGATCAAGAAGTGCAGGCCAAATGAGACGGACATGGCTAGGAGGAGCCATGGGTTGACCCAAGGGGGCATTGTCAACAAACTTCCATCCTCAGAGAGAGCATTGAGCGAATTGAACATCTCAATGGCAACCAATACAGACAGTGAAAGAGTTGAAGCTTTGATTTTACCCGAGCGGAAGTATTCACAAGGATTATCATCAAATTTGAAAACTTGTGACCCAGCCGTAAAGGTTGACACTGAAAAACCCTCCCACGAAGAACACTGACCCCAATTTGCAAGTTGAGAATAGGTTACAAGACTATGACCATCTCCGCTCAGGTCGATGCCCAAGAATGTGTGATGCGTGTACCATATGATAAATACACCAACAGTGGCTACCCCCACATAGAGTCCAATTACCTGCATAAAATTAGATGGAAGTTGGCAGATGGGGTAACTACAACATAAGATTCTACTTCAGCAAAATAGATAGTTATGGGGTTAACAAGCATTCTTTTTTTCCCTCAAGAAAAATAATGTTTGGAAAAATAGAGCACTATTTACCAGATAGCGGAACAAAATCCAAGCAGTGATCAATGAGTCATCACTTCTTCTAGGGGGCTTCTTCATTATATCTTTGTCTGGGGGATTAAATCCTAATGCTGTTGCTGGGGGCCCATCAGTGACAAGATTAACCCAAAGGAGTTGAACAGGGATCATGCCTTCTGGAATACCCAAAGCAGCTGTCAAAAATATGGATGCAACCTCACCAATATTTGAGGAGATCATGTATCTGCAATTTTGTTTAATAAATGTTAATGAAAATAATGAAAGAATTAAACATGTAAGATAATGAAAATTTTCAGAACTGGAATCTAGTTAAGTTCATTGGAGACAATGTTCTAAAGTAAAGAGAAGAGGTCATGTGACGAGTGTGGGTTCTTGATTCACCACATCTCCAAGAGCAAAAACACATGAGAGAACCTCAATGATCTCATTATCAAGTCATTTTCTAAATAAAAGATTCATTTGGTTCCTGTCAATTCGATTTCTAATTAGGTCATCATCGATCCAATGCCCACAGTAGACACATAGATCACCCACTAGGACAAGTAAGCAAATGCACTCAACACAGCAGATAAGAAAGTGTTTTGAAACTATTAGAGTCGCCATTAAGTATGTTAAAATTCCACTCAACAGACATAAGAATAATTAAAAATAGTTTCATTCCTCAATTCTCAAAAGCATCTCAATAAATGATTCCAAATGATTTTGCCGGAATGGAATAGTTCAAACCTGATAAAAGCCTTCATATTGTTGTAGATAGATCTGCCTTCACCAACAGCAGCAACTATAGTGCTAAAATTGTCATCTGCCAACACCATGTCAGAGGCTTCCTTTGCAACCTAGGATATGTGGAGCAGTTGGGACAAACATTAACAGACAACAGAGAGTAATAACCCCAAAGCTGCTTGGTACAAATCATCTACGGGCATCAGCACACGAGTGATATCACATGAAATATGCAAGTAATCAGGTCGCGTGTGACAAAGGCCCCACAACAGCACTAGAGGTACGAGAAATGGAGTTCAAGTAAAAGGACAGCTGAGATGACCCATATGAATGTCAAGGACTTTAACATCAAAGAAAATACAGGCTTTAACAAGACGCAGTGGTAGAGCCTGCTGATGGCGATCGATGCGTGTAAGCTTAGACTCTTTGTGAAAGGAAAAAATGGGCTTTCATATGATTAAATTGGCAGAAACAAATATCATTACAGTGAGTGGATACATGTAAGATTAAACTTGTACTATCATAAGTAATTAAAACACGGATATGACCATGAGACTAATCTGCTGAACCAAGTATATCACATATTTTTAGATGTTCGTCCAAAATTAAGCATTAAAGACTCAAGAAAAAAAAACTTTCGAAGTAAGTTGAATTGTGATCCTGCTTGACGTTTAACTGTATAAGATCCAAGTCTCTTAACAAATATATACCCTCCATTCAAGAAAACCAATTACCTCTGTCCCTGCAATGCCCATTGCTATTCCAATATCAGCCAATTTCAATGCAGGCGCATCATTCACCCCATCTCCAGTCATTGCCACCACTTCCCCATCATTTTTGAGCAACCTCACGATTTCTTGTTTATGTCTTGGTTCAGCACGAGAAAACAGGAGTCCTCCACTCTGTCTCAGAAGACCCTTCTGATCAGGATGATCCATAAAGTCTCTTCCAGTCAAGCTTCTTGAAGTGATATCTTCATGAGATCCAAATACACCTATTTCACGACAGATAGCTTCTGCTGTATTTTTGTTGTCACCAGTGATTACCATGACACGGATGCCAGCTGTTTTGCAATCCTCGATGGCTTGGCGAACCTCTTTCCGAGGAGGATCCTTCAATAATTTGGAATAAACAAATGAATGTAGAATAATTTTGAACCGATTATTGGTAGCAAATATTAAATGGCAGAAACAAAATACAAATGAAAAATACACCTCACCCTTAGCCCTACTAAACCAACAAAAACGAGATTGCTCTCAATTGTAGAATACTTGGACAGATTAAGCAGCAGCTGATGAGCAGGATGGTCTTCATCACCATCATACGTTGCAAACTCCACAATATCTTCTTTGAATGCAAAACCAAGGCAACGCAATGCACCTGATGACATTTCGTGAAGATTTTCTAAAATGAGATCCTTCGAATATTGATCAAGTTCCACTATGGAACCATCGAGCAGTTGAATATGTGAGCTTCTCTCCAATACATTTTCAACAGCACCCTGCAACATTTGCCAAGAGCTTTTACTTGTTGTCATGGATGTTTCATAAACTATAATTTAAGTTTACGAAAGATTGATAATTTTGAGTGACTATAGATATCATTTCAGGCACGATGACCGGCAGATGTAAGACTTTGACCTTTGCAATTAACAGTAGTTATTTCAAATAAAGAAAAGTTTAAGTGAAAATCTAATAAAATGACATCAGTTTTATGCCAAAAAATGCGCAAAAAAAGAAAGCACAATAATATACTTAATTATCAAGGTTGTCACATATGGAAAAGAGGCAGTGGTGCAGCTGTCCCTAGAAAGATGACATTAATAAGGTGGCAAGGGCAGAAAAATAAGAGAGTGGCTTGCAGAACACATATTGTGATAATAAGAATATGAACTATGCAGCACAATATTGGATATTTTATATATTTGCCCAGCAAATCTATGATGAAATTAAATCAACAAATGGATAGATTTATTTTGCTGAGTAACAAATGTAAAAGGTTCATATACAGTTGCAATATATAACATACAAACGAATACATCAACTGTACATTGTAGAAAATAGAAATAAAAAACATAAACATCAAATCTTTTTTTAATAGAAAAATGTTATTAACAGCACCGCGGGAGTGCAAACCAAGAACAAACAAGATTACATTGAAAGGGATCCGAGACTATCAAAAATGTTGAAACAAGTTCCATTCAACCAAAGTTTAAGCACAGAAAGTCAACCATCCAAAAAGACCCCAATCGAGCACTCCTTGTCATGAAATATCCTAGAGTTCCGCTCTTTTCTAATTAGAAGCAAAAAATAAAAGGCTACCATAACAAGGAAAGGACTCACTTGATCATCTTAAATCTTAATACTAAATAAAAGAACCTTTTAAAAAAAAAAATAGTCTATACGGCAACAAGTATGATATCAAGGGAGAATAATGAACCTTTACAAGCAACGACTTTCTTCCAGAACTGGAATCAACAATGACCCCCATGGATTTCCGATCACGATCAAACTCCAGAGTGGCAATACGCCGTTCCATTTTGTTCCAGAGTTGGCAGAAACCTTGTGGGATAATAGAATTTAAAGAAGCATTAATAGCCACGGAAACAATACCAAGAATAAAATATTTCTCAGATTATATCAAGAAACATACGTAGAACTTCTCCTTCGTTAGAAGACGAAGTAGTGTCAGCTCCTCCTGGGAACCCCATTTTCTCAACCATAACCTGATAAGTTGAAGAAAAGGCATGGAGAAAAAAACAGAATGATAAACAAGAAGAAAAGAAAAAATGTAGTTAACACCCAAATTACTTCATGCAGTAACAAGTGCTAAACGAGTCTCAACAATGTAGCATCCAATGGACAGTGGATCCGTTGCATTGGCAGTTAACGCCCACACACACAAAAAAAGAAAGAAAGAAAAAAAAAAGAAAAAAAGAAAGCCCACCTATTATTTCACCGTTTTTAATTTTCCATAAAAAATCCAGTTTTATATTAACATGTAAGTCAAATTACTAGATAATTACATATAATTAACAAAAAGCAATTGGTTTCTTTGAAAAGCACGAAATGAAGTCCAAGGGAATAAGGGAAACCAATGAACTCATTCCTGTCACCTGTCACCTGTTCATACTTCAATTCATATTTCAAATAATACTTTGGAGAACCACAAACTCAAAAACATAATACTAAAAGTTTCAATAAATCTTTGTTTTTCCTAGATTTTTGCTTTGCTCATTTTGACAAGGGGTGGCTTTACTGGAGAACTTTACCAAACTAGTTGTAAATGTTACCTTCAATGCTGCCTCAGTGGGCATTCCAGTAGCAACGTAATGATCAGCAGACTTCTCAACACCAGCATCATTGCAAACAGCAGCAATCTTTGCAATCGTTTGAAGATTAGCATCAAAGCGACCCACTGGCCAGTCATGTATTTTTCCATCAAGTGGACTATATGTAGTTCCTTCCACATTAAAGGAGCGAAGAGTGCCAATTCTAGAGCCCATTCCCACGAGCTTTGCCACAGCCATCTGATTAGTAGTCAAAGTCCCAGTTTTATCAGAACAAATTACAGTTGTGCATCCTAGGGTCTCAACGCTAGGCAACTTCCTAACCAGTGCATTCTTTTGAGCCATCTTTCTTGTGCCCAATGCCAAACATGTAGTAATCACAGCAGGCAAACCTTCTGGAATAGCTGCCACTGCCAATGCCACAGCAATCTCAAAGTAATATGTGCACTTCTCAAATGAAAACTTAAAATTTCTGGGCCAGCCATCAACATATTCCCAAGTGAGAAAGTACTTCACATTAATAAGCCACACCAATGCACAAATTAAACCAATTATCATGGTCAAAACCTCCCCAAATTCATTCAACTTCTTCTTCAGAGGGGTATCTTCCTCACTCTCTGAAGCTTCTTGAATCTGTGAATGCACTTTCCCAATCTCTGTATCCATTCCCGTTTGTGTAACCAAGCATATACAGTTTCCATTGACAACTGTTGTCCCTGCAAAGACCATACATTTCTTACCTTGAATATCTGAATTCTCAGCAACTGCTTTAATGGTTTTGCTCACCGCTTCACTCTCTCCGGTCAAAGACCCTTGCTCAACTCTGCATGTGGAGCTTATCAAACTTAAAACTCGCATATCAGCAGGCACCTTGTCACCAACTCTTAATTCCACTATATCACCTGGAACAAGTTCCTTAGCAGGCAAGTTTGAGATCTTTTTTCCATCTCGAATCACAGTCGCCTGCTCTGACTGAATCTCCTTCAAAGCCTCCAACGCTTTCTCTGCGTTGCTCTCTTGCCAAACTCCCACAATTGCATTCAAAATTAAAATCAAGAAAATTACAAGAGGCTCCACAAATGCTGTAATTTCCATCTCTCCTCCCTCGTCTCCATCATACCAAGCTAACACAAACGATATGATAGCAGCAGCTAACAGAATCCTTACTAATGTGTCATTAAATTGGTCCAATATCAGCTTGAAGATTGACGTTCCTTCATTCTTTTCCAGTTCATTGTAGCCATAGATCTGGAGCCTCTTTTCAACTTCTGCAGCTGATAATCCAAATTGCCAGTTCACATGGAATTTCTCTCCACAATCTTTGACGTCTTTTGACCAAGCAGGGAAAATCTCCATGTTTTGTGTGCTAGAACTTAATGTTTCTCCTTTTCCATAGTCTTCCCCCCCTTTCCCCATTGAACTTGAAAGACAACTCTTCAAGTTTGCAAAATCAATTTAATCCTTCCCACCCCTTGACCTGAAACTGATTGCATTCACCAGAGAAATATCATAATTTGATACAGCAAAATTAAGCCATATAAATATAAGCTGCATCCCTCTTTTTCGTCACTGAGAAAAGCAAATCAAAAAAGAAAAGCATAGAATTCTCCCTATAAACAATACTACTCAACTAACTATACAGTTTTTGCCTCGTTCAACCAACGAATATTAACAATTTTATCAAGTAAAGAAACACATCAGTTCCGTAGCAGCCCTCTGTTCCGTCACTGTGAAAAACCAAATCAAAAAGGAAAAGTATATATTCAAACTTAGATTATCTTCGTGAGTAATGAAGCAAAACCAAAATACTTGGAGTATCAATGTCAAAAATCTTACAATTTAATGAATGAATCAGATTTATTTCCTTAAAGTCGATTTTCTTAGCAGCCAAACAGATCCAAGAAGCAGAAAATCAACGCAATGGGAAAACAAATCACAAATCTGAACATTAAAATAAGCCAATTCCATCGAGATTTAGGGTTTGGCATACCAGTTTGGAATCGCGTGATATCGATCTGAAGCAGCTATCTCCGTACCTACTCTCTCCCCTATAATCTGCAGTGGAGTGAGAGAGACGTGGATGTATGGAGCGATTCAATTGCTTATATCTCTCCCTGATACCTTTTGTTGTTGCTTTTCGTTTCTTCCTCTTTATTGTTTGGTAGGGCTGAATGTGCAAGTTTTTGTGGAGTAACCAGATTCCCGCATAGACTTCTCCAATAAGATCGCGCCACGTCTAAAATGTTTTGACGTTATGATGACATGTGCTTTGAACTAGTGGTAGACCTACCGTAATGTTGGTGAGGTTACCGCATTGAATCGGTTTCATTTTATTTTTTTGTGTGGAAAATAGTGGTTGCGGATTTTTTTAAATGCAGTACGAAATTTCCTCCCTGTTGCCTTCCAATGAAGAAGCACTGGGGTGGTTATTTCCTTATAAAAATAATAATATTTGGTGGTTCCTTGATGTTTCGATATTAATTAATTATTTATATTTTTATATATATTATTATAATTATTATAACATTATAGTGCTTTTCCTTATGGATTGGCATATTCCAAAGAGAGAGCATCGGCAAATGAGTTATTAGTTGAGTGGCAACGACTTTGCATGTCTCTGACTTCAGGTCATGAGTTCTAGTCTCACCTCCTCCGAATATTTATAAGGAAGTGCGTGGGCTGAGTCTGCCCTGTGTGGGCTTGATAGTCTGCCTCTGCGCGGGCTTGATTTGTACCTCCTGCATGGGACCTGTTGACACACTTACTTTCATAGGTTTGATCTGGTGATGTGTCGTATATTGTATTTATAGCTAAAAAAAAAAAAGAAAAAAGAGAGAGCATCTAATAGGAGCCAATTGAATCATAGCCGTTCATTAGTTTCATGGGGAGCGACAGTTTAAGAGTCTTCAATTTCACATGACTTCAAAAAAGTGCAGTTTATGGAGTACGCTTATAATTTATTAGATTCAAATTTAGGCTATTTTGAGTTGAGTTTATTATAGAGATTTGTTCAATTAGCGTTGTTTTTTTTTTTTTCTTTCGACATCCTCTCCACCAAAGCAAAGGACCTTTAATTGCGTACTCAATGTGTCGCCAAGGCATTCGCGCCTCTAGAGTTGTCATTCCACTGGATTTTTGGAAGAGTTGGGTTCGCTATTCAATGGGGATTGGTTGCCTCTCTTGTGGCACGTCTACCTTAGGGTTGTTGTCCTGTTTTCTCCTCTATTTTAATTTACTTTATCTTTTGGTAATGAATTTAGTTTTGTTTTGCTTAAGATTTTGATGATGTTAAAATAAAATGTCTCACATATGAAATTTGCAAAAAAAAAAAGCGCTTATTAAGTTGATATTCAACACTTTTTAATTTTAAAGGGTTCTTTTAAAGACAAGATCGTGCGGTTATTGAGGCCCAAAACAAACAACACTTGTACAATTTATTTGGTATGATTTTCTTACATATGAATATATCTGTTACATATAAAAATACACCGATGCCACGTGGCGTAACAATGCTATTTAATTTGCTGAATGAAGGTTGAATAAACGGCCAGGGTCAGACAACGATTGGACGAGCTGGGAGCTTGAGCAAGGAATATCGATCAAACAGCTGGCAAATGACCGAAACAAGTGGCAGCAGTAGTTACACAAGTATCTCGACGTGTAAAGGAGAGTGCCCGACGTGGGAGTCATGGTTCAACAGAAGCAAAGCAAGATTAGGACGTGGAGGACACGTGTCAACCAGGGAGGTACCAGTTATTCAACACTACCAAGCGGTTAAGAGAACGTGAGACATTTGACAGCAAATCAACGGATCCAATTGTAAATATCAGCGGTAACAGTTCATGCACAAATTATCTGATCTTATTTATTCGCAACACCCAAATTCCGTCGCAAACTATATCATATGCATAATCAAATTAGAGTCGGTTGTCTTAAAAAAAATGAGTTTAATATATTTTTTTTGAGAATACGTCATACTGTGGTACATGAGGTAAAAAAAAACTAATTTGGAATTTGCATTGGATGTTAGAGCGACAAATTGGGTCAACCCTCACACAAGTCGTGTTCAATGAAGCAACTCTTTATCAGCCGAAGAGCTACACATCACAAACTACGGACTTTTGCTTTAATAAAGTCACGCCTTAGTTTCGCAGAACTTGTTATAGAAGCATTTGACCAATAATGTGTCCAGTTTTCAATTTGTTTTTGGGTCTCCAATTTGCAATTACTGTACACAATCGAATCAGTCCCGCTCTTTGCACTATTATAGATTTATAGTTCCCATTTGATTTGAATGGTCCGGACTTTTTGTGTGATTGCAATGCACATCTCAACCTTTCTAGCTATAAAGTGTTTCATCGGGGGCCCAGTGGAGGAGGGTATCGTGAATCGTGATATCGTGGTCATGATCACGGGGCCGTATCGTTATGTTGTTCGGCCGCATCGGACACAAAAATAGTGGTGTGTATGCAGAGTCAAACCAATAACCCTTTATGGGTCCCAGATATAGTTTGGACTTTGACACCCACTACCAAGCACGCAAAAAAAATGAGTTCAATATATTCTTGAGAATACGTCATATTGTGGCACATGAGATTAAAAAATCTAGTTTGGAATTTGCATTGGATGTGAGAGGGACAAATTGGGTCAACCCGCACACAAGTCGTGTTGAATGAAGCAACTCTTTAGCAGCCGAAGAGGTACACAAACTACGGACTTCTGCTTTAGTAAAGTCATGCCTTAGTTACGCAGAACTTGTTATAGAAGCATTTGACCAAGAATGTGTTTGTTTTTGGGTCTCCAATTTGCAATTTACCATACAATCGAATCAGTCCCGCTCTTTGCACTATTAAAGATTTATAGTTCCCATTTGATTTGAATGGTCCGGACTTTTTGTGTGATTTCAATGCACATGTCAACCTTTCTAGCTATAAAGGGTTTCATTGGGGGCCCAGTGGAGGAGGGTATCGTGAATCGTGATATGGTGGTCAGGTCATGATCATTTGGCCGTATCGTTATGTTGTTCGGCCTTATCGGACACAAAAATAGTGATGTGGATATTATAATGCGAAGTCAAACCAATAACCCTTTTTGGGTCCCAGATGTAGTTTGGACTTTGGCACCCACAACCAAGCACGCAAAAAAATCGCTACTTTTCTTTTCTGTATGTATGGTCTCGTATGGGGACGCAGTAGATTCCAAATGAAGCCCAATTACCAGACTTTGTTATTGCAAAAGCCGAAAAGCTGAAGAGTCTGACATTCGCAGGCCCGAATAAATTTTGGGCTGAAGCCTGTTAAAAGCCCAACTGTCTGAGCTCCTTTTTTGGGAAGGAAATGTTAAATACAACGTAGTTTTTGTTAAGGACAATACTGTAAAAATTTTATAATTTTTGGACAATCATGTCCCTTTGAAGATGACTAAAAAGTAAAAATAAGGATGATTTGGTTGCTTTTTTTTTATATACCCATATTATTTTTCGTGATCTATATCACGGGATCAATATGATATAATTAAAAAAAATGAATTAGAGTAATAGAGAACTGACGTTGGATTTATAATCCAACATGGGTAATGATATGTAGGGGGGACCAAATGTCCTCACTGATGGATGATTAAAAGAATGGAACAGTGTAATGTAAGATTTGGTTTCAACCATGCTATTTGAACTATAGTTTATAGTTGTTGATTATTATGGGTGGGGGTTGTATGTTTGTTTGTAGATGTGAATTTATCAGAATAAATTAAGGGATATAATAGTAAAATTGATGTAAGAACAAATGAATTTAAAATTAATATTGTGGTGTATTTAACAAAAAGTGTCCCAAGAAGAAAGAGATGGCGAGGGATAGGGTGTAAAGAGTAAATGTCTAAACAAACACAAAGTCAATGTAGATCGAGATATTGTTAGTAAAATTCGGAGTGTGACTAAAGTTTCCCCTCCCTTTTGTTGTAATAAAGTAATAATGTCTGTTTGTCAACTGAACTGAACATCGAACATAGGAAAAAAGCTTGAAGCTAATACAATGCACGAAATTTATATCATGAACAGAGGGGATAACAAATGGTGAGCCAACTTATGCTCCAACAATCATAAAATTAGGGTTGTTATTGGTACGGTTATCGTTACCAAACACGAAATACCGTTACCATACCAATTCTTTCGGTAACTCAAAAAATGTTACCGTTACCGTTACCGTTACCAGAAGAGTTGGTATACCGATGGTCGGTATACCGATCGATCGGTAATAGTAAATCGGTAATTGATAAATTTACCAATTCTTAAAACCTATTTAAAAAAGAGAAGAAAAAAAATGCATCAAGTAGCATTGTGCTTAATAGTCATTGTATGAGACTATAACACTTTCATCTTGCCTACAATACCAATAATAAAAATGATAGATTAATGAGAAGGATCATTGTGCTACATGTGAATAAGAGAAAATACCTATCAGTCGGATAAAAAAAGAAAGGAGAATTCACATAACATTATTCTAACAATCTATAACGGAAAATCTTTCATTTCATTAATTTCTAATATTTTTAGTATCCGAAGTGTTTTAAACTCCATAGCAGGAAAGCTAGAAGAAACAAGATAAATAAAGATAAAAGACCATAATGGAAAGGGAGAAGAAAAACATGTAATCAATACCAACAAAGCATTTTGTTATGTAACAAACACTGCTTTAAAGTTAATGAAATTGCTACGAGTAATATATAAATGATAACCCTAAAAATAATCAATGGTCTAGATTAAATTAGATCAATCTAATGGTCATAATTAAATAAAACTAAAAATAATATTAATATATATTTAATATATATGTCGGTAATCAGAAAATTTACCGGTTTTGAACTTTGTTTACCGATACCGTTACCAAAATCATCGGTAAATTTACCGTACCGAACAATTGGTAACGGTATACCAATCTTCTGCTATTTTCGGTAACCAATTCGTCGGTAATGGTATACCAATGGATAATTTACCATACCAATAACAGCCCTACATAAAATTATCAAGAGATGGAAAAAAATGGTGGTTAGGCATAAATTCAACACAACTAACAGAGAGAATCATAACTGAATATCTCTGCATTTCATCCAAGAGTTTCCCTTTGCTGTACAAATAACTCAATCCCACATGCAGTTTCATCTTATCCACTTCAACTTCTGTCCAACTACTAAGTACTAAGTACCTGCATTGCCCCAGTTTGATGTTTGAAGCAGTGTGCTGCCCAAAGAATTTTTCTGCAAGGGCTAAAGGCCATGGAAGATGGCATCTTTGAGGAGTCACCTACCCTCAGACTTCACAAGCTGCGCGAACACCCGACTCATGGAAACACCTGATAGATCATCCACGCTCGATGCTTCGAATTGTGTAACAGAAACATTGCTATCGGCCTGACTGAAGTTGTTTATTTGAGGAGCGAGCTCGCCAATCATATTGGTACTATTCTCTTTTGGATCACCTTCAGGAACTGCTGTTTGAAGTTGAAGGGCATACTCCAAGTTCCATAAGACATCTCCCATAGAAGGCCTGTCAACACCAAAGTCGGCCAAGCATTTCTCAGCAGTTTCTCCAAACTTCCTCAGAGAATCTGGTTGGATTCTGCCGACCAGATTGGAATCAATTATTTGCTCCAGCTGACCTCTCGTTTGCCATTTCATCGCCCATTCAGCCAAGTTCACCATTTCCCTAGGGAGTGAAGGATCTATCACAGGTCTTGCACAAACAACTTCAAATAAAACCACGCCGAATGAATACACGTCAGATTTCTCTGTCAACTGTTGCCTTCTGAAATATTCTGGATCTAAGTAACCAAAACTCCCTTTTACTGCTGTACTCACATGGGTCTGATCGATCTCGGGACCTGTCTTTGAGAGTCCAAAATCAGCAACTTTGGCCATGAAATTCTCATCAAGCAAGATATTTGCAGATTTTACGTCGCGATGGATAACAGCTTTTGCATAGCCCGTATGGAGATAGTGAAGCCCTCTAGCTGCTCCAATGCATATCTCGAGCCTCTGCTTCCAACTCAAGTTGGGAAGACCTGAGCCATAGAGGTGACCCTTTAGGGTCCCATTTTCCATATATTCATAAATCAATATCATCTCATTCTTCTCGTCACAATACCCAATTAATGAAACTAAATGGCGATGGCGGAACTGAGACAACATCTCAATTTCCGTCTGAAACTCTGCAAGTCCTTGTTGGGAACGCGGATTTCCCCTCTTAACAGCCACTTTTGTGCCATCAGCTAGTGTTCCCTTGTATACCTTTCCAAACCCACCAATTCCAATAACCCAACTTTCATCGAAGTTGTTTGTGGCCTCTTGAATTGCTGCAAAAGGATAGCAATATCCCAAGTTTGATCCAGTGCTAACTGCTGTTCCATTAGAGTATTTACTTACCGTAGTGTGAGAGTTTCCTCCATTCACAGACAAAGGAATCCATGACTTGGAAGGACCATGTGTCAATCTTCTTCTCTTTCTGCACAAAGTAAAGATAATTCCTATAAACAACACTGCAATAAATGCTCCGATGCTCCCACCCACAATCGCTCCCACATTTTTCTTCGAACCTGTAGCTGAAGAAATAGTGGCTGGTCCACTGAGGCTGCCCATGGAATTGTTCATTTTCAATATCTCCAGTCCATTCAGAATGGCATCAGGATAAACATTGATAGTAGTAGAAGGGCCAATGCTTACACGAAGCTTGCTGCTAGCAGTCAACGGTGTGACATAATCCGCATAATATGCAGCAGCCAAAGTGTTAACCAGATAAGAACTCAGATCAAGATCCCCAACAACGATAGAGGTGTCAATATAAACATTGAAGTAAAGCTGGTTGAGAGATTTGCTCACTATGTCGCAAAAGTGAAAGCGAACAAGGTACTGAAATCCAGGATCCACACTGAACTCCCAGGTAACGTTAAAATTGCTGTTGGGATCATCCGCTGAGTTCATCTTTGTAGCAGTACCATATACAGTATTTGGTGCAATATCTGGAGTTGCACCCCCCTTCACATAATTCACAGCTCTAATATTGGAAACATTCGCAGCAAGATTTGTCTGTACTATGAAACTTCGATCAGGAACCCAAGTTCGCCAGAGGGTGTCATTTTCAAAGGAGACTGTTGGTCCACCCATGTTCACTCTTGCAACTGTCTCCAATGCTTGTGAAAGCAGGCCTTGGAATCTGCCATTCGGACTATAGGTTCCGGCATCATCAGTAATGATTTCATCAGGAACAGAAACAACTTCTAAGGCATTCAAGAATGCAAACGAGTTGCTGACAGGGGTGAAAGTGATAACAAGAGTATCTGAGGTTACATTTACTGAAAATTCTTTGACAAGATTAGTGGCCGTGCCAAAATCACTCAGGAGGACAAAATTTTGGGCAGAGACAGTGAAATTTGCCTTGCTCATGTTGTAGCTGTCATGAACAAAGGGATAAAAGTAAAGGCGGATCCAGTGTCTCCCGGATTTCCCAATCGAAAAACTATATTTTGAGGTTCCATCAAGGATCCTTGCCGTCTCATAGAGCGGTGAATCATCAGATGAAGTGACTGATTTTGAAATCTTGGCAAAGATTTCTCGTGGGGTTGAAAGGAAGCGAGAAGCATGGCTTTCAGAAACAAAGACACGATCACCTACCGTAGTATTGGAGGTTGATCCACAGTCTATAAGGTAATTGTCTACAGGAGAAAATCCACTGGAAAAGCATGTCAAATTCAAGATTGAAAAGACCCATATGAGCAAATGAACTTTTCTAAACTCCATCATCATCTATATGAAAATCAATCAAATAACATATAGATGGGTTCTGTTTAAGCTTAATTGGAGCTGACCTCTAGGGTTCGTAATCGAAACCAAAATCCCAAGAGGAGAACTGACCGAGGGAGAGAAATATGGAATTTTTAGACGGGAAAAGCAGTTCACGAACTACAGTCTACAGCTATTTCAATCAGAGGTATAATCAGTATTAAAACCCACGAAGAGAAATGTACAAAGAACAGAAAAAATGGCACCTTTATGATCTACGAATTGAAAACGACCGAAGTGAAGAAACCCAAATGAAAAGGCGAATCTGCTGTGACCCTTCTTGGAGTTGGATGGATTTTTTATGCAAAGTTGAAGAAAACAAACATATATAGCGCGTAAATCCTGCGAAGCCCTAGCTGGTTTTAAGTAGGTGACAACCCCAGAAAATTGACAGATTCCTCATCACCAGATAATAAGAAAAAAAAATCCGGTTGCGTCAAGTAAAGCTTTTATTTGGTCAATAGTAGAAGGAGCAGAGGTTTAAAATAAGAAAAACAGCTAATAAGAATCTGACCTTGATTTGGTGGTCGATTTCAGACTCAGAACAGTGCAACAAATCTCATCTACCATGTCGAGGTATAGAATCTGTTTGCTGGAGTGGAAAGTTAAAGCAGAGAAAAAGGTTTTTTATTTGGTAATTTAATGTGGGTGACGGGTGACGGGTGACGAGAGCTGAGTAACTGACCCAGAGTAAATGCCATTGTGGATTGACTGTGCACAACAATGGTGAAGTGCACAGTGATGATATCTACTCAAGCTCAACACAAATTAGTTGGAAAAGTAGGTCACTTCACTTGGGTAATTGATTATTCACAGAATTCCATTCCAACTGTTAATCTGTTTCAATCTTCTTTCCTCAGTTGTGTTAATATGCAGGATTTACCAGAAAGGACTTGGATTGACAATTAAGTCCATCAATGTCATGTTCATGAACTAGGGATAAGCTTTCACCGCCATTCAAGGAGAAAAAGACATCCTCTGAAACCTAATCATTGTCTTTCCAGACTTGGGGGGTCCAACATATTAAAACCTCAATAACTATATCTTAGCTTGGTTTTTAAATTTTCAATCTATAAGAAGCATCAACAATTATTTCATTGGATTGAAAGGGAAAAAAAAAACAATATTTCATTGGATGATGTTGGCAACATATCAATGCATTATGTTAAAACAGTTTGCATCTTAAATTCAAGCATCACAAATGCATGATGGTAAACTCTTATCGGTTCAAGACAATATGAGAACTAAAAATATTGAAGCTAGCAATGTTTGGGGCAGTTGGTTTGTATATAACAATCATGGGCGGATCTAGAAAATGGATTTAGGGGTTGGTCAATAGTGGATGTAAGAATTTATAAGAGGGGAGTCGAAGGTTGACGGGGTTAGGGGTAACTTTTTCAAAATTTATTTTAAGACATTTAATGAAAAGGGATTGAGAATAAACACATATCTATATAGTTCTTAAATTAAATAAATATCTATATTGTTATTAAATAAAGTTGCATGAACAAGACTCTTTAGTTGGCAAATGGAGGCATACTAATACTCAATTCATATTAAATAGAAAATTGTGATAAGATAATGCAGAAGAAATCATGCATGTAGGACCGAAGCCAAAAGTGTGAAATAATTATTCTAACACCATGATTAAGAGCCTTAATTTGTTGTAATAATAAGCCATTATCCTGTTGGTTTCATCATTCATGCCATATCAGATAAACAATTGGGGGTGCTTACTTGACAAGTTATGAATTTAATTCAACTCAGTTGAAACGTGGATCACAACACTTAACTGCAGGGATGACAATTAAAATGGCTTTTAATTTTTAATAAGAAAATTATGCTCCGTTTATTAGGCAAAAAACATATATTTTGGAATAATTCTTATTTTTCAGTGTTTGATTGGGAAAAAAATAAGTATTTTAATGAAAATAAAATCCTTGGCGAAAGAAAAACTAAAGCTGAACTCCGTAAAACAACATCCGCTCCTCGCGAGTGGATGTTTTCTATCACGGTTTCAGACATTGTGTGTGTTTGAGAGGGCGTTAAGCTCAGCTTACAGCTAGCGGTTGCATCTCAACCAAACAGAAATAAGCTAGATTAACCGCCCTCAAAACGGCTTAGTTACCGCTTAAAAAAAAGAAGCTCTCAACCCGAGCTTATGTCGAGCGGTTTATACCTTGTATATCCTTTGTTTGGTAACCAGTTCTTTCTCTCTCTCTTCACGCGTTCAACAATTTCGTCGGCCGAAGCTCTCTGCCTATCACGGTGTCCATCTCTTCGTCAAGGTGTGTTGATCTTGATTTCTCTTTGTTCGACTTTATTTTACAGCTTTAAGCTCAGCTTATTGGATGGTTTTTTTTTTCTTTTTTCTTTTGGCCAACAGATTTATAATCAAAGTAATTAAACGGAGAAAAATTTAAAAACAAATAAATCCAGCAAAATAGGACAAGACTATCGATTGTGACAAATAATTAAAAGTTGTTAAATGTTTGACACAACATAAATGCAAAAAGAATACGAAATAAATGGAAGAGCTGGGCCAGCTGGCCGCCTGGCCGGACCAAGGACCAGGCCCTTTGATGCATTTGGCACCATACCTGTTTCAAACCAACATTTACTATGAAAAAATGGTCGGGATTTGGAAAGTTTTAGTAACATTTTATACAAATATGCTTAAAATTTGAGAAGTTCAGGCTGGGCCGGGCTGACTTGGTATTGATTAGGCCAGGCCAAGCCGGGCCCTGACCACAAGTCTAAAATAGCTGCCCGAGCCTGTAACTTTACTGGGCCAGGCTTCAAGGCTTACGATCAGCTCTGATAGACGAATTCTCGAACAAAATCGAGATGATTGTTTTGATTTATTTTCATTTAAAGGTATATTAAATGAAAAATATTCTAAAAATGATGTAAACTAAACACTTTTACGGTGTATAAATAAAAGAATAAATTTCTCTTGTTTCTTTAGATTCTTGAATATAACAAGATTTATTTAATTATTTCTATAACTTACTAATCAATCAGTGGCTGTCAGTGGATCAGATACCCAATCTTACCCCTTACAACTACCATAACCGAAACTGACATTTCCCCCCTTTCCACTAAAATTCCTCTCCTCGACTCAAATATACAACTTATGCATATCCTCCAATGAAACAGAATATAATGCAGTTTCCTGTTAATAAATAAAAGCTGTAATATATTGATTGCATGCCTAGTCAAGACTACGCGTTGCTAAGACAAGGGCTTTCAACGCTGGAATATGACTCTCCAGAAGTTCCCGTTTACTCGAAATTCTATCAGACGTACAGTCGTGCTCCTGAGCAAAACAGAGATGAGCAAAGTTTTATCAAAACAGCAATGTTGAATGCATCGAATCCCCGGTCAATTGGGAAAGTTCAGCACACATTTCCAGTTATCAGAAAGAATTAAGAACGTCCACAAAAGACATTTCAAAGCATAACCAAACGAAAAATGGAGATGGATAACTGAAATAATTGAAAGAGTAACTGAAATGCAGACTATATACTCACATCACCAGTAGCAGCAGACATAAGTGCTAAGAGCATCACTGTTGCCGACTGATAATCAGCCAAGATCTTGTATGCTGAATCATCCAGTTTATCCTGAAAATTTGAAACACGTATTTGAACAAGCACAGATTAACAACATACAGAAGATAGCTTAAATACACTTCTGGGTAACTAATCAATTTGTTTGTACTTGTAACAGATCCACTTTTGGCAGATTAACGAGGAACATCTCGTAGTTGAATTCCGTTTGCATCTTGCCACATTCATATCAAGTAATTAATACATGTCCTCATAAAAGATAAAACTAATACACGTGGTTCAATTATAAGTTCGTTACTCTACTTCTGCTCAATATGTGGCAGACCAAATAGGGCCATCAATGGTAAAATCAAGCACGTCCACTTTTAAATCTAATGACAAATGTGAAATAAATTGTCCAAACTATATCATTATTCTCTGAACCCGGATACAATAAAGGGGGAAGGGAACAAAAAGGAGGCGACTTGTTAAGTTTAAAATGAATAACGTGTTCAACTTGTGAACTTTGAAATGCATACCATCAGACCCCAAGTCTATCAAATCTAGTAGCATTTCTAGACCAAACTTGATTTAATTACTTTTAATTCAAATAGCCCCAAAGTCAAGACAAAAATACAACAATGCCAGGGGGGTTGGGACAAACAAAAGAATCAGTGGAGAGAATTTGGTTATTTAAGAAGGGTTACGACTTACGCAACACTGTTTTTGCAGGATCATGACGACAGATTTTTCCAATACCATTCAAAGAAAACAGGACATAAAAGGAGAGATGCATTTTGCGTGGTAGTGGAATTTAAGTGAAAAATAAACCCTATACCTTCAGTCGAGAAACTGCAATAGAAATGGCTCTTCCAGGGGCTTGAAGAGCTTTATTGTGAACCTATGAACAATAATTTCCACATTTAGAATTGGTCAAAGAAAATAGTCAGTACATATGTGTCCAATCTCAAACCGATAATAACAAACCTGTGCATAAAGTAGGGACACGACTTTGGGTAGAAGGGAAACAGGGTCGGATTCGGCGGAAACTTGCGATGTAAGATCCTGAAATGACATAATTCAAATGAGCAAGTACACAAGACTGCTTTACAGATCATAATAACTCTCTCTGTGTGTGTGTGTGTGTGTGAGAAAGAGAGAGGGAGGGAGGGAGATTGTATTTCTATGCATTATTGTCTTACTTTTCAAAGAAAACAAAACCTACTAAAAGAGAGTTGAGCACACATGTACAAAATTACTAGAAAATAAATAAAACATCTTTAACGAACAGTTGAACAATCAACTGAAGTCTGAAAGTGCCATGAGTGCAATGCAAGTTCAACAGCAGTACTTTGTACATCAAGAATGCGAGCATCATGGATAATGAGCCATAATACTCTGTCTAAATGCAACATTAACATTATAATAGCTTCAGTAATACAATAAAAAAAACAATGTAGTCCAGTAAGGTACAGAAAGTCGCTGTGGGATTATGAATATTCCCTAAATAACTTTTTAAACCACTACTTATTTATCAAAGCCAAATTCTTATGAACAATAAGCGAGTATACCTTGCGATATGAGTGCAGAAGAGTCCTTTCCAATTTCTTGTCAAGCTTTTTCAAGAGTAAACCACTAGAAAATGTATCCCCGAACGTCAAGCACCATGTCAGTCAAGCTGTTTCACAATTCAAATGGAAACTTTCTTCAACAGAGAAACATACATACCTCTCTTCCACTAGCTCCCTAAACACGGTCATGAATGTTTCAACTTGCTGTCAGAGAAAGATTTATAGTCATTGTCATCATTCAGAAAGTAATGAGCTACACATGGAATCTCCCCAGTGTGTGGGATGCATATTGCAGAGCAGAACGATTAAAATAACAGAGAGGTATATATATCATCTCATTGGAAACAAACAAACTAGAAGTACGAAACAACCAACATTTTATCTGAACTGTTGGATTTGACTGACCGACTCCCCGTGTAAAGCAACATTAACCACTGGTATCACAGATTCTTTCTTTGACATGGATGGAAGTGATAACAAAGAACTTGGACTCCATAGGATGTAAAGTGACAGTGTAGCTTTTCACAGAAGTGAATGGTAAAAGAGAATTCATGTGAGAGATTCTCCCTAATTTCTCATATGGTTCATGTAGAATTTGATGATGATCAGAAGTGCAAAATCAATAAAATGAGAAATGCAGCAAAAGGCCAGGATTCATATTCACCATGCAGAATAAGTCATCAAAGTGAACAAACATAAACCCAACAAAAATTATTATGACAAAACACTTTTTTTGAGGTCAAACGTAAAGATCAAAAGTTATGATTGCTAACAAAATCTCTCGTGAAGAAGGTAACATAAATTATTGCTATAGGAAAAACTGCCAACCATCCAACAGTGAGGTTCTCTTTATCATAACTAAGAACTGACCTTCCCTTCCAAAGCTTCATTGACTGCAAGAGCCCTCTTTGAAAGAGATCCTTGTAAACTCTTGGCCTGTAAATGCCAAAGGATACATGAAAAATGTAGGCCTGAATTCATATGTCTCATATGTCAGAAAAAATTTGAGCAAGTAGTGGCGCAATTCATACAAGGGCAGTTCTTTCTCCAGAATTAAATGAGATGGATTCCAAATTTTGAGATTCCTCAACCTCAATTCCATTCTTCAACTTGTTGTGCATATCCTACATTTCAAAGACTTTGAGTTTAAGGCTGCTGCCATGTCTCATACGACTAATTAAAACCAAGACACAGCTGAATCAAGAAAAGATGAAAAGAAAAATCAAGGTTACATAAAGATTACCAAGTTAAGAAAAAGAATGTCCACAATGGAAGCAGCTGTTGTCCTAAGCAAATGCCTGTGCAGAATAACCTGTAAATTGTAGATGAATTTAAACAATTTTAAAACATAGAATAACATCTTAGTGTATCAATAAATAAATAAATGACATACTGATGTAGACGGGTCATCCTCAAACAAGTCCAATGCTTTTTCATAAAGCTGCAAATTCAAGAAGGACTGCCAACGAGGGGAACAAATATTAATAAAAGTAGTATAAGTTAGCATATAGAGGGAGAAAGTTCATAAAATAAAAACAGAATTTCCAGGAGACTTCTACTTAGAATGCAAAATCACCAGACAGTAAATATAATGAAGCAGACAACAATTTTAACCACAATAACCTCATCAAGTCTTCTTTGCAAATTATCAAGCAAATGCTTCATTTTCTCTGCGTTTTCAGTGAACAATGCCTTTCTTCTCTCCTTCAAAGAATTAATCAACATAGGCCTGAAATGACTTGCTAGAGGTTTAAGAATAATTTCTGGGTCATCTACAATTGCCACACCATAGCAGTAAATCAGGTTAAAATTGGCAAGGAGACAATTCACAACATCCACAACAACTTCAGAAAAGAAAAGAATTTATAAACAAAACCTGACCTTGCTCGTCAAATTCAGGAACCAGCATCATTATCTGTTTCATTACCCAATCTTCAGAAGGAATGCTATTGTCCTCTTGCATCTTAGCCGCATCTTTCTTGGCCCCTGATTTTGATTCTGACATTTGCAAGGAAGATGTATCCTTAGTTTTCCTCTGGTTTTTCTTAGATTTTGTAGGCATGTACTCCTGGTTATCCATGCCACTTTCAGCTACAGCTGTCTTTGTACTTCCAGCAGACCTTCCCTTTTTCTTCTTTGATCCTTTCTCCACACTCTGTTTAGTGTGACCAATCTCATCAATAGTTTCATTCAACTCAATAGACCTGCTGGAATCAAGCCTGCCTGTAGCTTCCTTGACCATGAGCGAATCATTAGGCTGAAACACACCAGGAGACCCTGAGAGACAGAGGGTCTCCATCTCTTTTTCCATGCGCACATAGGTATCCTGTCCAATGAGAAGGAAAAAAGCATAAATCAGACCATAAAGGAAAATATAAGCAGTCTAGACTTTCTTCACTGATTATAAAGGATTAAATTATGTGCAATAAGAATCACAGATAAATAAGCATAGGGAACTAAGAAACATTTATTTCAGTTTCAAAGTATGAAGTTGTGATGCTTTACAGATCATGCTTATGCTTTACTCTTACCTTGACAAAGCCGTCACTAAATATGTAGGATTCAACCACGATGAGTGCTTTATTAGCCTGGAAAGAAACCGTTACGGAAAAATATATGACAGATTAGCATCATCATCATCCAAGCCCTTTCCAAAATAGTTTGGGGCCAGCTACATGAATCCATAAGAGAAGATACTGAAAAACGAAATTGTACCTTGGAGGCCAACTGAACTGATGGACAAAGTGACAAAATCTTACTTGCATCTTGAGATCCAAATGATGCCGGTAAGACAGACAGAGAATCAATCCTGCAACATAAAAGATCATGAGGAAAAGTTCAACACTTTCTTCCTAATGATTTTCTGTAAACATCACCGAATGGGATTGGATCTCCAAGAATATATTATATGCATTCCACTTACAATAATAGAGCCACTAGATATGATAAATAATTCATTATCCACTTGTTTATGATGATAGTCTGGTAATTTTTAGTTGCCCACAGTCAAAGAGAATGACATTGTCTTATCAATTGAAAAGGCCATATTCTATATGAAGGCAAATACAGAATACGAGACCTTGTGCGAGCTAACATCCAATTTGATACTAAAACTTTATCTCACACACGCACACAAACTGTAAACACAAAAACCTGGCAATCATTCTCAAATCTAGCATAACTTTTATACCCAAAAAATAGCTTCAACAAATTAAGAACTCAATTTACCATCTTAATTAAGCATTTATGAACAAAAGGCTTGGCCTAAAAACAATTAAAACATCAAGACTGGAAACCACATTTGAATCTTTGAGCTAGTTTAGGTTATGTGTTGGTCCTAGAATTACTCTCTATATGACAAAAGGATAATTAAGAAAAGAAAAACATAAACAAAAGTGAAGAATACAGATGTGAACCCCTTACCAGCTACCACGTTCAATAGCATCCTCAGTGGCTGAATCCAGCATTTCAATCGTTGAGGGGTGGATAAACACTGTAACTAAGGGTATACCTTCAGGATACCTGGACTAAATTGATGTGCATGATCACAGCTTCAATTAGATGAGAATCAGATAAGCATCCTCAAATATTTTTAAAAAAATCACTCCCGAGAAATCCCTAAATAAACATAAACAAAAAGTACCTGCAAGAACTGAACAGGCTGGGAAATTCCAAGTTTGTTAAGCGCTTCATAGCTGATAAATGAATTCTGTAAAGCACAAATGAAACAGCAAAAAGACAAAAACAAAGAAGTATTTTGTCATACTTCATTCTAAATAAAACCCCCCTGATATTTTACATCTAACATAAATTAGAACGAGCATTGGACTCTCCAAACCTGTGAGAAGAAGGAATCTATGCATTCCCTTTGAGCAATAGCAAAGACCTGTTGCACAAAAGTGCGCAATATAAGAAAAACCATCACTGTTTAAACTTTAAAATAATAATGCACCAGGCTATTTGAGAAAATGAAAAGCACAACCTTCCTCATATTTCCCTTTTGGATGTTCAATGAGATTTGTCATGTTAGATTAAACAAGTCACAAAAATAGGCAAACAACTCCCGTGCACAATGCACAAGACTCCTGCAGTGGGCGGGGTCGGGGACAGACAGGATGTACCTCCACATGATACGTGGAGAGGTTGTTTCCAGGAATTGAACCCGTGACTTTTAGGTTGCACCCTACAACTCTACCACTCGGCCACATCAGGTTAAGCACATTCCTACATAAGCTTTATGAAGCCAACCAGTAAATGCTAAAAAAGAAGCAAGGTACAAGGATGATATATTGAGATAGAAGGGCCCTCAAATTTCATATTGATTTTCTTCTCCTTAATTGCTTTTAGTTGAACTCCCATAATAAGTAGATTCAAAAAAATTACATTATAATATAAAATTTCACAACATTAGAAGAAAAAAAATCTTATGTTTAGTTACAAACAGAAAAGGCAATAAAACCTGCACTCCCATTTCAATTGAATGGAAGCTTTAGGAGGCAAAAGAAAATTCCACTTCATTCAAAATTTCCAAGGCCAGCAACCTTAATAAATTGCTTTGACACATAACTTTTTGTCTAGAAATATCAAAAAGTCTCACAACTATGCCCAAGATTATAACAAAGACATGAAACTCACCCTTCACATAAAGCATGCCTCAACAGCAAAAAAAATATAAGAACAAAAGAACACAGTACATACAGTTGGTGTCCAGTGAACTCCAGCGCGAAGGAAACCTAAGACCTCCCCTTCTTTGACCAGTCCATTAAACAAGGATTGGAAAAACATACTCTCAACAGCCACACCACTGGCTCCCTCCATTTCATGCAGTAACTGCTGTAAAGCACTCCACAACACTGACAAATTTGTTGGAACTGTGATTCCCCTTGCAGCGCCACGAACCATGGCAGTGACACGAGCAACATATGCAGGTGTATACAATTGACCTCCTTCAAGTCTGCCCTTCACCTATGTAGAGAAACAACCTCGTCAAAAAATTGTGTACAGTTGTACATGCATACAAATATAACAATTTGGAACTACAAATTTCATGTTACCAATGTCCCTAGCCGGGGTTCCAACATGGACGCAACCAACTCAGAGCCAACTTGTAATTGGGCCGCAATTTCTGCCAAAGCAATCTGACTGGATTCTTGAAGCCTCTCGTTAATTTCTTCAGCTACATTGTCCCAATACGATTGTGATATTATTTCTCCTTGAATCAGCATAAGCCCAGCATCATCTGCTACTATAAGTTGAGCTTGCTTCTCAACATGGTATAAATCAACTGCAGTAGCGTCCGCAAGATCAATCAAAGTAGCACGGCCTAGTTTCCTGACTTCAGCCAAAATGTCATTCCTCAATTGCTCCTGTACACCATTCATACAATCACATTTATTTCACTCAAAACGACACTCGCTCAATAAGCATATATCATCGGAAGAATAATCACCTCGTTAAGAAAACTTGCAGAAACAACGATCTTGTTATGGATAAATTAAATAATGATTCCTAATTTAGGTTTTCGAAAATAAAATTTATGCATTTTGAAGTTTACACCATCTGTGACTTGGACCACGCGAGACAGCGACGATATTTTCAACATCTAATTTTCAACATAGCGCAAAAACTTCATAAATAAAGCAAAAGCACACACAATTTTCTTTCGAATTTGAAATTGAATATCCAGTTTTATCGTTAAAGCTGAAAGATCCAAAGAAAGTTTGATGTTTTGACTGATTTATTGTTTTCAAAGAACCAAATAGCAGCTGAAAGAGAGCGATGGAGAGGGGAGACGCGTACAGGAGTGATGAATTCTTTTCCGGAGACGGTGTGAAGAAGATCGAAATCGATGATGTGAAGTTCTTGTAGCTTTTGCACTAATTCCACGACGTTTCGCTCTGACAGTCTAATGCTCGACTTCGCTTGCTGAGCAAACTCGAATTGCTTTTGCAACTCCAGCAGTTCATCATCCATTTCACGTTTGATCACAAAAGACAGAGATGTTAGGGTTTTACAACTAATTGAATTTCTCTCTTCCGAATCAGATTTGACAGTTTCGAATCAAATAAGCTTCCAGTTTTCAGACGCCTTATTGACGGAAATCAGCTATCAAGGCCGCGGAGAGGCGATTAATGGGCTCTGCTTCAGTTCAATAACATACCCAAACCCGTTTAGTGCTCCTGGTAAAACAATGGGCCCAATGTTTATTGAAGGCTTGCATCAAGGCAATTATATGGGCTTATGAAAAAATGATGAGCCCATTTTTGGTTTAAAGAGAACCTAGCCCATTCTTTTGTTGGAAATTTATGGGCTTAGTTTTGGTGAGGCAGTTATATGGGCTTAGTTTTGGCGAGGCAATTTATGGACAGGTAGCTTTTCACACCCGTCAACTGATTTTTATAAGAGGTGGTCAACTTAGATTGAAGTGTCTTTAGAAAAAACTGGGCTGTGACTAAAGTTACCCTTTATGGACTCATGCTCAGTCTATCTAGTTGAAAATTTATGGTCTACTCTTCAGTATTGGAGTCTGGAGACTGCGAGACGCAGTCATATGGGCGTAGTCTGCTCGGAGGATTTGAGATGGGTGAGAAAGAGTTTGTTTGGTATGCTTGTTTTCTATGCACTTTCTGCTTTCATTTTATGAATTTTAATAGAATACAAAACCAAACGAATCTGAAAACCATACGATTCCCTGTGCTTGAGCTGTTTGACTTCAAAAGTCATCCTTAACCATGAACAGTACGAAGGAATTATTCACATTGAATGATGTGTTGTTACAAAGATCAGAATTTTCGAAGAAAAAGGATGATCAGCTCTTCAAGAAATATACATTGATAAGTTTAACTTATACAATGGCCAAAATCTATATAAAATCTTCAAATTGCATACATTTTCTTGTACTCATTGTTTAAAAGTTCAGAATCTGACATCACAACAGACATGGAAAACGATCTGGACCTACTCCCCATCGATGATTTCCGAATGCTTCTTATATTGGATGCCTCAATCCGATGCTTGATTACCCAATATAACATAGTTCCCAAGGTTGTGGCCATCACAGTTGTTCCTATGAAGGTTACTCCAATGGCTAACCACCTCTCATTCTCACCCACCACAACAAACGATAGAGCCAAGAATGCCACTGAAACCAGTGCACAAGCCAACCACATCAATTTGTTGATTATCGCCATCATTTGTTTCTTTGCCTTGCTTTCAATCACTACAACTGAAGTTTGCACCACCACAACAGCCAGAGAAATGAAGAGGGCAATAGAATCAAAGATGAAGAAGATTATGAAAGGAACTTTTGGGGCAATGTTTGCTTCTCCTAGTGATAGGCCAGGAGTGATGTCATTTGGATCATCAACATATTGGCCAGGGACAGTAAAAATGGCTGCAAAGGCGACTGTGGCAATAAGGACGGCGACAACAGTGGTGGAGTTGATGGCATTGTTAAGGCCTTCTGCGTGCATTTTGTTCAGACGTTGGGCAATGCCTTGCACGCGTTTTCTGGTTTGGCGGGTGTTTTCAAGCTGGTGATGAACTTCATGCTTTATGTCACTTACAGATTGTTTCAATTCGCGAGCAGGGTTTGTTGCTTGTGGCTTGATTACTTTGGCACTCTGAACCCCATGTTCACGCAGAATTGCTCCAACATCAGAATTCCCAATTTTCTCAGCAGTGTCAATGGCTGTTTCACCAGTTCTATTCACAGCTCTTTTGTCCATCTCCTTTTGTGCAAGTAACAGCCTAAGAATCTGCACAAACGATACCAAAATCATCTCAGCAGTTATACCATGTTATAAAATCATTGCTTTGATATCAATGCTGTGAACTAGACAAATAATTACTAAGGCTATGATATGAAATGAAAATGATATCTTTTCATGAAATCCAAGCTTGACACTTTCAATGAAGTCGAAATTAGAGAAAAACAAGTATAATGTCCAAATGAGGCTACCATAGGCTTTGTTAATATACCTGAGCTCTTCCCTTCCTGGTTGCAATATGTAATGCTGTGTTTCCCTTGGTATCAGTGAGGTTTATTGAAGAAGGGTCTGCTTTAATCAATTCCTCCACCACTTCAACGTTTTGGCCCTTTACCGCCATCTGAAGCGGAGTCTGCCCCTTCTTATCCATCCTTCTTGCAATCCCAGGCTCCACTGCTAAAAATGCCTTGACAACCTCCAAGTGACCATTTCTTGCTGCAGAATGCAAGGCTGTTTTCCCGTTACTTCTCGCAATGGTGGCCAAACTACTCCCTGCCTCCAACAGAAAATTCACAATCTCTATATGCCCTTGCGTTGCAGCAGTGTGCAACGCAGTGGTGTTCGATAAGTCGACAGTCATAGACAGTTCCGGATGAGCCTCCATTAGTACTTTCAACACCTCTACAGCAAGGCAAACCAGGACTCAAAAAGTTCAATTTTTCAGAACGAAATTATCACAATGAGCAAAAGCAAAAGAAATTATTGAACATTTTACATACCCAAATCCCCTTGTTTGGCAGCAATGTGGAATGCATCAAACCCATTTCTGGCTTTAATACTGGCATCGGCAAGATCATAGCACTGAATCATCTCCCTAACCACATCAACATAACCATATTCTGCAGCCACATAAAGTGCTGTTTCACCTGATTGGTTTTGCTTCCCTAACAATTCCTTCAACTCACCCTCTTCAGTGCTGGTAAGTGTTTCTCTTACTGCACTCAGATTTCCAGCTCTCGCTGCAGAATGCAACGTCGTGTCGTCCCGCTTTCCTGTTAACTGTTTGGTCATCTTCTTTCTGGGCGCGCTTGGTTGCCCGGTAGGTGTGGCTGGTTGTGTCTCCATCTGATCTTACTAGAAAAAGAAATTTCTCTGTTCTAAGTTAATCTAATAGATAATTAAAGTTTTCTTTATTTCCCAGCAAGAACCCAGATCAAACTTGGAATTTATCATGTAGAGGAATCATTATATGTCGACAACAAGCTAGTTGATAATTTCTGATTCAACAATCTGAATCTTTTGGGGCTTGATTCTGACCTCCATATCTGGTTCTACACACTCTGGGGTCCCAAATTATTGAAAAAAAACAAACCATGAGTCTTCCTCTGTCTTCTTAAATTCAATAGATGGTTGACAATAAAGAAAAATGGAAGAAAAAGAGGGCCCTGTATTTACCTGGGTCTGAAGGAAGGAGCTCAGCTACTTTTGCTCTCCTCCATGAAAGACCAAAGAGCCCATACAATTTGAGAAGCCCCCAGTCTCTCTCTAGAGAACCAGAAGACAATCAGATCATGAAAACAACCTGGAATGTATGTTTTTTTAAGGAATATATATATATATCACAAGAAAGGAATAACAATTAATCTATGTTATGTGAACGGTGAACCTAAAAAATGAACCCAGAAGAAGCATTATACATTGAAAGACTTTTGTAAAGGTCGTGATGATAACAACGTAAGCTGAGGCCTGAGGCCTGAGGCAGAGGCAGAGGCAGAGGCAGAGGCAGAGGCTGAGGCTGAGGGAGAGAAATAAAAAGGAGAAAGTAATCAGAGGTGGTCGCTAATGGGGACAACCGAAATAACAGAACCACGTACGCGCCTTGAGTGTCCTTCGTAACGCGGGTGAGAGAGGCCTTTCACCCAACAGTTCTTAGATTGACTCGTTTCCGGTCTCTTTCTTTCTTATCTTAATGTTCGCGTAACACGTTCTCACAAATGCCATTGGCTCTTTAATTAATTAATTAAGTTTTTTTTACACTCGAATCACTAGTTAAAGTTAAAGTAGTAAGAATGGTGTACATTACCCTAATGATCAGGGTTAAATCCTCCTTCCTGTTTCAATATATATATATATATATATATATATATATATATATATATGTCGGATTGGTAGGTATTTTATTGACAAATGGAACACAAAATACCGACGATAGACATGATTTAGGGATAACACTAATAAAACCCATCAAGCATATTGCCTTTAGATACATACAACACAAAGGGTTTAGGAGGAAATGAGTCAATGAGGGTTCCGGAATGAACTATCAATCAATCTATATATATATAATGGAGGATCCAAAAGGCTTCTCCTTGGTGCCACGTGGATGCCTCTAAAAAAACCTACACAAAAAACAAAAGAAAAAAATTAAATATATTAAATAACTTTAAGACCCACAAGAACATACAATTAATAATATACAAATAATTTTAAAATGATATTTAATAATACAACAAATAGTCATATCAATTATCACCTATTAATTGCATATAAAAACAAAAAGATAAAAGCTTAAATGAAACATATTCACAATATAAGTATAAAATAACACACAAAAACATATAATATCACAATAAATTCTAAGACATACTACAAAAACTTCATGGGAAAAATGAACAATTTCAACAAAATTCCTAACGATATGTCCCTACAAATCATGGAATTAGTTGTCAAACAACAACCAATGATGATGGAAAAGATCCAGTTTAGGATGCATTCTTAGGAGATTTCATAGAGGATGATCCCAATGATCCCGTATAAGATACATAGTATGAAGAATTTAATCAAATGTGAGATACATAGTATAACAAATTATATATTATATATGCTTATTGACATAGTATGAAAAATTATGGCTTGTTGACATAAGAAGTAATAATAAATGAGATGTAAAAACTAGGAGATAAAGAAGTTGCGCTATATTTTCTATAGAATTTATAATTTATGAGATGTTTTTTAGTTATTTTACAACTTTGTTCAAAAAACCAACGCAAAAAATAATTGTTAAACTCTGAGCATATTTTTTCTTTATGTATCAAATTTTTCGCTCATTCTTAGAAAATTATTTATTAACATATTGAGAAAAATGTATTGTAGTTATTTGTTCATCTCATAATTATTTTTATTTTCTATACTTCAAGCTCCGTTATTCATTATGGTAATAAAGTATCGAAAAATTATCAAAAATATTTATTTTTTAAATTAATTATGTGTCGCGCGAAGCGCGAGCATACAACTAGTTTATTGTAGAGCAGAAGTAGACTATATTTGGGCCAATTAATTTTTTAAAATTTTATTTAAAATAATAAATAGAAAGTATACAACATTTTGAATTGAATACTGCTTTTTTTTTTAATGAGAAAAAACAAATTCATCGACAAAAAAGACATAACTATTATCTACGTCAGAGTTCCTCTTTAAATTTTTTTTTAATGAAATAAATATGGTCCACTGCTTCTCTGCCAGTTCACTGATGAGTCCTCATCCTGTTTAGTATATTTTTCAAATAGCAATATGACATAATTAGTAGGTGGGTCTTCTTACATCATCCAGTGGCAGCCACAAAATTAGGTCCAAAGAGCAATGTGTTCTCTATAAGATAAAACACGACACAAGTAATAATTCAGAGTAGACACGAGTCAGTGGGTGGCGTACCTGAGTCCTCCGAGAGCCCTGAGCGAACCTTTAAAAATGGATCCTTTGGAAAAAAAATTTAATGTCGCATATTTCTTAAAAATATTAATCTTGTAAAATTTTAAAATGTAAAATCACTAATTATATTGATATAATCAATCTTTTCAGGACAATCACTTTCAATAGATAATATAATTTATTCATTTAACATTTCTTGTGACTTCGGTATTAATAGTCTAGTATTTTTTTTTCTAAAATATGGGCCTTAACGTTTTGGGGGCTTTGGGCGGCCATTCGTCTCCTCCGTCCCCAGAGACGCCCTTGACACGAGTTAAAAACACATAATTATTTAGATAATTTCAACTAGTTTGAATCTTTCATCAGCACATGCAGACAATCATCTAAACATTTTAAGGAACCAATTGTCCCTTCCCCTTATTTATCCTTATTTCTTGAGAGGGGGGTGGTGTGGTCAGTAAAATATAAGAGCAGAGCTTAAATGGGTGAATGGAAAGTAGAAAACACACCCCACCAAGTCACCAACACTTGCACATACATTTGGTTTTGTTTGGGATCGAGTGCTGTCAACTGCTGTGAGGTACTGTGAGTTATAAAACTGTGGTGCTGTGAGATGAGTCGAAACGCAAAAAACTGTTTGACGCATCATTTTTAAAATTGTGGTGTTGTGCAGTGAGGTGCGTTTGACGTAATTAAATTATGGTTATATTAGATGACTAATAATATTAATATAAAATCACTTAACATTTACATTGTACATTAATCTAAAATAAAATAATTTACCTAATTTGATTACGTGGGACAATTCAACATATATTTGTAAGCGTTTGGGAGTGCGGTGAGGTGAGGTGAGGTGCTGTGAGGTAAAAAGTTGTGGTGCTGTGAGGTGAGTTATGCTGTAAAAAGTTTGACGTGTCACAAAAAACTACGATACTGTGAGATGAGGTGCAACTGAACGCAATAAAAACGTACTGTCAAACATATACATTGTTTTCTTTTATAATAAGCGAATAAGGAACAAAGGAAAGCAACACACACGGCAACACAACATGACTAAAACGACGACGCACTCATGATTCGTTGAATCTACATTCATTGCGATAATCCAATATATGTATCAATCAACTATAATAAGTGACATGGCGCACAGCTGACTAATGCGCGAAAAGTGGGTCCCAGTCGGCGTCATTGCAGGGTCCACAAGCGTAGACCTCGAGTGTCGTTGGACGCACCCACGCTGCTCGCAGTCGCAACTTGTGAGTTAAGACAAAAAAAAAAAAAACACGCTTCATTTAGTTCATTTACTTTGTCACAGAACATGGAGCCCACGCGCGTTCTCGAAACCACTAGAAGAAGATGACTGCAAGTACACGCGCTCTTGGATTTTTTTATATATATAAAGCAAATTTATCAAAAATTACCCCCACTACCTGCCCAAAACAAACGGGAATGCCTTAATCTCCGCTGAAATATTATTGCCCCGGGATACTGAATCTCATGTTGTCTACCACATGATGGTGATGCGAAATGAATCAATCATTCCACCCCCTACATATAATTTCAAATCCAAATTAGCATTTAATGGATAACTACAGATTTGCATAACTTATTTATACCAATATCTACTTTATATTTGTGTAACAGTAGTGTTAGGTGCAAATGAGTCATTGATTGAGTGATAATGACTTTGCATGTCCCTGACTTCAGGTCATTGGTTCTAGTCTCATCTCCTCCGAATATTTATAAGGAGGTGTGTGGGTTTAGTCAGCCCCTGCGTGAGCCTCATTTGTGCCTCCTGCATAGGTCCTGTTGACACCTGTACTTTCGTAGGCTTGATATGATGATGTGTCGTATATTGTATTTGTACTTATACTTAAAAAAAAACAATAGTGTTAAGGAACTCATATAGTGCTAGTCCAAATCTTTTAAACGAAATTTAAAACGTTTTAACTCTTAAAATACATATTAGATTTTAAAAAGAAATTACATGTTCGGAATTCGGAATCAACGCATAAAACTCTTTCAAACAATATCCATTGTCGATAAGTTTTATCGGGTGAATCTTAATTCCATTGTTTTTTTCAATGGAATTTAAAAAATAATGAATTCATAACTAAAACAATGAATTATAAACTCTGATTTAAAAAACAATTGAATCTATATTAAAAACAATAAATTTTAGACAACAAATTCTAGGATAAAATAGTGGAATAAACTTATTGGGCCATATGTCATCATCGTTTGTGTAAATTAAGACACCTTGCGACCAGATGGAACTAAACAAAAGCTATTGATGACACATCAAATTTGTTTATTATTAAGAAATCCCACCCCAATCACATATATGATACTGTCTGCTTTGAATTTGCCTTTTCTTATAGATACATCGGACCATATGATTCATTACTCATCAAGAAAAATAAAAAATCATTTACATGTAGTCGTCCAATAGGCCATTGACTTCATTGATTGCGATTGAATGACAATGGTTACTTATGGACCCCTTCCTATTTTTCTTGTTTTTTGTTTCTTGTAGGGTAGATAACGCTAGCCACAGTCATTTGCATCACCAAGATTATGAAAGCAAATAGAATACATTACTTTAGAGTTTAGGAGACTGACCAAGTTTTTTGTCATTGTAATGTAATGACTTACATGAATTTACTCTTGGGCCCCTTCAAATGACCACAATCAACCACGACTAGCTTATTAACAAAACCAATGGTCTAACCTAACCATTAACGAATCAATTATATCCCCAAACAATACAAAACAACATATAAAAAGGAAAATTAAGAATCCTATCACTTTCAACATTGTTCGTTCTTTGGGTTGAATTTGAATTAAGATTAGTGGTGTTAGTTAACAGTTCATGGGGGAGGCCTATATATCAACATATGCCCAACAAAATCTCCTAAAATCTATTTATCCAGCACTGTTGTGCAATCACTATAAACAAATTCATCTGCCTGGAAAAAGACGAGCATAAACACAGAAAGCCAAAGGCAGCACAAGTGCACAACTATTTCGTCTAAGTTAAGTTGTAAAGGCAAATACTTCATATCGAAGAAAGCAGAAAAGGCCACAAAAATATACACTTTTTTATCATCCAACTTCTTTGATTTCAAATTTCATTGGCCTTAAACTTTATGGGATAATTTTTAATTTTAATCTTGCACTGCCCCTAAAAGAATACTGTATACCTAGTAAAATATACTTCCAACAGGGTCCGCACACATCCAATATAAAATACAGTCCAAACAAGACCTCCACGTACCTTTTCACATGGTTAAATTCTCTTTAAGAGTAAAGAACTCTCCTATGGACAGGATAGCTACAAACCGCACGTGTGTTGAGCATGTGATGCTCCAGACAAGGTTGTTGGTACCTGATGGTCTTGCCCAAATCACTGCACATTTTACTAGCTACCATGTTGTTGTCGTTCTCATTTAAGCCAGGTAAAAAGTATAAAATTTACCATGTGATGCATGTAGCACATTCAAAAATGCCTATGTGGTGAATAATATATTGGTCTGTCTTGGTATAGGGTTGGTTGACCGTTGACTCGTCCATGCTAAGTTGCCAACAATAATTGTTTCCATTGGCAGTATGTGCCTTGAGGTCCTGTTGGCTCGGGTGTTTGATGCCCCGGATGTTCCTTCTTGTTTTCCCTCCCTTGGAAGGCCTCATTCATTGGGGGGAAAAAGAGGCCTACTACATTAATAATCGAAATATCAATAGGGTCCGGTCGAGTTGTAATTGTCTTCTTCTAGGATGAAAGTGTTGGATCCAAAATGTAATGGGACCAACGAATCCTAGGGGGTTGATCATTTGGGAGAGAAACCTAAACAGTAACAGAGGAGGAAATACATCATGAAGTATGGCCATTATTCCAGACTTTTTTAAAATATAAAAACATAAAAGACAACTGTGAAAAGAGATCACAGATGAAAATAAATAAGAACGAAAATTCTCAGTACTAGGCTGCAAGACGCAAAAACAGTAAAAAAAAAAAAAAGGTACTGACAAATGTAAGATGGTAGACCAACTGACCAAGTGTTACCTCTTCCGTTTATGCATTGTATCGACCCCACCAAGTTCTAAGAAAAGGTTGAACCATCCTTTTCGAACCCCTTTTTTCCCACCATGAACATGTGGAAATGTTTGCTGTCGGCATGAAGTGATGTATAAGCATCAAATGGAAAACAGAGTACAAATGTTACACAACTTTGAAGAGGATACAAAACAATTAGAGTAGTCGTGAGTCAGAGTTTACATGGACATAGAGGAATGAACAGGACCTCGTGAAGGCTTTTACTGCTAAGCTTCTGCATCATCTGTAAAGGTCTAACAAGTAAAGATCTAGACTCTGAGCCCAGACGTTTGAACCCCATTCCCATGACAGAAACAGATGCGCGCACAAAAACACACACACAAGAGTACTTACTTGCATGCACACATGTAATTAGCAAATGAAGATGTTATGAGGTGCCACTACAATCATGAGTACATAAGACTTATATTATGTTTATGTTACAAGTATTGTATGCAAGAATATTACTAAGAATTATTAACCAATAAAGGTTAAATGTTATGGGACACATTGGCCCCGCATCAGGGTTCCACATCATCAAAAGAAAATGATGTCACCAAGTGAACCTGCCATCCTTTTGCAAAGATAAGACCATCTTGCATAATCATGTCTCTACGTATATCTAACAATATGTCATGTAAAGAATCAAACAGTAGGCTTCAAGTTTTGCTCTGAATTGCAAAGTAAAATACCAAAATTTCTGAGACACTAAGGGCTGACAACTTCAGTGGACCAGCAGTTATGAACTTCCATCAGATACTCCTCAAAGGTTCTACCATCAGATATTCCTCAAAGCTTCTACCATCAACTTATAGAGGGCAAATCCACCTTGATGGCAGCCAGGCATTTTAGATGCCATATTCTCTAAATCAGTCTGCACATAGACATGACTGAGAAATCATATCTACCACAAACAAAAAAAGTTGCAATCGAGATATTCATAGCAATATCAGTTGTAAAGACAAGCAACTCACATATATAGTACACCATATCAGATATGGTCCTCACTTAACATTCACAAATACATATCGAGTACCTAGAAATATTATACGTTAAAATTTTAAAATTTATTTTAGGATGCTTTAAAAAGCAGAAAGGATACCTAGTATCGAAAGTTTACTCAGTATTATTCACTTCATAAAAGAAATGAGGCAATTAAGATAAATTTTTCACAAAGTCATTAGTCGTGAGAAGAAGTTAAGGATCTTTCCCTCTAACTATTTCCTTATCCCTGTACCAGTTACATTTGCAAAGGTCTATATAAAAGTTTGCTTACATTTACAGAAAGTAAAAAACATATTTAGTTACTTTATTTATCATAAATTATATAGGATATCACAAAAGCCAGAGTTCTTCAGATAGAAATAGAATTAAGGCCCCGTTTGAAGGAGTATTTTTTGTAACATTTATACTACTTGCTAGTATAAATGCTACAGCCTTACCAAACAAGTTTTTTTGGCACGTAATCCGAGACATTTTTACTCAGCATTTTATGCTACTTTTGACATGCTACCTGTATAAAGCATTTTAGTAGCATTTCACCGTCAAAAGTCAATATTATCCCCATTAATTTTTTTATTCCATTTATACCCTCACTTCATGTGTTATTATAAATTAATTAATAAATAAATAAATTTATTGATATTATAAAATATTTATCATTTAATATATGCTACTCAGCAAAAATGTTACCAGCAAAAGTTCAACCAAACACCACACAACATTCGAGCAGCATTTCTACTACTAAAATTCTCCAACATTTCTGCTACCACCATTTCCACTAGTATATCTGCTATTTTCAAAATGCCTTACCAAACTAGGCCTAAGTTTATTCTAAATACTTTTTAATCCTATCCAAGCCCCTGTAGCATTGATCCTCTTATTTTGATAACAATGTATTAAGATGTGCTGTACCAACATAGACGAAACTTATCATACCCGTTTCATTCATCACTTATCACGATTCGTCGCCTCTGTCAAACAAATTTAAATCCATGTAAGGAACAAATGGAGTGGTGCTTGATTTCAGTAAAACACCTCTATACTAATCTTAAAGCTCTATTTTGGCTACACCTAATAAACGGTAAATACACATCACCTTACCAATACAGTAAGCAACAATATAAGCTTTAAAATCGCACTTCTAATACCGTCACATCCCTCTAATACAATGACTGCACATCCCAAACTTCCCCAGCCATTGCTACCAGCCTATCACTGCTGTTGGTGCCCATCAATATAGACTTTTCAACTGAATCATCAAAATCACTGTAAGATTCCACTATACCCAATTCAATCACACACTTCCCCCTACTGCTTTCATCACTGAGTGGGTACTTTCTCTGTTTCTCGACCACTAGCAGAAAGCTACACCAAGCAAATTTTCACAAAAGATGGACCAAACATGATGTCACAGAAAAATGAAATGTGAACTGACCACTGAAACTGTATGAAGTTGGGTTGACTCAAACTGATCTTGTGCATTAGAATACAATTTCTGGATTTCAGAGGACTCGAGATTGCATTTTATGAAGAAGAAAGCAGCCGGTCTAACATTCAACTCCCTGCGGGATATACCAATAAACAGAGGACTGCTCTGCAAGAGATTCACAATGTCAATATTACATAAGGTAAGGATGAAGATGATCAATAGACACATTCGTAGTCAGATTGACCAGCACAGTCTTCTCAAGTAGTAGAAATTCCTAAATCAGGGTAAATATAAACATGGTCAATAGACGCAACGGGGTAAATATGCAGCTTTTTTCAAATTTAACAAAAGATTTATTAACAGCATAAACAAGGCATCCACTAATCTTTTTTCCCACACCAACTCCTAGTATTCACAAGGACTCTCCTTTTAGTAAGTGAAACAGCTTCTAACTTCATGCTGATGGATTCTGCCCTCAGTGCCATCGAGTATGATCCAGAGACAGTGTTCTTCCCAGTGATCAATGCCTCTGTTTCTGATTTCATCATTAATCTTGTTAAAGCCATATTGAATATATACTCATTAATTCTACTACTTACCTTGCTTCAAATGACACTATCTGCAATATATATATATATTGTTAATCTGTTTGCTGGCTAGTAATATGTACAAAGATCATAATCTGATAATAGGAGTCGCATATAATTCTTCTTCCATTCCAACAGATCTTGTAAGGAAAACAATAGACAAATTTGTGCACACAAAATTATGCTGGAAATCTTGGCAACAGCAGAGAGGGAGTAGGATAGTACTAATATTGATTCAAAGAAAACTTTTACCATGCTACTGGGGAAAAAAATAATAGAGCTGCGGGAAAGGTATGTGCAACAAACCACTACGCAAAAGAAAACAAAAATAATATCCTATTCAACTTAAGAAACTGTGACTTACAAGAGATTCAGCGGGAGCTCCAATTTCTTCAATCACCTCACGGACAATGCTGTCAAACATCTCTTGAGAGATAAGCTTGTTAATAATTTCAGAGTTTCTCAGGTCCTCACTGCTCCTATGAGAAGTTATTCCAACTTCTTCGGGCTGTGGATCACCACAAAAACATAATGGCACCAATAATTCTAATCCGATTTCTCTGCCGAAAAAACAAAACTAAAGCGAAATGTTCCCCATAGTCAATAATATAGTAAAATGCTAGAGAGGAAGTGTAAACTAGATTCAGGCACACAAAAAGAACTGAAAACATGTTAGTCAAAAAGCTAATTAATTACCCCATCACACTAGGATATAAAGCCAATTGAATCCAGCATATCAGTTAGAAACAAGATAAGCATTGTTCAATTGAAAATTCCATACTTCTGGATGACCTCCTGGGAAAACGAAGTGCCCAGGAAATTCCCCAACATTATTACTCCTTTTTAACACAACTATCTTCTTGTCAGATGTCTCCACAACTGCTCCATTACCCAGCGGACTAGATGTGTGTTGACAACACTGAATGTCATCTATAGGAAAGAAAATCCATAAATCTTCAAATATATCAATGTAACAAATAGAAAATAAATAAGCTAAGAAGCAGACCAAGAATGATTCCTTATCATAATTTCAAATAACAATTAAACTTAGAATCTTCAAACTGAAATTATTAAGTCATGCATTTGAACATATGGTTTAAGATCTCGTATGATTTTATCCAGTGGTAAAATACATTAACTTCAGACAAAATAAATATACTATAGTCCATAGCTTAATAAAAATATCCATCTGACCAGCATAGAATTCACTTCATGCTAAGCAGAGAAGAATGATTTATGACAAAAAGGAGTTTGCCAAGTCATGCCCTCATGTACAATCTTAATGCAGTAATCAAATCAATTATGACAGATAAATAGAGGGAAAGAGTAAGAAATATATATACTATACGATAAATTGTTAGAATTGCACACCTAACACTTACCTTCTGATGGAGCGAGGAACTTTTCCCACAGAGGATTTAAGTTTGTACCAACAAAAGTCCTGACAGAAAGAAGATGTGGCATTCATTCCCATTATTGTGAGAGACAAGCATCAAGGAAATATAATATAAATCAAAATGTTGGGATAAGTGTATAGAATATAGTCAAAACTGAGGATACATAGAAGGATGTCATAAAAGTCAATCATAATCGGAAAGAAATAAACAAGCGGAAGAATGTTAGGCATGTTGCACGTCATATTTTATAGAGCTATTCAAAATTCGTTTTCAGTGATTGTAGCATAGAGATGTTCAACAAGAGCATGATGCAGTTTAAACTACATAGCACTTGAACACAAGATCCCCAAACTAATATGGCATACATATCCTATACCAAGTTTTGCACAAAATAAACTATTCATGCTCACCTAAGGTCACCAATTGCAAGTTTGTCAGAACATCAATTGTTAAAACAAGTAAAACTATACTATACTACTAAAGAAGCTACACGAGTTTCGTGAAATAAGATTTTCTAAGGAATAACACCTACAATTTGCAAGGACGAAACAAACACACAAAGAGACAAACAAGAGAGAGAGTGAGAGAGGTAGAGACCTATAATCTGTCAATCCAAGGAACAAGCATACACGAGTTTCCTGGTTGGATTCACCGCCATCAAGCAGCGTACAACCTCCATACTGTTAAATTATTAACCAAACATACGATAAGATGTAAGTAGGTAAAAAAATTTGTATAATGCATATAAATACTCTTTAGTTGCTGTATTAACAGATTTCTCTTGTATCAATCTTTTCCTCATTTTCCTTCATTGATCACATGTGACTGTTTTGTTAAGAGTGAATGAGATCATGCAAGCATTCCCCAGTTTCCTTCGTTGGTCAATAAACTAAGTCGAATGCATGGTGCTCATGTTAATCGTATTGCCTGATCCAAGTTATTAACTAATTTGACAATCAAGTAAGTGGTAAAATTACAGTAATTAATGTCCTCCAATTTATGAAATGTAAGAAAACTAACACTAAGATAAACTTGTGCAATAAAGGAGACGGACATACCCTGAACTTTGTTCCGTTGAATAATGAGGCATTTTTTGCTAACCTCTTATCCCATATCTAAACATAACAGGCAAAATCAAAGTGTTTCAGCGAGCAGTTCATATATTCATTCAGATTGAACACTGAACCATCCAAATATGTAATCAACACCAATTTGATAATTACAACCAAAATTGGACAGGCCTAGCTCGAAATCCTTCACAAGAGAAAAAGGATTGATTCCTTTTATCCAATTAACCAAGCTTAGCAAGCCAAAACCATCTTTTCATGAAGCAATTTCAGCTAGGCCTACAAACGCTAAATCTGTTTCCAAGTAATTCCATATTTCGAATTCAAAAGTAAAATTCACCTCAGAAATTGACTTTTCTAGGTTAATATCGGGATGCGGAATCCTATCGTATCTCGGATCGAAACACACCGATACCTTCGAAAACAACAAAACAAACAAATTGTGCGTTTCAAATCAGAACGGTCTCCACACGAAAATTTATATAATATATGACAGTAAAAGTGAAAAACAAGAACCTCTGAATGCGAAAGGCCACGGGGACAAGAGAACAGGGGCTTATAGGGAGGAAAGGATTCATCAGTCTGAGAACGCGCAATGAGCTGTGCCTTCTCCATTGAAGTGGCTCTTGAGGAAGAATGTCCGATCAAACTCAATGTGTATAGATATTCGTCCCAAAATTCCTATAAGGGATGCTACTTCTTAGTTTTTACTTTTCCTCTTGGCTTTTGGCAACTTTTTCTTTCCCTATTGTTTAAAATTTCAATGAAAGATGCGTGACTACGCATGATGGACGTTAGAAAAAAGTTTAAAATTTGATATTTTCACCGTCCAACATAATTTGGTAATATTTTTTTTTATGTGTTTTGTAGTTATCTAGTGTCCTAAGATCAATACAAATTTATCATTTCATATCATGTCTGATGAATATTCTCCAAAAAGATCAACTTAAATCCTCCAATTATTTCTGCTAAACTGACATATTTCCTTAGAGAATCGATAAAAAATTCCGCTGTTAGCGATAAAAAACGCTTTATTTTTCATGCTCTTGCTACAATTAAACGATCATCTTCTGATAATTGTTCCAACCTCAAAATAATTATAATATCTTGAAGCTCTATGTAAAGTTATAAAATTTTCTGACCTATTTTTTGAAACTTAAAATATGCATTACAATAGAATTTTTTCAGACTTTAAAAAACCATTACATCATTCATCTAATGTCGTAAGCACACTCAATAGCATTTCCCATATGTTATTGGTTTTGGTAAAATCACAATAGTGAATGCACACAGCATACCATGGAATCCACGGGACCATGACCCCTGAATATCTTAAATCTCACAGAATGTAGCTGGGCATGCCACATCAGCTACACATTTTATTTCTTACGTCGGAGTCGAATTGGAAATTCGAGAGAGCGAGATCCAGCCGCTGCTATATATGGCTAGTTTACAAACCCAACGACATACAAAGCGATGAGAGGTGGCAATGTGGCATGTTAATGGTTATGGAGATAGCTAGCCAGGTCTTACATATAACGTTGGGCCTTTTCCAACAAATTGCAAGAGAAAGTGGCCCACGTTTGGTTTTTAAAATGGGCCCACGCTTGGGCTGACCCAAATGATATCAGGGTTTTGTCACTAAAATGGATCTGACGGGATCATTTTAGTGTTACTGTTAAGTCATTCAGATATGGTGTAGGATCATGTCATGTTAAACAAGACTGATAAACATCTAAGCAGTTCGGATCTCAGTTATCCTAGTTAATTGGACGCACATAATCTAAATGCATTCATGAGTTTCGCATGAAGCATTAAAATATTGTGCATACGACTTAATAGCTGGGATAACTCAAATACGTGTTCCTGAGATCTCTACCATAACTGCATGCTAAATGATTCATCGTACAAACACGGATTCATTTCAACATCAATTAAGCAGAGAATTAATTGGAGTTCGGCCGGGAAGGATTGATGCTTGGCAAAGAGATATTTATAGGGTGATTGTTAGTGGTTCTATCCTTTAATGGTCGTTCATTAATAGCAAAACTCAACTTACTATCTTCCTTGACAGATGGAAAGGCATTATATATATTGGGTGATTCAATTTGTGAGGTGGAAAATTGAACACTAGTTGCTATCTTGCTCACTCAGACAGCCTTTTTCAAATTCATCGATCATATACAATTAACGGATGGATGGTCTGTCCAAATATTGCCATTTGCATAAGAATGTGTCCTTGATATGTGGGTGTCTGTTAGAATCATCCCATAACTATTACCGAAAGACCTAAAATCATCATTTAAGAGAGTGGGCCTTGAGTACTGTACTTTGACATACAAGACATTCTACAGCGGCATCTCAATTGAGCCCTTGTGTGTGTTGTTTTTTTTTTTTTTTTTATCAAATTAGTCCCTCAACTTCAAGCAATGGTCCACGTTAGCCCTTCGATTTATTTTTCGTCAAAATAGTGCTGAGGTTGCAGTTAGTCACTGATGTGTAAATTTTATTTTTTTTAATGATATCTGACGTGGTAGACATGTGGCATTGCTCGATGAAAGGATGACAAGTAGCCTGAATTTATATCAAAAATAAAAAATCAAGAAAAATGAAGATTCAAGGGTGGTAAGGAGCAGCAGTCAAATGGAATTAACAACAAAATGATGTAAGGACAAATGTGGATCATTTCTTGAAGGGGAGGGATTGATTTGGCACAAAAAAAAAAGCACAAGGGCTCAATTGAACCTTTTTGGTAAGTTCAAGAGTTTTTGCGATACTTATCTCTAATTTTTTTTAATATTTTGAACAATTAAGATATATTCGATTCATCTTAAACGTCTTTTGGTTAAGCATTTATCTTATTACGGGTATGGGATCCCTAATCGGCATGCGCATTACTTCTGGCACTCTCCTTTTCTTGCAGTTGACAATATTTTAGCTGCAAAGCTGATCAGGCGCTATTTTGTTTAATGTCAACAACAATTGCAACGGAGGCAGAGGAGCAATAACTCCTGTCTCTTACATTTTTTTTTTCTCTTTTCTGTGTTGTTATTGTCCAAATTAATGCACCAGCAAAAGCTACTTTAAAGAGTCCCGTTGCACAAAGAGCATTCACAAGAAAGAAACCGATCGAGCCTTTTTCTATGCCTGCTTTGATATTTAAAATGAAGTTCGTCTTCATGGACCACCTTGATCTGGAAAGTGAGAGTCAGACCCAATTATACATGGATTGTTTTCTCTACCAGCTCTAGAATCCGTCCTGGTGGATTAACTGATGTCAATACCCGCCACCAGGCCAAGGTGGCCCGGTATTATACATGGATTGTTATTTGTACCAATCCACGTATATTGAGTTCACATATTGTTGTAAATCCACTCATTTATACCAACAATATTATATGTTTTGGGTTGTTCGGTTCCCATGAATATATCGGGTTCGCACGGTTTTATTTCTCCTTAGGCTCAAGCAGGTGGACTAAACCCAACTCATTTAAACCTAGAAAAAGGTCTTGTTGTAGAGTGTCTTGCCAGTATAAAGGGGTTTTATATATCTACATATTTTTGATGTGATATATATTAACACTTCCTTACATTTGTGAGTTGGGTTATGTTAAGACTCAACAAATGAAGTAAAGGTCATTTCCGATTGGTATTTATTTCATGGTAGTTGATCTCGATCATACGAGTTCGCAATCAAAGCTTAGTCTGCGTATGCGCGTGCAGCCGGGCTACATCTATGGGTGAGAGGGGGCTGCCCCCACTGTAGTCCAATAATAGGACTCAAAATTTGAAAAAAAAAATTTGAAAAATTATATCTATATTATGATCGCCTCTATGAATCTAACCATATAATATTTGTTCAAGACAAAAATTAAATTCAACATAAAAGTATATGATAATTTTGAACCGTTGGATATAAATTAAAAACAATACAATACTTTTTCAAGTTGAATTTGATTTTTGTTTGAAACAAAAAAATATATCATTAGATTCGTGAAATCGATCAAAATATAAATATAATTTTTAAAAATTAAAATAAAAAATTAAAGTCCTCCAAAAAGAATTGACAGCGGTTTCTACAGCTGAGCCCGACACCCACAACATCTATAATGGGTCCTATTTTTTTAATTGGGCCCTAGGTGTACTGGACTTGCAATTACTGCTCTTCATTTATACGCAAACACAAGTGCACAAAACAGCATGGGCTGTATACAGGTTGTAAAACCAGAGTCTCTCTCACCCAAAAAAGAAGAAGAGAAAAAACGAACTTAAATCTTTTATATTCCATTGAAAATCGACAATACCAATATCAATATCAAATCTATAAACCCCAAAAATTCAAAAAAAAAATCGAGAATGATAAAGATCCGAACAGTTTAATATCCCAATTATTCTAACTGCTGAGTTGGTCGCACATGATTTAAGTGAATTCACGAGCTCCACATGTCACACAAGATACACATAAAATCCTGTATGTACAATTCAACAGCTGAGATAACTGGGATATATGCTCTTAGGATACATATCGCTATTGGAAAGAAAAATAAAGACAGAAAAGTTTTTGTTTTTTCCCTGGAAAAAAATTACATGTAGCCTTCCAATACGTTCCCACCTTATTGGGTTATGAAATCCACGAAGGTGTTAAACAATAGGGTAATAACAAGAACTAAGAAGAGAACAATAGTGTACAGAAAAATACCTTTTTTATAAAGAAAAAAGAATTCCACCTTCTTTTTTATTTAGGCACGACGAATGTTGAAGGGTCTTCGTCATTAATCCATCCATATTTCTCCATGAATGGGTTAGCCAGTGTCTTTGGTGGGTAGCTATCAATGCTGTCTTTCCACACATTTGGTCCATCACCCAAGTCCCTCACGACCTCCCACAAACAGCTGTTACACTTGAACCCTGCACCGAAGCTTATCATTAACACTCTTTCTCCCTTCTTCAGCCTCTTCTTGGCCTCCATGTAACCCAAAACATACCATAGACTGCTAGCCGATGTGTTCCCGAATCGATGCAGAGTCATTCTCGCTGGCTCTAAATCATACTCGCTTAATTCCAGACTCATACCAAGTCCATCGATCACTGCCTTGCCACCTGTGTGAACACAGAAGTGGTCAACACCAGTCTTGAAATTAATCACTGGCCTAGGAGAATTAGAATTAGACCCTCCTTTGGTTGAGCTAACAGTGGTCAGTTTTCGAACAAGGGTGACCACCATGAACCGAATCAGCTCCGAAATTGGCAGGATTTTGGGAGCTATGACTTTCAAATTGTCGACGAGTGCGCGGGTTGCAGCTTTGGGGAGGGACTTGTCGAGGTGAAATCCTTGTCTTCCCTGTGAATCCTCTGTTTGAATGCAGCAATTGTAAGAATCATCTTTGGATCCGTGGTGGGTTCTGACTAGACACTTGAGCTTCAACATGGATTTGTTCTTCAAAGCTCGATTGTTTGTCAAAAGAACTGCACACCCACCACTCCGAAACAAACAATTTGAAAGAATCATCGATCTGTCATTCCCGGAATACCAATTTGGACTCAGAGACTCTGAAGTCACGACGAGTGCGTACTTGTTCTTGTAAGACTTGAAAATGCTTTGAACAATATTGACAGATATCAAACTCGCACTACAACCCATCCCGGTGAGATTAAAGACCTTGATGTCTTCCCTCATCTTGTAGTGATTCACAATCATGGCGGACAAAGAAGGAGCTATTGGTAGCATTGACACATTAACAACAAGAACATCGATTTCTTGAGCAGAAATTCCTGACCTGGTTAGAAGCTTCTGAATGGTATCTTGGAAGAATTCCTGCATCTCCAAAATCCCATCTTGAAGAGTTGGGTTTTCTTCTCTGCCTTCGAACATGATTCTTGGTGCGTAGGTTTGCTCTCCAAGCCCAGAACTCACAATGGCTTTCAAGAGAAACTTGTACTCAATGAGACCAAGAGCTTTCTGCCTCTTTATAACCTCCCCAGAGAACTCTGTATCGACCATTCTATCATCACTTGGTTTGTAACATTCATAGTCGAGTATATAACATTCTTGATCTCTTTTTCTATCAATCCACTTCCAGATCATGAAGAGGAATTGGTATATCAAGAATGCATAGGCTAAAATCAGAAACCCCATTTGAAATCAGAGAAAAGCAGATGAAGAGACAGAAGTACTGAGGGAAGGAAAGAAAAAAACAGAGGCGGCAGAGGTTTATATGGCTCTGCAACTTTTGTTTTGTCAGACGGAAATCATAAAAGCTTAGACTTATTTATAAGAGTGTGTATGTGGGGGTGGAGGGTTGAGATCCCCTCCAATTACCAACTAATTGGAGAGTTACTAATTGATTGGAGGGTGTCAATTCACCCATTTTGACATAGGAAACAATTTTAATGTATCCCTAATAAATTTCATTAAAAATATACATAACAAATTTGTGCAAATGGATATTGAGGGTGTAGCTTATAATATTTTAGAAAAATTACAGATAATTCTCTAAGTTAAAATTTTTTTTCCAATAAGAACACTTATATAAGTTTTGTTCCATGAGATCCATAATGTTTAACAATATTTCGTAAAAGACAAAAAGTTATAAACAATTATTTTATTGACATAAATACCATCATTTTTCCCATTTGATATCCACATCGGATCTTCCTACTCCGAAAACTATTTCGGCCAATCAATAGATGGGGATAGTGCGCCTAAGTTTGGGCAATACTCTCGTGGTGGTTGCTTGAGGCGGCGTTGTCTCTGGCGACCGTTGAAACCAGCAGCTGACGGTGGCGAATGATGGCTGCAGGTTGGTATTGGTGCTGTAGCGCTTCTCTTTGGTGGGTCAACGACCTTGATCGGTGATCGGACGATGTTAGTCCACTTTGCTCGTGGAATCTGTTGATATGTTATCTGTTTCGACCTGTTGATATTATCTCTGTTTTATTATATATGTCTTACTATATTTGTTTTATTATATCTATGTTTATTATATATGTTTGAAGATTAAAACGCGAGAATTTTATTTGGTAATGTTGCCACAATAATGGTCGAAATACAAAATTTTCATTTAAACATATATAATATCATCATATCCAATACAGATATAATATAATACCAAGCTTTTTCGACGACTCATGTGATCATCGATGGTCGGTGATGATTGGGTTTTGGTTGAGTTGCCATGAAGCTTCATTTAGGTGGTTTGTTCCTCAGGAACGATGGTCGGACAATAGACTTCTTTTTCGGAGGCGCAAGGAAGAAGAAGACAGAAGAAGAAGAAATATCTTTGACAATATAAGGATGTTTTAGTAAGTTTATAATTTTTGCCTTTATTTCTAAAATTAATTTTGACTTGTCCATATATTGAAATGCAACTCTCACATGAAATTCCCCCAATATTTATTTATTTTCCATTTCAATTACTTGAAAACATGATCTGACGGTCAAAATCATGCATAGTTACTATTTAATAATTTTCTAAAATTTTAGAAAATTATCTAACAAGATAACATGATAAATTGGACGACTTAGTAATTGGAGGGGGTCCATATTTTAGAGTGATAGCATGAGTTGGACATGTCACATGTGAGTATTGTTAAGGCCCATTTCAATCGCGCAACCCCTCCAACTGAATTTCGTTCAACTTTCGTGTCAATCTTAATTACAAATTCAACTCTTTAAGTCACACCTTAGCATGTGACCAAAAGAAACAAACCGCGAAGCCTTCGTTTCTCTCTTTTTCTCTCTCTATATCTCTATTTTCTTTGTTCATTATATAAATTATTAAAGCTATCTTCTATATCTAGAAAAAGCCATTATATATGGTTCACATTACGAAGATAAACGTTCCAATATTTGAGATTCCAGGGATCTCAGTTGCTGAAGTGTTTGAACGAAAATTAAATACTATCTATACACCTTAGTAACTGGGACGTCTAGCACCGTTGTTCACAGTAAATAGCTTTAGATAACGTCGTAGATACTGTTATAATACAAAAACGGTGGGTATTGAATTGCATTATTTAAAATTGAGTTAAAAACAGAGAAGAAAAATAAAGGAGAAAGATAAGAGAGTAGCATCTGTGGCACGAAATTGACCATAATGAGCTATGGATGCGCCCAACTAAGTTTTTCACTTAATTATTGGCCGGCTACCAAGAAATAATTAAAAGAGATATATATAACACACACACATGCAATGCATTCGGGAGTCATTAATATGGTCACTGTCAAGTCAAGTAAATTTGCAATATTTCATTATTGAGGTTAAGAGGATTTCTCTTATGAGATTCTAAAATGAGGTTTTAAAATGAAATTTTAATTTTTATGGTTCTAAATTTTTAAAAAAAAATTTGGAAAAAATATATTTATATCTTGATCGGTCTTACGAATCCAATGATATATTTTTTTATTAGAAAAAAATATCAAATTCAACATGAATAGTGCAGTATAATTCTGGATCGTTAAATATAAAAAAAAAAAAAATTTCATACTCTTTTTAGGTTGCATTTGATTTTTGTTTCGAACAAAAAATATATCGTTGGATTCGTAAGACCAATCAAGATACAAATAATTTTTTTTCAAATTTTTTAAAAATATTTTAAACCCTAAAAGTGAATCTTAAAAATTATAACCTCATTTTAGTGTATATGGTTTAGACAGTAACATAACAACTACCATGAGTTGCTCTACTAAATCCTAGGACGGCCAAGATAATGCAATATTATTTTAAGGCCATATACTATATGTACAACTAAGTAGGTACGATATTCAGCGATCGCGTTTTGGTGCAACATCACTATATATCAACTAGTTTTCTTGAGGTCGGGGGACTCACTTGCCCTTGGTTACCATGTAGGGCAGGGTCAAATATACCCGTGTCTTAGATGAGTTAATTTCTCGTTAATAAAAAAACACTAGTTTTCTCATATTTATGCAAGCAATTTAATTGGAGGCAATACAAACCCATGTGACATGATTTTCGGGTACGCCAACTTGGAATTTATGGCTTTGTAAGCATGTATTGATTATCTTAGGTAAGCTCTTGTTTAGCTTAGCAGAAGTCTGTCTTGATCGTTTAAGTCGATTGGACGTCATTATCCTAATGCCATGTGATCGAAGACACTTTATAAGTTGATCAATCAAGCTGTTTGATTATAATTTGGCTATTTTGATTAGACATGGCATTAATCCCAGAAAGAGACCATGCTTTTGAATCAAATTGTGTTGCTTATCATGTAAGTGAGTTCAAAGAATCAATTTCGTACTGCATAAACAGCATAAGAATAACATATATATATATATACATACATATACATACAGGTTTTCTCTTATAAGGACTCAAGAGAAGGACTCAAAGTAAGGACTGGTTTAATAGTCATTGGATCAAACCAAGAGACCAGATTAGATCTCAAAAACATAACCCTTAAAATCCACTCCCACGCGTGTTCCTTCTTCGCTGGTTCTCTCTCTCTCTCTCTCTCTCTCTCTCTCTCGTGAATCTCTCGTTCTCTCTGTCACGAGACCAGCCTGGGATGAACCTCCCTTTCCAGTCCTTCTATTCCCGAAATTAACATAACATCTCTCCATAATATCTCTTCTCTTGCTTCTCTCACTCTCTTGCTTGACTCACTCGAAGACCCAGACGGAGAGATTTCGAATCGTGAACCACGAAATCGTGGAACCCATGATTATATGGTGATATTTCGATTTAGGATTCTGGTGTGATTGCCATGATTTGGGATGAAATCGCACAGTTGATTAATGCTTTGATTAAGTTACAGAGGTATGGATGATAGAAAAGTGGGAAAGACTATGGCAGGTTCGTTGTCATCATCGATGTCCTCTATCAGAACAGAGCTCTAGTTGATGCCTTGGATATGATTAGGACCCAAATGAATTTCAAGAGGTTGTCTTTAACTGACATCAAGATTGAGATTAACCGGGTGCCCAGGAAGAAGAATCTGATTGAAGCTATGGAGAAGGCTGATGTCAAGAACAAGTGGGAGAATAGCTCTTGGGGTAGGAAGCTGATTGTTCAGAAGAGAAGGGCATCTCTTAGAGTGTGTTTGGATTGAGGGATTTGGAGAGGAGGGAAGAGAAGGGAAATGGAGTTTCCTTCCAATTCCTTTGTTTGGATAGTTTATAAAAAAATTGAGGGGAGGGATTTGAGGGGATTTGGGAGGAAGATTTTTTTAATTTTTTGTCAAAATTCTTTCTTCCCAAAATGGAGTCATTTGGAGGGAAGAGATTACTAATTAAGTTACTTATAAGTTTAAAACCTATTTTACCCTTGGACATAACACTTAAACATAAAAAATAAGGATAAAATAGTAAATTAAACTACTTTTCTTTCCTTTCTTTTTTTTTATCTATCCAAACATGAGAGAGGGAAATGTATTTTCCCTTCCATTCTCTTCCCTTCTCTTCCTTCCCTTTCCCTTCCCCCCAAATCTCTCAATCCAAACACACTCTTAATGACTTTGATAGATTTAAAATTATGTTGGCAAAGATCAAGAAATCTGGATTGGTGAAGCATGAGCTTTCAAAATTGAAGAGAGAAAATGCGTCTTAGGCAATTATTTATAAGAACTTCCCAGTTTTGTTTGCAGTGTTCTTGAAATGCTGATGTTTTTGGATCTTACTATTTTTCTTGTGTAATTTAGAAAAGTGGATTTTGCCGGGCATGATGAATGAATGGATACAAATATTTTTCTGAGTCATTTTTGCTGGACAAATAATATGATATGGAATTTGGTTGGCTTGGCTTACTTTTATATGGGTCCTCCCCCCCTTCTCCTATATTGGGGCTTGGATCGTCGGCCTGGCCATGAGTGAATTACAGTATCATAGTATCATGAATGAATTATGAGTGAGATTTTTCATCAAAAAATCATCTGTAAACTGGCAAAGAAATCTGCATGTGATCACTCAATATTGAAATTATAAGGCTAGGTTGTTTACTGACTGGTCTCTCTGTTCTAAGCAAATTGACTTTGTTGAATTATAATTATCTTTCAAAATAGTTCAACAACCATGTCAACAATACATCAATAACCATGTCAACATTACATGGTAAGAATCAATTTTCCAGAATGAGTGCAGCTCCAACAAATCTCAGTTTGAAAGAATGAGTGCAGCCCCAACAAATCCCAGTTTTGCACTTTGTTGCAGCTCCAACAAATCCCATTTTTTTCACTTTGCTATAGCTCCAACAACTCCAAGTTTTCCAGTTTGAGTGCAGCTCAAAAAAAATGTCAGCCAAACTGAAAAAAAACAAAACAGAAGTAATTTTCAGTTTCTTAATACATCTCCAAATTGAGGGTTTACCTATAATACATGTCAATATCAAACTGAAAAACAGATTACATAGGTTCTTGTAGTTGAATCATTCCCCAAGATCATGCCGTATCATTCCTGCATGAGAAAAAAAAAGCAGCATAAATTAAATAGTAACAATTTCTAATAAGTGAACAATAAGTGGACAATTTCTCTAATAACTGAACAATATCAGCTTACCTATTTTTAATAAATGGACAATTTCTCTTGTCATGTGATTGCCCTTTTAGCCTGCAACCATTACAACGCCTATCATTCTTAGTCGATGTTTCTTTGCCACCCTTGAGCCTCTTTCCACTACCCTTTGCTCTAACCTTTTCAGGCTCATTGAAAATACGTTCTGACTGAGTAATACTAGGTGTAGAAGACTGTCCTCCATCATTGTTTGACATGGTGTTGAATGTGCATTTAAGGGAGTCCAATGCACTAAACGCCAGCTTATATTTTTCTTCATTTAACAATGCATCCTCAACAATATTTGCCGCAAGCCGACGCAATGAGTTGTGATTCAACACTACATTTGAATCACATGTACCTCTGCCATCCCTTGAGCCTCCATAAGATTTTGCAGATTTGGTCCATCTACGTAGTACACATATATCCGACAGTGGTTCATGGACTTGATTCTTGAGGCTAATAATTCCCAACATGAATTCTCAAAATTAATCCCCAACTCAATCACTGTTTGTTCATAACCTAACATCCAATTTTTGCCTAAACTTCATTTATTTTTTTAGAGATTCGTATCAGATATACGAAATAATAAAATGCAAAGGATTTGTGATTACCTTTAGACAACTCGAAGATGAGAGATGTGAGCCTATTGTTCTGTGTTGACAGTTTTGTTAGTTCGAGCAAGACAGGTTTCTCTCCGGCTGGGTCTTCGAGTGAGAGAAGCAAGAGATCGCTTGTGTGATTTCTAGAGATGTTATGGTTAATTTAGGGAAGAGAATGACTGGAAAGGGAGGTTCATCCCAGGTTGGTCTCGCGACAGAGAGAACGAGAGATTCACGATGGAGAGAGAGAGAACGAGAGAAGAAGAGGCGCATGGGAGTGAATGAAGAGGGTTTCATTTTGAGATCTAATCTGGTCCTTTGATTTGATCCAATGGCTATTAAATCAGTCCTCGCTTTGAGTCCTTATTTTGAGTCCTTATATATATAGACACACATATATGTATGTATGATAATTGAGGCAACTTGTTGGGTATCAAATTTAGTGTCATTTTAATGTACCTATCTGTCGCTCGTTTCTTTTCCAAAGCTACGTCAAACATTTATATAGTTTACAAGTCCCAAATCTCATGTAGTATGACTCGTGTCGAGTTTAATTATATATTAAAAATTTCTTGAGGCTATCTTTGCACGAAAGTAGTGATTTGTAACAACCAAAGTTAAATATGGATTGATAATACCAGAATCACCCTCCACTAGAATAATGACGAGTGACGTGGAGATGTTGATGGACTGATCGTAGTACCGAACAAGCTCGCTCCGAGCTACTGGCCAAGGTATAATCAAGTAACAGGCCGATCAGATGGCACCCGAGTATTGTAGCCTAGTCAAGAAGACATCTTGGTACTAAATCGATCATCATCACCTCGGAAATCTGGGTGGCCGAATAACAAGAGAAACTGAGAGCCCTGAAGGAGACATACTTCAATTAGGATTTAGGAAAATGAATCAAGATGGGATTCACCCTCCTCAAAAATCCGTCTAAAAATCAAGAATGCATAGATTTACCCCTACCAAAATTAAACCTCTCAAACTCATATAAATTGGGGCCTCCAACCAGCTCCATGTAAACGATTCTGAATCCTACACTTTTGATTGTCAGTCTAAAGAAAGAGCTTCGACCACTTCCAGCTAATAACATCTCAAACTGACTTGAACGTCGAAAAGGTTCACCGAGAACAAACTCAGGGGCCTCCCTAGCTTATGTTTTCTCCTGTGTAGGAAGAGAATGACAATCGAACAATCATCTCTGACAGTTAATCCGACCATCTGATACGACACCAAAACCGAGCTAGTTTAATTTGAAGATCATCACCGATAATTCGAAGAAACAACAATATCTCTAGCTAATACGAATTAATGCCATATTAAACACTTGATTATAAAACTTCCTTGAGGCTCAAACTCGATATTTGAAGGAACGAGAAACAGAACATAATTAATACTTTGACAAACAAAACTAGAGAAGCAAAAAAAAAATAGAGAAGGCCATGACATTCTCAGTTCATGACGTGCCTGTTGTAAGAAAATATGCATATAGCTCTTTGGATGGGAAAGCATACTTAGTAAACAGCACACACACAATTGGCAACAATAAATGAAATGACGAATTTGCTTTTGATTAAAATTATTAATTTGGAGTGCTTGTTGCTTTGATTGCTTCATAACCTTGTCATCGGCTAATTAATAAGAGCAGTTGGTGTGATCCCACACGTAGGAATTCTAAATTACGCACGCTTCAACTTGACTTTTAATTGGCCTCAACCAATCGGACCACACAACCTTCTTGACAGGAGTATTGTTTGGGGGTCTCTTGGAGGTCATTTTTTGAGGGTCTCAAGCATTATCCACATATTAAAATTCTAGCTATATAAGGCATCTTGACTTTTGTCCTTACTATTATTGAGAAAAAAATATGTACAACTTTAATGAAAAAAATATATATAAGAAAATAAGGTCATTAGATGTGTAGTGTAGATGCCCAAATCCACAATCGTTGAACAGTCAACATAATTTGTCTTGAGCCATTTACAGCAAATCTTAAGAAACAAAGCAACGATCAAGATAAAAAGACTTGATCACTAGTGGAGTGCCTACCAAAGAACCTCTGACGATCAAGTCAGTAATCGAAAGAATGTTGGGTAAAGTAGTTATATCAAAGATGTAAAGTATGGGATGCACATATGAGATGGGGGTGCAAGGGATCTGTCGTAGGCAGAAGGTTGAGGGAGTTGAGTGTTTTGAGCTATGAGTGCATATGATTCAACGTGCCCTTCTAAGGAGAAGGAGAGGGGTTTTTATAATAGGGTCTTGGGCGACCAAGACTGACATGAGGTACATGTTGCAGGTGGTTGTGGGAAGGTAGTTCGAGGTATGTAATGGTCGGATCACGGATGTCAGGGCACGCGCGTGGCTTGCTATGAGTGGTTGAGGACAGGGTCGTAAAAAGGCAGACGGCGCTATGTCAAGTAGTGGTTGCAGGTTGTCTGATTTGACGTGCTTGGCTTAGAAGCCGTATTTGGTCTGTCTAAGTCAGATTCGACAGTGGTATGTGGTGACCGTTGCCTTTGGACGGCTGAGTCAAGACAGAGATATCGTGGTTCAGATGCACGATTGGCATGGGGTGGATCACATATGTCCATGAGTGTGATATGCAATAGAGTTGGCTTGGATGACCGATACTTAAGGCGAGCATGATTATGCTCACCGATTGCGCGTGTGTTTGGGCGCCCAAGAGTGCGCCACTAGTAGGCTTGGCCGCTTGTGGGCTTGTTAGACTTAGCCCTGTTTTGACCAAATTTACTGACTGGTAGATCAAGACGATTTTCAGTCACTATAGTTAATTTGAACATGCACAGACGAACTTGTCTCATTTATGTTCATTAGAGTGGTTCGTTCAACTAATTGAATTTTATACAATGTACACAAGAGAATTATGTCTTTTCCTCTTTGAATTTTGAAGCACTCATCAGAAATTTCAGTTCAACCGTAAAAATAGTACTAAATACTTGTTCTTCGACACGTACGATTCTCTGCAGACACGGTCTCTTGCTTTGTCTATGAAGGACATAACCCATGCCAGGAATTAACCACTTAACGTACGAGCCCCATACATGCACTTGGGTGGACGTCTCACTTTGACTTATTATATCAACATTGTTGTGCCCACCATATTCGACAAGCTTATCGCCCACGTTGACTTGAGTAATTTAGTACACAAAATTCCACACTCACGCGGTCAACATTTTTGGACCTATATATATTAGCCTTTAACTCTTTCGTATTCTCAATTATTACAAATATACATAACAACGTTAGCGGAAAAATTTGTGAAACGTCTTCAAATAAGCTCCTCGTTAGAGCTTTTCTTTTCCAACAGATCCGTTGGCGGAACCACCTTGTTTGGTGGAACTGCTCCGCCGATGGAACCGCCTTAATTACCACAAGCAGATAGTTTGTAATTTGTATTACTACCTTAAGCTTTACTGTTTTAAGAGCAAGCGACTGTCTCTCCAGTCTTCATCATGCATGGTAGGTCGTCATTAATAATCTATCTAGCTAGCTAATTGTATGTCTTAAATACTAATGACCCACAATATGCATGTTAGACCGAAGTTAAACGACACCATATTCATATGCATGTCAAGTTGTTTGTGTTAGGATGAAATATTCCACATCGGTTATAAACCAGACAAAGTGCCTGTATATAGGAGCAAGCCCCCTCTCCCCTTAATAGGCCTTTTAGGGGGAGGCCCAAGGGGGCCCATAAATATTTACATGGTATCGGAGCAGGTGTGCGCTCGTCCTCGAAATAAAGTCCACTCGTTGGGCCTTGGGCATAGATACCCAGTTCACGAGTGCGGGGGAGTGTTAGGATGAAATATCCCACATCGGTTATAAACCAGGCAAAGTGCCTGTATATAGGAGCAAGCTCCCTCTCCCCTTAACAGGCCTTTTAGGGGGAGGCCCAAGGGGGCCCAGAAATATTTACAGTTTGACTTGTTGAAGCTGATGGATCGACTTTGATAAGCTGACTGGGTCTAACAAGGCAACTTGGACGTGCAATATTATATTATACTAGGAAGAAGCCCGCACTTTGCGGCGGGTGTTGTTGTTGTTATGAGTGATATACTTAGGCAAAAAGAACGAATCGTAGAAAACAATGCAACATTAAACAATGACAACAATATAACAAATTGATGCTGATGAACTCACAGAAGGATTTTGGAAATGCATAGTAACTGATATCTTTCTTAAGATGTTCAATACCATTAAAAATTCATTCCTGAGAATCTGCAGCCAAGAAATGAATGACATAAGACTATTCTCATGTGCAAGAATTTTGATTTGATTCAATCGGGAATGACCACACACAGAGGACAATATGCATAAACTGCTTCATAACCATTGGGAAGTGGCAGAGCCACCAATGTGTTTTCCATTGAGAACCGCCTGCAATGATGTTAAACATTTACGAATCCTTGCTGAGAAATTTAACAACTAATAGCATAACAATGTTAGTTTTCTACCCACAAAACTAAATAGATATTGAGTGAACCCTTTAAAACATGGACTAATATGAAAGTAAATACTATACTCCAAAATGAATCAATTTCAACCAATCCTCGACAACATCAATACTTTACCTTAACTATAGCTGAAGATAGCCGTCATTTTGCTGTAGGCTGATCTTCCACTCCTGTTCTATCTGCCTGCAATCAGATTACAAAAAGCTCATCTAAGAGACAACTCGAAAGAAACACATAAGCAAAGCTTGCGTTGGCTTTGGTTTCAAGATTTGGAAGAAAATGACAAAATTGAAAAAGTAGAGCGCCAATTCAAAGAAAAACATGGCACAAATCAAATGCATGAACATGAACCCAATACTCTCATATTCTTGGCCTCACCATAGTTCTCCAACAAAATGAAATTGAGGGACTACAGGCGAAGAAAAATGTCATGGGATTGCCGTTAAACCACTACCAAATGCTTTGATAATCAACACTGGAGACATTTTTACCCGAACCACAATTGGATAAAACCCAACGACACCAACATAGGAACTCAAATTAACGACAATTGAACCTCACCTGAGCAATCGAAAGGAACCCACACCACAACGGGAAGTAGCCCAATCGAAAGGAACCCACACCACAACGGAAAGTAGCCCAACCAAATAAAACTTCAGATCAAATAAACCCCCTACAAAATATCTAGAGCTTTGCAAACCATAATAACATATACATGCATCGTAGAGCACAGCTTCGACTCTAGCAAACACGCCGTCGACAGAAGAAGACACTTGGAAAAGTTATGCTCACAAGAAGACAAACGGCATAAAAAAAATGCCCAATTGATACGATTTTGTAAGTAAAATTTCTTTGATTCCAAGAGAACAATTTGAGTGAGGAGAGGTGAGCTGCAAAGCAATGGCCAACCTTCCTGAATAAGCCAAAGGAAAAAGACAAAAATCTTTAGATCAAACGGCCCACATTCTTACACACATGCCCTCCACAAGATCAAGACACCTGAGCAATTTTTGGTACATGAACCGTAGAACTCAAACTCTATAAGCTCTGTGACGAAGAGATGGCGACACGTACACAAAGTGCCTCTCAAAGAAGACAAAACCTGATGAAAAAGTTCTGGCAAAAGACGATAAAAACGGCATAAAAAGACAACAAAAGCACGCAATCACTCACGAGAAAGCCACAACAACCATAGGATTAGAACCCATACTCCGCCATCGGACGCCCGAGAACCAAGGCTACTGAGGACCAAACACGCAAGTATGCATTGCGGAGGGAACTCGCTAGGAAATGGGCCAAATTCTAGCAATCTTATATATAAGTAATAGATATATACGATACCATCATATATATGCGCAATATTTGATGATAACAATGTAGTTAAGCCCTATCTATATACAAGTCAAATAGTCAAATTACGTAACCCACTAATTAATGATAAAAGTGTACGGTCGAAGACGATATATATATCCTAGTTGACCCCTAGCCAGCAAGTAATTGTTGCAGGTTAACTTGCAATCAAAGTAGCGACTTGTGGCTTTCATCATAAATATCTTTTTTGGACTTGAAAGTCATGAGTATTACTTCAAAGTCAAAGACTGATCAATTATTTAAATTAATCAATTTACAACCATTGAAATTTAATTCAAATCTTTGATGCTTATCCGATACATTGTTGGGATATACACATGTGACGAGAGTCTCGTATCGATTAAGTATAAGAAAGTTAAATGATTCATATATTCGGATGGTTCTTAACCTATTGCTTTTAGATTTAGATGAATTTCAAAAGTGTATGTTAATCGCGTAGGTCTATGGATTTGCAGGTATAAACATGGACACTTTCCGATTAAATCTCCCCAACATACATAATATTCATTTTCCAAGTTCGGAGACTCACTCGAGTCAATTTCACTTAATAGCTCAACAACTAGCACGCGCCTTTAGTTGGTCCAAATCAATGGCCTTTTAATCAACTAGCACAGTAGCACTCACGAGTTTCAGATTTAGAACATGGTATCTGAACATAGACTCGATCCTAAAAGATCTCTACAGTGTCCATGTTGGCCCTTGCATAATCGAGCCTACACGGTCACACGTGTGGAAAAATTCTAAGACTTGTATCCCACTGATGTGATTTATAAGTAAAGATCGAAAGTTGTTACGAGTTAATGTCTCACGTCATTTGGCTTGAGCTTTTTCCCTTGGGCCCAAGTACCATTAAATGAGACGATCCATAGAGGAACAAAGTCACACGGGGCTGATGTTTCCTCGGAAATCAGCGGATAATATCATGGATGTGAGTAGAGTTGAGATTTTCTACGAAAGTTAACGATGAACATCAATTACATGCATGGACTCTTGTATTCAATTCCGCTCAACAATAATTGCAGCCAAATTAGGTGTGCAAACTATTCATGATCAGCAGCAACTTGATTTCAACTGTCATAATAATATTAACCAAACATACCACAAACGATGGTACTATTTGGTCATCGAATTTGTTTCTTCTAGTTACTCAGGAAGGTAATTCAAAATTGGCAAACGAAGCGTTTCATTGGCGTAATTAGACATCCACCTAAGTCATCAATGATAACAGTAGAAAGAGGTGGTGGATAGTTTTTTACATGCCGTCGATCACCTTAAGTTGTCGTAGGGTTAGGGATTGGTAACTAACCAATTTCAGACACGGGATTGGATATTTTCTTGGGGATTCCCTTCATTTATTTTGAATCCAAACGAAAATAGGGACTTTTGGAGGCCGGTACATTTGATTATACTTAATTGTAAAAAAGTACAATCACTAAAACATCCTTTTAAAAAAGTACACTGGGGATCATCTTTTACCAAAATAACCTCAATTTTGATTTTCTCTCTCCACGAATTGTGATACAATAGTGATACTTTTAAATAGAAGATCCAATTTAGTGTTCAATTTATATTTTTGGCTCATAAAATGATGATATAAATGTTAGAACGTAAATTTGATAGCATTACATGTCTTTCTGGTTCAGTTATGTCATTTTAGTGGATTTTTGATGTTCGTGATACTATAGTGATACATCTCTGTAGCTGTAAATGTTTTTCCAAAACGAGCAAGAGATGAACAAACCAAGAAAAGAAAACCAAGAAAGGAAAAGTAATTAGGAAGAAGAAGTATGCATATTGGTTCAATTGTATCATTTTAATGAATTTTTTGTGTTCGTGATACTATAGTGATACATCTCTGCACTTGTAAATGTTTTTTCAAAACGAACAAGAGAAGTAACCAAGAAAAGAAAATCAAGAAAGGAAAAGTAGTTAGGAAGATGAAGTATGCATACTAGTTTCATCATTTTAGTGGTTTTTTGGTGTTGGTGATACTATGGTGATACTATAGTGATACATCTCTGCAAAAAACGAACCAGAGTCCAGATCTGCAAAAAAACAAAGCACAACCCAGATTGAACAACGAAGCATAGTCCAGATCTGTCAAAAACGAAGCAGAGCAACTCGATGCAGTCCAGATTGAGCAATGACGAAGAAGGAGATGAAGAGAGGAGAAACTCGGCCAAAAACGGAGAAGAAGACAGCGAAGAACCAGATCGAGAACCAGAAGAAGAAGAAGAAGAAGAAGAAGAAGAAGAAGAAGAAGGAGAGAAAGAAGGAGATAACTTTTAGAGTGTGTTTGGATTGAGGGATTTGGGGGGAAGGGAAGGGAAGGGAAAGGGAAGGAAGAGAAGGGAAGAGAATGGAAGGGAAAATATATTTCCATCTCTCATGTTTGGATAGATAAAAAAAGAAAGGAAAGAAAAGTAGTTTAATTTACTAGTTTATCCTTATTTTTTATGTTTAAGTGTTATGTCCAAGGGTAAAATAGGTTTTTAACTTATAAGTAACTTAATTAGTAATCTCTTCCCTCCAAATGACTCCATTTTGGGAGGAAAGAATTTTGACAAAAATTTAAAGAAATCTTCCTCCCAAATCTCTCCCCTCAATTTTTTATAAACTATCCAAACAAGAGAATTGGAAGGAAACTCCCTTTCCCTTCTCTTCCCTCCCCTCCAAATCCCTCAATCCAAACACACTCTTAGTAGAGAAGAAGGAGAGAAAGAGAGGACACACTAGAGTTGGATAGTTGGAGGGAGAAGAAGAAGAAGAAGAAGAAGAAAGAGTAGGGTATTGTAGGTATAAACTAAAAAATATCTTAAGTTAGATGACCAAATTACCCTTAAATTGCACTTTTTTACAATTTTAAAAATATCCATGACCTTTTTACAATTAAGTTGTCTAAAGTGCTCTTACTGCCAATTGTCCCACGAAAATATTACAATTAAGGACCAATTCGTAAGGAGGTGAAGGTCAGTCTTGATTCATGAAAGACTCTAAATAAACCTATAGCCTACAGGGCCTCCATAAAAAAACATATAGGGCTTACGGTCTAATGAAGTCCAATGGACCCTATTGTCATATTAAGATTCAAAACAATCCAACGCGTAAAACTAAAAGCCCAAACGAAACCTAGCGCGCATGATCAAACGCAGCGCAAGACACAAGTCATATTTGGCATATTCCCATGAATCCCATCCGCTAAAAGGTTAAAAAAAAGGGTCACTTGGACCTTACATAGTAAGCCAACTGCATCGCAGACTGGGCAGAGAGTGGACAAGTATTTGATGCCCGATAAGTGGAGATTGAATGTAGGTCCAGCCCACTTTTTAAGGCCCAGTGCGGGACAAGACCGATGTTGAGCTAATCCATGGGCAGCATGTCCACAGCTCACTCTTGCTATATACACTAGCAACTGGTTCACAGCTCTCACTCTTGCAACATACTAATCTGCGTTTACTAAGCTCATATCAAAAGGTTTTGGCCCTACCCATTTTGTCGTTTTGTTAAGGCGGACTTCTCTATTTCATTGTGCCGCCCTCCAATTCTCCTCCAATATTCATGGACTCCAACTCACAAACAAACATATTTGGCAGCTTTGGATTATCCATCCAAAAAACTTAACTACAACGATAATTGACAAAAACAATTGCCATTTATTTTATATCCAATGAATAGTGGTTGTGATTCTGTTACTTTACACCCGCGAATCAACGGTCAATCTCTACACAATGATGTATACACGCACGTGTTCTTTGTTCTTTACACTCTCTCATGTTCTTCTTGGATTTGTTTGGCCGGCCATTCAAAATCTTCCAATAAACAGGCTCAACGGCCGCCCTTGGGGGAAAACGACGAAGTACTGTAATTCGACGAAACACTCCCTGATCCCCCGCTTACACATAGAATAGCTCCGATAAGTGATTTCCCAAATCATCAGGGGCAAATCTGACCAATTCCTCACTCCCAACTGCCCTCCTAATGACCATCCGATGCATGGCGTAAAATTCCCGATATGCCGGCAAAAGTTTCTTCGCCACCGAAACTTTAATCTCGTCTCGGAGTTTGGAGTCCGGGATCACCCACGAGCTCTGCTTCTTGTACGTCTCTTCAAAGGCAAAATTGAATCTCCGGAAATGATCTTTCACATGCAGGAGCGAAATATCGCCCGTTGGATTTTCCGGTAACGAAGCTAATACTTTGCTCCATCCCATTCGCTCGTAATTCGCTGCGTATTGCTTCACTTTCGCCTCGTGCTTTTCAATCCATTCGTCTCCAAATAGGGAGCTCAGGTTCGACGTTCGGACCTTAACGACGACGTATTGCAGATTATTGGCTAAAAACAGATACGACAGTGCCACGTCCTTGTAGAGCTCTGCTTTGCCGTCCAGTTTGCAGAGCAAGACAAGGACGAGCCAGTTAAGTCTCGATGAGATTGGAGACGAAACGTTGTTATCGGCTACCGGACTCCCAAAGTAGGCTTCCGGTAGCGGAGACGGCACTGTTAGTGGCCAATCGGCTAGTATATCGGCGAGGATTCCGCTGTAATCTGTGAGGAAGGTTAGGTAGTTCATTACGTAGCGCGTCAGAGGGTGGATCCCGCCGCTTGGGACCGGCTTCTTGGAGTTGTCCTTCTGAATCGCCGCTTCGAAGTCCGTTAGCATCATGCGGACCGCCTCACCGAGCTTTACCAGCGAATTAACCGCCTGGGATCGGATGCCTGAGGTTGATTCGAAAGCAAAAATTGATTCAATCTCAGACCAGAGATCTGCTATGGCTTCGTATAGGTCCAATGTACGGAACATTTTCTCGGGACTTTTCTTGCATTTGGCAAAATTTTCAGGGAATACGAACAGAGCCATGGCCCCCTCTCGTGAAATGTCCACGAAGACGGACTCTGCAACTGACAGAGAAGCAGAGAACACTTGATCACAGAGAATTCTCTCGCCGGTGAAGATAGTTTTAACAGCAAAGTTCACTGCGTTCAACCAGGTTTTGATCTTTATTTCCACAATCTCCCAGTCCATCTTTCGAAGCTGCGAGAAAGTCAGTCTCTCCACTCCAAGATGATACAGAGCCTCATCCACAATTGATTTACGAACAATTTTGTATATTTTCACACACTCTCTACCATAACCAGAAGAAATCATGCAATTGGCAATGGCTTTCAAGTCCGTCACGGCACTAATCGAAACTTGCTCAACCTCCGATACCAAATCTCCAGCGACCTCCGATGTCGATTCTCGAGCGACCTCCAATGCCGAATTCGTCACAAATTTGAACTCTTCCTCTGAATCATAGTCGAATCCCGAAAAACTAGATCTTGGCGTAGCCGATGATCTGGTCGAAACAGATTCTGGATCTAAATACTCCCGATTGTTTTTTAATATATAATAAAACTCCTTCTCTAATCGTTTCATGGCAATTTGCATAAGATTCTGAGCCCGAACAAGCTTCTCAGAGTTCGAATTGTCTGTCACAAGATGTTTCATGGCGGACTGAAGGTCTTTGACGGAGTTGAGGTACTGCCTTGATTCATGGCGGTTGATAGAGAAGAGGGAGGTGTGGTCGGCATAATTGGAGGCCTCTGACTCCCATTTGTTTATCAAAGTTTGTGCATTCTCAATGTTGTCCTCCATTAAAGACTCAGAGAAGGTGTGCCGCGCCGGTGATAGAGCCGGAGAGTTAAAGGGCGATGGTGATCTCGCCGGTGAGTTGGAGAATATGCTTGTCATCCCCTTCCTCGGCATAAACTTCACTGGATATAACTAAAGTGGTTTTGGCTGAGAGAGAGAGAGAGAGTTGTTTGTGTGTTTTGTGGGTGGTGGATTTTGGGGGTTCAGTTTTGGGAGAGAGTGAGGGTATTCATGGGGTATTTATAGAGGGAGATTGAGCGTTGTACAATATTGAGGAGCCTCCTTCAGATACACATTTGTTTGACTGTAATGAATGAGTCAACGCGGTATCACTTTCGCTTTTTCATAATATTCGTTTTTCCTGTTTTGGATAGTACGTTCGTTTTTATATTTTGTTATTAATAAATAAATATTATGACTTGTTTGCGTGGGGAATAAAGAGATTGAATGGTCAAGATTTGTTTGTTTATATTTATTGATTTAGTCATTGTGTGGTGTGGGTGCAAGAAACTTCCTTGGAATGTACTTTTTATATGGGGGGAAAAAAACTTCCTCAAAATGTAGAATGTTCTTATAAACTTTCGATTAATACAACGATAATTTTTTGGTTGCATAAGCTGCTGGCATTTTTTTTTTGTTGCACAAAATATTGACAGTAATGCCATTGAGGCATTTACGTCACAGCTGAGAGTGCTGTAAACTAGGGTGGTAAAAAATCTTTTATTGGGTTAAGCGGAAAAATAAACTCAAAAGACGAATGACTCGGTTAATGATGATAATACATTTTTCCCTTAACCTAATAAAAGATTAATCATAAAGAAGTACTCATTTTATAATCTAGACAAAATTTAAAAAGTGTTTGATCAAATTCATAATGAGGTTATTATGTAATATTATAAAAACGACAAAACATGATAACTCGAAAAGAAATTCTAATCGTTTTTACTTTTATCTTAATGTTAATAAGCTATATATATATATATATAACATGTAAAAATAAATAAATTTGGGGCCGTTGACTCCAAAGTTCTAGCTATTAGCTAATACGATGTGTATACTTAACGTAATAATTTACATTTGTTTATATATAGTTTAAGCGCGTGACTTTATTGGGCAAAAATAGAGTCGCACAAATTTTAGAGTAGTTGGACCACTACTCTCCATATATGATAGATGGTCTACACGTCCACAGCATATTTAGTTTTAACGTAAATGGCATGCAATAGCAATAATATTATAGCCTATTACACAAAAGGGCCTGACATTCATTTATGTCCTCGAGCAAAGGGCTGAAACATGCAACTTGCCTGTTGAGCTGAAGACCACAAGAGTAAGAGTTGTAGTAGTAGTAGGGCAGCATTTAATTGTGTGACCAATTCAAGATATATAACAGATCTAATGACTTCCTGGAAGTTGTATGAGAAGGAACGAACATCCTTTAATAGTACTTAATTGCATATATCGTAAGGAATTCATATTCTTCGAAGACTCGTACGTTAATTCATCTTTGAAGACAGACTCGTTCCATTAGATGGAGAAGCAAGGAAGTGGTCTGTCATCGATCAAGGACTTGTCAATGATTGATTACTTGGATCAAAGTTTTGATAGATTATTTGCTGGTTTTTTACAGGGTAAATTAACAGCTAGCTTTGCAATGCAAGTAATAAATTGAAATTCCCCCGCTACTCAAGGTAAATGAATTCACATATAATAAAATTCAACTTTTAACTCATCATCAATCCGAGTTTTTATCTAAAAAGTTCCGGGTCGCTACACGAGTTTATGAGAACATGTTTTTCGTTTTGTTGATATCATAGTAGGTAGGTTGAATTATTAATCATTCCTCGGGGAACATGTTTTTTGTTTTGTTTCTTGGCAATATTACTTGGTTATCAACCACTCTCCAATTAAGCCTGCCGAATGTTATGTTATTAGGTCAAAATACAGAACCATCTTGGCTATTATCTTATGTTTCAATCACTTTCTGTCTGTTGAGCTGTGCTATTTTGATGTTAGTGTTCTTACAAAGACATTAAATATATGCTCCTAAAATGTATAATACTGAATTGTTTTTCACTTTTTCTTCATAATCATTTTCAAAGGGTTTTAAGTTTTTAGGTTTCCATCCCCTTATATATACATACACACATATACATAATAAATGCATTAATAATTATACCAAACAATATTCAAAATTCGCGACGCTTAATTATGACCTTGAAAGTCTTTTATATATGTTGTTGATCCGGAGGCACTTATAAAAATGGTGTATTTAAAATGTGGAGAAATTTTTTGAGTAAATCTCATGACATAAATTAATGTTAGAAGGTCAGCCAAGTGTGCCACAATCTTGGACCAAAAGGCCAGTCCAAGATTAATTATAATATATTTATATATATATATATATATGAAATTAAGAATGAAAGAATGTGTATAACTGTCAGAATATCCCACATCAGGTAATAACCCAAGCAAAGTGCTGTATATATGGGGCAAGCCTTCCTCCCCTTAATAGGCCTTTTAGGGGGAGGGCCAAAGGGCCCAACTTATTGACATGGTATCGGAGCAGGTGTGGGCTCTATAACGACTCTACTCCACGTGTTGGGCCTCGGGCAAAGATACCCAGTCCATGCGTGCGGGGGAGTGTCAGAATATCTCACATCGTGTTGTATATATGGGGCAAGCCTTCCTCCCCATAATAGGCCTTGTAGGGGAGGGCCAAAGGGCCCAACTTGTATAGTGGGCGACTGATTGTTATACTGATGTGGGGCTGGTTGGTTTAGTTCAGTTTATCCATATTACGTGTATTTATCTTCATTTTCTTTGAATAAAATCAGTCAGTTTATCAAAAAAAAAAAGTTGGATGATTAGCATGGATTCATAGACTACGTGCGCTTTTTCCACACTAGAACCTAGATTCAACCCTATTAAACTGTGAATTAATACTCTTACGCGTCTCCCCATTTACAAAATTAACTAAATTTGCAAAGCTTGGAGAAATTATAATTATAATTAATTGACACCTAATGATCAAACTAATCCCCTAACCATGCAACAAACATAACATTCCTCACAGTGCCTTGATTGGCGAGGGTATCTGCCACTGAATTTGGACTCTCTCCACACATGGTTGAAGGTGGGAGATAGGTGGCTGGAAAGATTTATAATAGTATTAAAGTCTTGAGCCAAAGACCACGGTGAACCTGATCCTTGCAGTAGCCCGTTAACAACATTTAAGGAGTCCGATTCTACAATGATTTATAATAGCATTAAAGTCTTGAGCCAAAGACCACAGTGAAATTGATCCTTGCAGCAGCCAGTTAACAACATTTAGGGAGTCCAATGCTAATCATCCAACTTGGCTAATCGAATGACTTAATATGGGATTAGTAAAGCTGTATATTAACGAATTCCATTAAAGGTCTTTCATCTTTCTTGCAACTTGGGTTTGTCATTTAAGACAAAAATAGCCGTTGACGTGAATTGACGGGAAAGAAAGATAGCCTTGTGACTGAGCGATCTACTTTACGTAGTTTGAATTTGAATCAAAGGCATCAATTTTGTACACATATGAAGGAAGCAATATGAAAAGAAAAGGAAAGAAAAAGAGTGGTCAATTTTGCACGAGCAATGTTACATGACAAAAATCAAATAACTATCTAATTTTTATTATGGGGGCCGTTGTCAAAAAATTACAACAGACTCCGAGCATCCTTTTATTCTCAATTCATATGACATCTGGTATAATCATTGATTATAAACACAAATATATGATTCTCATTACATCCAACACTTCCATATGGATCACATGGTTAAAAATAAAGACCATGTGATAAGTTGACAGGGCAGATTGTGCAAATCTCCAATTTCGGGATAACACATTAAATAGAAATTTTAGGATTTTGTTTGAGTGAAGGTTGGCATGACCGTCTCTTAGAGAGAGAGCACTTGTAAAGGGGAAACACTTGAGAGATAGTGAAGGGATTCAAGAGATAGGAGAAAGAACAGCTTTTGGGGTTCCAATTGTTTGTGGGTAAGTGGATTTCTTGTCTTCTTCATTGGTTTTTATGTAGAGAGAGCTTGTCGGAACAAGATAACATCTAGAGTGGGCTTGTTCTACTTGTATTGAATAGTCTCTCAATTTGTAACTTCTCCATATAGTGAAATTAGTTATCTGTTATCCATACGTGAACGTAAGCCTTTGTGTATCGAACCTCATATATCATTTTGTCTTATCTCTTTATTGTTTTGATATTGTTGATTGCTTGATTCTCTGCTTAGTTTAGGTTGAATACTCAATACGGTCGTTTATACCTCTGCGGTTTGAGATTTTTGCTCCAATGAAAGTCAAACTATGCAATGACACTTTGCATTCTAATTTCTAAGTTTGTAATTATTAATGCCTGAAAGAAAGGCAAGTTTTCATTATGTCAAAAACTAGGTATGTGTAGGGGACCCAATTTTTCATAACGTCAAAATATCAAATTAAAGGAAGCTTGTCTGCTTATGCAATTTATGGGGAACCCTGCCCTTTAGCTCACGACTCCATCAAATCTTAATTTACTGTTGGATAACCAAGTCAACACACAGTTGATTCGCCTTCAAGATTGGTTGGAGCAGGCCAAATTGGATCAGAATTGAAAATTAGCCAAATGAGATGGGTTTCGTTAGAACTAATGTAGTCAACATGTTTTGTCTTATTTAAGAAACATTGTCGCATGCAGTTGCAGGGATACGTAGTTGTTGTTGTGTGTCCAAATTATAACGTTACCGTGTAAGTTAAATGACAAGATGGCCCAACGACCAATTCACCACTGCCATGAAAGAGACATCCTCCTAGAAGGTTGCGTGAACTGTTAACTTCCATGGATTTGGAAGTTTAAACCCTTTTCGTATATATAATCTGTTCCTGGAAGATAAATGGTGGGGTCGATTTTGTTCCATTTTTAGGTCCCAGTGTCAATTCTTCTTCTTCTTCTTTTTTTTATTCTCTTTGATTGTCAGAAATGCTAGTCGTTTCAGCAACTGGAATTCTAGTGATTCCAATTGTTGAGGTGTATGGACAACATTTAAAGTACATGTGGAGCCCATCACATGCACTTTAATTTTAGTTCATGCACCTCAACAACCCAATTATCCTAATTGCTGAAACAAATATCTTTTTCGTTTTTAATACAAAAATTGTTAGTCATCCCAGCAATTGTGATCCCATCCCAGTTGCTGAGGTAGATAGACAACATTTAAAGTGCATATGGAACTCATTACATGCACTTTAATTTTGGTTCATACACCCCAACAACTGGGATCCTAGTTGCTGCTAGGGATGGCAATGGGGCGAGGCGGGGCGGGGGCAGATCATGGTCGCCCCCGCACCTCCAGGTGGTGCCCCGCGCTCAGCCCCGCCCCGCCCCTATTCAACATCTTTAAAAATTACAAAATTAAATTGTTTAATTTTATACTTTATTTTATAAAATCTTAGGGTCTTAAAGATTTTATCAACATTAATGAGTAGAGGGTCCTATTATGACTTTAGGGTTTAGTGCTTAGGTTTATAGTTCAAGGCCTTTAGGGTTTTGGGGTTTAGGGTTTAAGACCTTTAGGGTTTAGAGGTTTAGGGTCTTTAGGGATTTGGGATTTAGGATTTAGGACCTTTACGGTTTTGGAGATTAGGATTTAGGAGTATAGAGTCATATTTAACTTAAGATTTGTGGTCCTATATTTTTATCAATATCAATTCAATTGACTTAGGGTCTAGGGATTATTTATAGTGGATTAATTATATGGTTTCGGGTTTAACGCTCAGGTTTAGGGGTTAGGGTTTATGAATTATTTATTCCTTAGGTTTAGGGGTTTAGGGTTTATGGATTATTTAGTGCTTAGGGTTTAGGGATTATTTATATTGGATTAAAACTAAGCATTCAAATCTCTATTTTGAAATTAAGTTAGGGTTTAGGGATCTTAAATTATTTTTTATCAATATCACTTCAATTGAATTAGGAGTAGAGTATATTTAATTTAAGATTTAGGGTTTTATGTTTTTATCAATATTTATTCAATAATCAATCTAATTAAGAGTATAGGAGTATTGTAAATATTATGTATAGGGTTTTAATGTTTAAGTACTTAGATTTAAGATTTTTTAAAGAAGTTTAGGGGTTACTTTGATTTGAATAATAATATCTAATTAATATATGTTTAGATAAACAAATATTTATCTATATTATAAAAGAAATCTTATATATATATATATATATATATATATATTATGTACATAAACATGTATTGCGGGGCGGGTCGTTGAGGGGAAAGAGGCATACCCACCCCCGTGCGGGTTGAAAATTTTTACCTCCATCCCCGCCCCGCACAAGTCTCGGATCTGAGAAAATCCGTGAAGATCGGTGCGGGTCGGGCACGAATTGCCATCCCTAGTTGTTGCCATGGACTTCGTTTCGACTATATGGACAGTCACTGTTCAATTGGGCCTTTAGTTACAGACTTGAACGCAATGTATTGTATGGCTTAGTTATTGAGCTTATGGGCCGCTAGTTCAAATTGTTATTCGAGTAATGAGTGAGTATTCAACAATGACGTCATTAAATGAGGTGGGCCAGCATTCAAAATAATGGGCTACACTTCCAGCAAGTAATATTGGGCCGATGAATTGGGTTGTTCAAAATTAAATACTATAATGGGCCGCTTGACGTTTTTCTCCTGGTACCAACTTCCATATTTTGTTGTTTGCTGTAACATCTCTGGCACTGTTCGTTTGTATTTGAACTCTTGAAGGATGGTTGGAGTTGGGGTCTTGAAAGATGCTCTTAGTCAAGAACATGTAAAACTGCTCAACACCATTAAGAAATCAAGAAAGCTATGTCACCACCTCAGATCTGCAACCATAGAGCAACTCTCTGACGTGGTGAAATGAGAGTCAAATGCATAAATCTTAACAAAATCTTTAAAGACTGGTATGGTGTTTCCTTTTTTGAATGATTACAGGAACAAATCAACCCTACTTTCTTGAGGGAAACACCATCACCTGTCGGTCGGTCTAGCCTAAAGATCACAGTGAATCAAATCGTACTTCTATCTTAGCACTTGAGAGCTCATCGCAAGTTACATAATCAAATTCCAACATGGGAAATGCTGGACTACCAAAAATTCATTCATCCTCCGAGTTTGATGGGGATAAAGAAAGCAAAATCTAAATTAAATCCAAAATTCGATAAAAAGACCTCCTCCCTATGGAACTTTGATGAATCAAATACCACAGATTCCTTCTTCAGTTGATTCAATCTTACACCTTGATGGCATATTTCCTCATTGGGAAGTACATCTCCTGCTTCTTTTGGCGTTTTGTCTTTAGAGATGCCTGGTGTGAATTATTCGCAAGCGGACAAGTCGCACAAGTAATAAAGAGTGAATAGAGTATCGTTCCCATGAAGATATTTTGGCAATTCCAATTCAATGACAATCTAAGTAATTAACACACTAAAATGGCAATGCGAATTGTTGATTGAGTATTATCTAATGCTAAACAAGTAATTAAAAGTCTACTAAGTAAATGACAAATTGAGTGTTTAACAAAGCAACAAACAAGAATTTTTGTTATCAAGAAAGTAAACACTATGGTTCCTAACTTCACCACTTCTTATCCGATTGAACTCCATTAATTCATTAATTTTCACTTCTCAATTTAGTTGTTGACAATCGATTTCCCCAAACCATTCAATGTCCTATTCCTAGATACACCGAAAGTATTTTCAATATAATCCATGTTATTCCTAACATTCGGATTCATATCAAAAATCCATTAAAAATAATGGAAATCAATTAATGATTGCATAAGTCATAAACCTATATTCATATGGTTCATGCAACCTATGTTTTCTATGGATTCTTGCAACCTTAGATTTATCCTTCCGATCTCAACCTAGGCTAAAAATTATTCAAATGATGATCAAGCATTTGAAAGCAATAAGTATATCCACAGAAAATCAACAACATAAAAGGAGATTCAAGAACAATAAACCGATTTCATTCAATCTTTAAAGAAGAGTTCCATTAGGACCCCTAGTTAGAGGATTAGTTCCTCATAATTAAGGAATACAGCACAAGATCCAAAATAGCAAACATTAAATACAAGATCAAAGAAGAAAAGAAGGAAAACCCTTTAACCCCCTTGCGCTTGCACCAATGGCTGCTATCAGAAGCTCCCAAAACCCTTGGTTTTGCTCAAAAAGTGAAAAATTCCTAAAACCCTAAAATTCTAAGCTTTTATACCCCTCACAACCCTCCAGTCGTTTGTTCTAATAAGTCTGTCCCGTTTTGAATGAGACCATTTGGGTTTTTAGCAAGATCGGGCCTTTTGCACAACTTCAGAATCCTTTCGCGATTCTGGCCGATCGATCAGACATAGGTCCGATTGATCGAAATTCTTCTCTGCCTGGTTCTGCTTTATGGATGTCCGATCGATCGGAATTGGGGTCGATCGATCGGATTTCCTCTCTGGTTCCAATTCTTGCCCTTTCCTATTCATTTAGCTGATTTTCTTCCATTTGTGCCCCGGCACCTGAAATGCACAAATAACACTCTTTAAGCAGCATATAATCCAAAATAACTCTTAAACAATGCAAGATTTCCTGTAAAATGATGCACAATTATATGAATATAATTGGCATATCAATGCCTACATTGAATGAAAAGAACAGACGGTGACTCAACAACAGCTCATTAAGCAGAAGAACACCATGCATAGCAATTAAATATGAGCAAACAGTCAAAGCCAACCCGACTTGTAAAATATATTGTTGACATAGATCCATATGAGAACACGACTCAAGCATTATTACTAATCCACTCTTATACTTAAATTAAATTATTCTTTTTTAGGAATTACCATTCTTTTGCTCATTTGAAAATTGGAAAACATTGACAAGTCATCAGAAAACAGGCCAACAAAATATTACACTGGTAAATTCAATGAAGTAACAGGATAAACATATGACAATTAATCTTAATTTAACGTTGAAATAAAAAATAAATTAAGTATTGAAAATACCTAAAAAGCATGAGAAATGCTATAAAGAGAAGCATCCTCAAGATCCAACTTAGGAGGAGTAAAACCAAGGGGATATGTCAATTTACGTAAATCAGGAAAAAATTCTCCAGGTTTCGAATAAAGGGAGACGTTAGGGATCAACATTTCGAAGCTCCTCGCCGGAAGATTCGATGGAAGATTAGCACCAGACAGTCTTAACTCCTTTTCGATTAGAGCTCTCAAAGGTGAAACTAGATAGACAAGATCTTTTGCTTCCCTTCTTACGGTTTCCTCTCTCACCTCATCATCAGGAACTTGTATGATGTCATCGACTTCCTTGCTCAATCCTGCATTTTCACCTACCAAAGAAGGAGACGATAACCTAGGTTTCTTCTTCCTTACAAGTGTAGAGTCATCATCTACATTGCTCTTAGGAACTTCAGGAGTTTCAATAACTTCAGCAATTGTTCCTAATTCACTGTGAAGTCTTGAGCTAGACTCATGTTTCTTCTTTGTTCTTTTTTCCTTAGAGCTTCTCTGGATTTTCTTCTTCTCAGCAATCTCTTTCAGAGTCAAATGAACAATTGTTCTTGGGGCCATATGAGGTTTTGTCAAAAATCGAAAAGAAATTGTTAGAAACAAGAAACAAAACCAAAAACATAAGGGCCTGTTTGGTTAAAGTTTTCAAAACTGTTTTATGTTTTTGAAAATTCAAATGGGATTGAAAATTCATTTGGGAGGGTGTTTTTAGAAACTGTTTTGTAAAATTGAAAACTGTTTTTGGTTTTTATAAACCAAAAAACCAAAACTGTTATTTGAAGTTTTGTAAAATTCTTTCATGTTTTCTCTTTCATCTTTTCTCTTTCTCCGTACAGAATCCTCAACCAAATGAATTTTGTTTTCATCATTATTTCTTAAAATGTTTTCAAAATCTAATCTTAAAATAAATTTTTGAAAACAAAAAACCAAAAACATTTCCAAACACACCTGTCGCAACCGGGGTCACGACGCGGACCGGCGTTTGAGGATGAAAAATGTTTAGAGTCGCCACCAATTGATTTAAGGTGCAATTGGACACCGAAAAGACCTGCGAACCAGAGAAAAGGGTACGGGGATCGATTGAGTGTGGGGAAGGTGTTAGGCACCCCACAACTCCCGTTTGAAAACGGTTACCCGGATTAATCTAATGGCTATCTTATGGGAACTTGCTCTTTGCAAGGTGTAATTGTTAAAGTTTGAATTATTACTTTCAACACACTTATCAACTTATGATAGTGTTTGAAAAAAAGCTTGGAATATTACTATCAATTTATGATGATTTTTATTTGGAAATAGGTTTGAAATAACACTATCAACTTATGATAGTTTTGGGAAAAGATTTGTAAGAATACTATCAACTTATGATAGCATTAAAAAAAAATTGTAATATTACTAAAACTTATGATAGTTTTTATTTGGAGCCACACTACCAACTTTTGGTAGATTTAATTTTAAACACCAACTTATGGTGTTAATGATAAAATGTCCTACCAACTTTTGGTAGGTTTAATTTTAAACACCGACTTATGGTGTAAATGATAAAATGTCCTACCAACTTTTGGTAGGTTTAATTTTAAACACCAACTTATGGTGTTAATGATAAAATGTCCTACCAACTTTTGGTAGGTTTAATTTTAGATACCAACTTATGGTTTATTTAATAAAATGTCCTACCAACTTTTGGTAGGTTTAATTTTAAACACCAACTTATAGTATAAATGATTATTTGGAAAAGTGTCATCTATCAACTTAATCTATTATTGCCAACTTATGGCAAATTAATAAATGAAATCAAATAAGGTCCATAATTCGAATAAAGGGAATCAACTCATGATTTTCTTAATTGAAATGACCTATATTCAATTTTAAACTCATATACTTATAATAAATAAATAAAAATCCAAATAATTAATGTCCAAGTTATACATGTTAATGGGGGTGATATACTCAACATAAGGGCCAAATATACATACTTAAACAAAGAATAAAGAATATCTTAAGCAAAATCCTAAAATTATTCAAGTTCTCCTTGATCCCGGCCCAAATGATGTTCAACTCAATCCAAACCCAACAAATAAACACAAAAATGGGGGTCAATATGGGTATTCAAATATAATATCAAACCAAACACATACTTAAAGATTTACATATACATATAAACATATATACAATATATGCATATACACACATCCAAACCATGTATAAATACACACATACCGTACACATATAAACATAAATCTCTAAAAAAACCTATACAACTTATTCCTAATGTTGCCGGGTTTTGAACAAAAAAACATATATACAAAACATCAATTATACTCAAACCGGACATCAAAATATACTCAAACAAACAACAAATATATTCAGTATATTAGCATGCCATATTGACTGATTATGAATGAGTCAAATCCAAATCCAGTATTGCAAAACCAAGTCCAAATCCCGTACCAATACCACCGATTATCATTCTATATAGAACTTGAAAATTACAAGACCAAATCCAGCACAAAAACCAGCAAATCTATTACAACTAGCAGGGTAAAAACAAGGAATAACCTTAGTCAATCATCATCAATATCGAACAAAACAAAAACCCACATCATGAACCAAATCTATGAGCAAAAGGTTTGAACAATAACGTAAACATATTGGCAACGAGTCCGAACAAACACATAGAATAAAACCAAATTTGAATCAAGGAATTTGAGTCATTACCTTCTCAAGGAGACAAAGAAAACCAAACTTCTTCTCTTCTTTTGCTCGGTTGCTTCTCCAAATCTCCTCCTTTCTTCTTTCTCTTCTTTTTTGTTTTTGCTTCCCCAACAAAACCAAAGTCTCCTCCTTTCTTCCTCTCTCTCACGCCTCCTCTCTTCCTCTCTTCTTTTTTTTTGTTTTGTTTTTCCTCCCCACAAAGTCTCTTCTCCCCTCTTCTTATTCTTTTTCTTTCCCCAATTTGTGCCACATTTCTCTCTTTGTCTCCTTCTTTTTATTCTTTTTCTTTCCCCAATTTGTGCCACATTTCTCTCTTTGTCTCTTTCTTTTTATTCTTTTTCTTTCCCTAATTTGTGCCACATTTCCCTCTTTGTCTCTTTCTTTTTATTCTTTCCCCAATTTGTGCCACATTTCTCTCTTTGTCTCCTTCTTTTTATTCTTGGCTTTTTCTTTCTTATTTTTTACTTTTCCATTCTTCTAGCAAAAACAAATAAAAGATTAAAACAATTCTCTTATTTTTAGATATTTTCTAAGATTTGATCTTATTGGGTCAAGATTTGAGTATTTAAGGATCCAAGAAAGGGATTATGAATATCTATGTGCTTATAGGTCAAAGAAATGAGCTTTTGCATTTTTTGTGTTCTTTTCCTATTTTTTCTTTTTCGGATCGGACGAAATCCGGTTACTACAGCTGCCCCCCTTTGTATGTCCTTTATGAAATAAAAGGCAAACAAAGGCGTAGTCAACCGAGTTTCGTACGAGAATTGAAATACACGGGATCACTATGGCCATTCCTGGTTTGGCCAAATGTTTGTTCAAGAAAATAAAGGGGCACGGGATCACAAGGCCATTCCCGGCTTGGCCAACTGTTTGTGCAAGAAAATAAAGGGGCACGGGATCACAAGGCCATTCCCGGCTTGGCCAACTGTTTGTGCAAGAAAATAAAGGGGCACGGGATCACGAGGCCATTCCCGGCTTGGCCAAATGTTGGTGCAGAAAAATAAAGGGCACGGGATCACGAGGCCATTCCCGGCTTGGCCAAATGTTGGTAGTAGAAAAATAAAGGGCACGGGATCACGAGGCCATTCCCAGCTTGGCCAAATGTTGGTAGTAGAAAAATAAAGGGCACGGGATCACGAGGCCATTCCCAGCTTGGCCAAATGTTGGTAGTAGAAAAATAAAGGGCACGGGATCACGAGGCCATTCCCGGCTTGGCCAAATGTTGGTGCAGAAAAATAAAGGGCACGGGATCACGAGGCCATTCCCGGCTTGGCCAAATGTTGGTAGTAGAAAAATAAAGGGCACGGGATCACGAGGCCATTCCCGGCTTGGCCAAATGTTGGTAGTAGAAAAATAAAGGGCACGGGATCACGAGGCCATTCCCGGCTTGGCCAAATGTTGGTAGTAGAAAAATAAAGGGCACGGGATCACGAGGCCATTCCCGGCTTGGCCAAATGTTGGTGCAGAAAAATAAAGGGCACGGGATCACGAGGCCATTCCCGGCTTGGCCAAATGTTTGTGTGAACTTTATGCAAGAAAATATCCATGAGTGTATGAATGTATGAAGAGAAATTGTATTTTATTTTTTCATTTTGAAAATTCGACTTCGGTTAATTGTCGTCAGCACCATCACCCCTATCATCCTGCCATTATCCCTCATGAGAAGACTGCATCTTTTGATTCCATCCTATCTTCAATCTGCCATGTTACCCTTATTCTTGTATCTTTCATTCTCTTTTGTCTGATCTTCCCATCGATTTACTGTTTACATCTGATTTCCATCAAATCCGACGTATCTTTAATGCTAAACAAAATCTCCCTGGCCTCCACTAATGCCTTTTAACGCCATTTAATTTCTTTTAGCCCTCCTAGAGTTAAGAACACCACAATCTCTCCGACTCCCCCATGCCTTTTAGCGTCATTTAATTTCCTTTAGCTCCGTCATAGCCAAGAACACCAAAATCTTTCAAGTCCCTGTGAAGAACAATATCCTAATGCACTTGTCATAATTCTCTTATTACTTTACTCAATTTCAAATAAATTCAATAGCATGGCGATGCTTGTACTATATGAGAATTTTGCGCAAGCAATCAAAATTTTGATGAAAACAATCAATGAATTAGGAACTCAGAAATGAATGACCTCAGAGCATTTTATTAAAATGGATAGATAACAAGAGAAACTGACGAGGTACGTATATGATTCCAGAAGGTTAGAAACAAAGGAAATAGCAGAAATCTTTGCAAGATATGAATGAAATAATTCCGATTCCGCACAAAACTGCCCCAGTTTTGTGTGCCCCCATTTTGCAATTATTGAATCTGACTACTTCCATATCACTCGTCTCCTTCGCAGCCTCATCATGCATACCCCTGAACATAGCCAATTCACCTGTGTACAGCCTCGCCATCTGTCATTCATTGTATTTCCTTATATTCATCTCAAATCCTCGAAAGGCCTCTGCCTCATTCCCCTTAGTTGCTTTCACCACACCCTTCTGATCTCAATATTATTTGAAGCTCCCATGAAGGGTTTTCACTATAGTAGAGACTTTTCTTTTTTCCCTAATTTTTGCCTGAAGCGCCCACGGGGGATTTTCACTCCAGCGGGATTTTTATTGCTCTAATTTTTGCCTAGACCGCCCTTTCGGGTTTTCAATCTAGCGAGCTTTTTACTCTAATTTTTGCCTAGATCGCCCTTTCGGGTTTTCAATCTAGCGAGTTTTTTTTTTTTTTTTTTTTTTTTTTTTTTTTTTTGCTAGGGGTAATACTTTTTGATGGCGTCTGCATTCACCGGATTAGGCAATTCTTCTCCATCCATTCTTGTCAATATTAATGCTCCTCCTTCAAAAGCTTTTTTCACCACATATGGTCCCTCATAATTCGGTGTCCACTTCCCTCGGTGATCCTTTTGAGGTGGCAAAATCATCTTCAACACTAACTCTCCCCCCCTGAAGCTGCGAGGCCGAACTTTCTTATTATGTGCTTTCATCAATCTTCTTTGATACAATTGCCCTTTGCAAATTGCTCTTAATCTTCGTTCTTCTATCAAATTCAACTGCTCATATCTCGTTCGAGTCCATTCTGATTCTTCCAAACCTGCCTCCAGAACTACTCGAAGGGATGGAATCTCCACTTCGATAGGCAAAACTGCTTCCATACCATACACCAAAGAGAAAGGAGTCTCCCCGGTAGATGTGCGTATTGATGTCCGATAACCATATAGAGCAAAAGGGAGCTTCTCATGCCAATCTTTGTAATTCTCTGTCATCTTCCTGATGATCTTCTTGATATTCTTATTCGCCGCCTCAACAGCCCCATTCATCTTTGGTCGGTATGGCGTCGAATTATGATGACGAATTTTGAACTGGTCACAAAAACCTTTCACCATTTTGCTATTGAAATTCGTGCCATTATCAGTAATAATTCTTTCCGGGACTCCATATCGACAAACAATCTCTTTCCTCAAAAACCGAACAACCACGCTACTCGTCACATTAGAATATGAAGCAGCCTCCACCCATTTGGTAAAATAATCAATGGCAACCAAAATGAAACGATGCCCATTAGAAGCCTTTGGCTCAATTGAACCGATGACATCTAATCCCCACATAGAGAAAGGCCATGGTGACGTCAACACATGTAATGGATTAACGGGAACATGTGTCCTGTCTGCATTAATCTGACACTTGTGGCATCTATTTGCATAACTTATACAATCCCTCTCCATGGTTAACCAATAATACCCTGCACGTATAATCTTCCTTGCCATTGCATATCCACTAGAATGAGTCCCACATATCCCTTCATGAATTTCCTCCATGATTTGCTTAGCCTCAGCAATATCAACACATCGTAAGAAAACTATCCCATCATTCCTTTTATAAAGAACATTTCCACTCAAGAAGAAAGATCCCGCCAATCTCCTGATGGTACGCTTATCATTTTCTGATGCTCCTGATGGATATTCCTTCTTCTCAATGTACTGTTGAATATCATGATACCACGGTTTACCATCAGGCTCTCCCTCCAAATTTAAACGGTAACCTCGAACTTCTCGTTTCTCGATTTTAATCACCTGCACTTCCCCTTTTGGGTCTACATCAAACATTGCTGCCAGAGTTGCCAGAGCATCTGCTATTTGATTTTCTCCCCTTGGGATATAATCCAGCTCCACCCAATCAAAAAACTTGATTAATTTTTTGATATGCTGGTAGTATGGAATAAGCTTGTCATCTTTGGTTTCCCATTCGTCATTCAATTGCCTAATCACCAACTGTGAATCACCATAGACCTGTAGCCTCCTAATCCCCATATCAATGGCAGCTTGAATTCCCATCGTACATGCTTCATACTCAGCCACATTGTTGGTACATTCGAAATACAACTTAGCTGTAAACGGTATAACCTTCTCTTCAGGTGATATTAACACTGCACCAATTCCGCATCCTATAATATTAGAAGCGCCATCAAACAACATAGTCCATTTTGCCAAATTCTTTTGATTCCCTTCTTCTATCGACACAGTCATGACATCAATATCTGGAAATTTCAAATCCATAGTTTGAGTATCATCAATCGCTCCCTCTGCCAAATAATCTGCTATTGCACTCCCCTTGGTTGCCTTCTGTGTGACATATAAAATATCATATTCTGATAATAACATTTGCCATTTAGCTATCCTCCCTGAAAGAGAAGGTTTCTCAAAAATGTACTTGATAGGATCCATCCTGGAAATCAACCATGTAGTGTGATAAAGCATGTATTGTCTAAGTCGATGCGCAGCCCAAACCAACGAGCAACAAGTCTTCTCTAACATCGAATAATTTGCTTCACAACTGGTAAACTTTTTGCTTAAGTAATAAATGGCATGCTCTATCCTTCCTGATGAGTCATGTTGTCCGAGCACACATCCCATCGAACTATCTGAGACAGTCAAATAGAGAATAAGCGGCCTGCCAGCCACAGGAGGCATCAACACTGGAGGACTTTTCAAGTATTGCTTGATCTTTTCGAAGGCTACCTGACAATCTTTATTCCACTCAGTAGAGTTACTTTTACGCAACAATTTAAAGATAGGTTCACAAGTAGCCGTCAACTGTGAAATGAATCTGGCAATGTAATTCAATCTTCCCAAGAAACCCCTAACCTCCTTTTCTGTCCGAGGGGGTGACATCTCCAAGATCGCCTTCACTTTATCAGGATCTACTTCGATTCCTTTCCTGCTTACAATGAAACCTAACAACTTCCCCGAGGTTGCCCCAAATGTGCACTTAGCTGGATTCAACTTCAATTGATGCTTCCTTAATCGATCAAACAACTTCTGGAGATTCACAATATGATCTTCACCTTCTTTGGATTTTGCTATCATATCATCGACATATACTTCAACTTCTTTATGCATCATATCATGAAACAAAGTGACCATGGCCCTTTGATAAGTGGCACCGGCATTCTTCAAACCAAAAGGCATGACTTTATAACAGAAGGTTCCCCATAGAGTAATAAAAGTTGTTTTCTCGCGATCTTCTGGTGCCATCTTGATCTGATTGTAACCCGAAAATCCATCCATGAAAGAGAAGGTAGAATGTCTGGCTGTATTATCCACTAAAACATCAATGTGAGGAAGAGGGAAGTTATCCTTTGGGCTTGCGCGATTAAGGTCTCTATAGTCGACACACATCCGAACTTTGCCATCTTTTTTGGGGACAGGTACAATATTCGCCACCCATTTTGGATATCGAGCCACTGCCAAGAAACCAGCATCAAACTGCTTCTTCACTTCATCTCTTATCTTCAACAACATGTCTACTTTCATTCTCCTCAATTTTTGTTTCACAGGGGTACATTCTGGAATTAATGGCAACTTATGAACAACAATGTTTGTATCAAGACCCGGCATGTCCTGATAAGACCATGCAAAAACATCCTGGTAACTATGCAATAAATCTATCAACTTCTTTTTGCTTTCTCCTTCAAAGGCAGCTCATACCTTGACTTCCTTTTTCTCCGTTTCAGTTCCCAAATTCACGACTTCAGTTAACTCTTGATGCGGCTGTATTATTTTCTCTTCTTGATTGACTTGTCTTAATATCTCAGGAAAAATCTCAATTTCTTCGTCTATTTCATAGTCAGATTCAACATTGCTAATGGGTGCATCAAAATCTGGGTCATTAAGTTCGTCCTCTTTATTATCATCATTTCCAATCCTGTTAAAGAAATGAATGAAAGTGGTTTTGAGAATGGAGAATAACACTTGAATGGAAATGAAGAAACATGAATATGGATGACTATCAAGAGATTTTCATTTCATGGAAAAGGAAATGTGAACAAAGATAGAACATGCAATCGCCATACTATAAAATCTATTGAAAGCAAAGTAAAGCATGCTCATTACAAAAGACCCAAACGAAAGCCGTGAGCTAGGCCCACGATGGTAGTGCACTCGGGATTACTCTTGCAGGTTCTTGAGAGATACTGGGAGCTCCAAACTGGTCCAGTTGCTAAGTTTGAAATTTGAAGGACGCGAGATGACAAAGCAAGGTCTAGCAGCTGAACTCTGTTCCCCTTCCACCACAGCAACTTGGAATTTTTCAAACTGATCACATATATTTGCCAAAATCGCCCTAGTTACACCAGTCGAGTTTTGAAATGACAGTTTTCCAAAAACTGCCCCAGTGTCAGTCAAACTTATCTTGTTTTGCATCCCTCCATACACAAAACTGTCATAAAGCCAGGGAATCGGTTTCTTTTCAACTTCCAATTCCTTTCCTTCCAGACGGGCAAGCCTCTTCGCCTGTTTTTCTGCTTGCACACGATTTCTGTCAACCCTAGTTGGCTTATAACCCAAACCCCAACGTTCTGGATGTTTCACCATTTCTACTGGCTTCTTAATTCCCTGTCGATTCTTACCGAGTCCTTCTCCTGGGCGAAACCCCTTTTTCAACATAAATTTTGCTACATTCTTCGTAACCTTTGATATTTGTGGCTTTAGGGGAGAAAGTCCTTCCTTCCCGTAGCTAGCACTAGCAATTTCAAAAGATTGGAATGAACTCTGAATCCCCTCTGTCGGAGCATCAATAGGAGAACTATTAGACAAGCTGGCAACCATCCATTCTGACTGACCCTTCACTATGTAAACCCTTCCATCATAGGTTGGTGAATCCAGCAGTGTGAATCCAAGGGCGTCCCAACAGGCAACTATAGGTTGGTGAGATATCCATTACCACAGACGACACATTGAACGAACGTTACGCTTGCAACCTGTAAAGGTATTTCAATTTCTCCCATAATCTCTCTACGTGTTCCGTCGAATGCCCTCACTACCATTGGTACTTGTCTTAAATAAGATCTGTCAATTGGTAGCTTCTCAAAAAGTCTCCTTTGGTAAAATATTGAGGGATGACCCATTGTCCACCAGGATACTTGCTAATTCCTTTCCACGGCACATGGCGGAAATATGCAAAGCTTTGTTGTGCCCCATCCCTTCAGGCGGAATATCATCTTCAGTAAAGGACAACTAATGGGTGGCCAACACATTTCCCACAATGCCATTGAAAGAGTCTGTAGGAATCTTGTCTGATACATATGCCTGGTTTAACATTCTCGTCAAGACTTGTCGATGTGGTTCAGAACTCATTATCAACTCCAAGATCGAAATCTTTGCAGGGGTTTTCTTCAATTGATCCACCACCATGTACTCACTCTGCCGAATAATTTTCAGGAACTCCTGAACTTCCACATTAGTTACAACTTTCTTTTTCTCTTCTGGGCGCACAAAAAGACCTTCTTCTGGAATAAAACCTGACTCTTCAACCTCAGGTATTGCTTTCCCTTTCCTTTTACGCTCTGCTTCAAGGTCCACCATTAGATTCCCTTCTGTCTCATTTCTCGTGTAACATCTCCCACTCCGGGTAACTCCACCAATGCCAGAAATATTATCTACCACTTCTTCTTGCTTTCCACTAGCTTCTGCTTCATAATTCCATGGCACAGCCTTATCATTCTTGTACAAAGTATCTATCCTCGGAATCACAGTCACTGGCTTGTCCTCTATAGAGTATTGCAAAACAAAAGGTTTCACGTAATTCGGCCTTGGTCCTTGGTAGTAACCTCCTAGGACATTGACTTCATTTGATTGACCTTTCACCTCAAACTTTATTATCTTCAAATCCATCAACTCTTGTACCTTCTCGTAACAATTCTCAATAGCATGCCCCTTTTGTCCTTTATGGAACTCACAAGTCTTCATGGCATCAAAAAGTCCACGTTGAACGGACATATCCACTGCTATCTCTTCGACCAATCCTTCTTTCCTCAACACCATAAACAACTGGCCCAACGACATTGCAATCTCTGAAACCTATCTTTTTGAAGCACAAAATTCTTCAATGGCATTCACCCCCTCCTTCTCATGATTAGGCAATGGATTATTGTTGACATTGGGTTTATTGATTGCACTAAGATCCAGCCATTTCGCTTCAATCATCCCCTGGACTATCCTTTTGAATTGTAGACAACTTTCAGTTGAGTGCCCGGGTGCGCCTCCATGATATAAGCATGTGCTATTAGGGTCGTACCAATGGGGATATGGAGATTGGTGGACCCGTCCCGGAACAGAAGCTACCGCTCCTTGCGCTTGAAGTTTCGTGAAACATTCAGCATAGGTTATGGGCAAAGGATCGAAATGCTCAACGGGCCGTCTGGGTCTTTGGTTTTGGAAATTTGGACGAGGACTTTGGTAAGTGTTTGGGCTTTGGAAATTTTGATAAGTGTTTGGTTTTTGGAAGTTTTGGTAAGTGTTTGGGTTTTGTGGGTATTGATTGGGTGATGGTGCGTTGAATCGGGGTGGATAAGGATTCTGGGTGTGGTTATGGTTATGGTTATAATAGGCTCCTGGACTTGACATCCTTGGGGAATTGCTTCTAGGGCGATAGTCTGAAGTAAGCGCACCATAAACAGCGGGATCAAAATTTACAGAATGCACTTCAGTCTTTTTGCCTTTACTTCCTTTAGCTGGGTCCGGTTTATCAAGGGTGGGATAATGCAGAGTACCTCTCTTCATACATCGTTCAACTCGTTCTCCTGCTTGTATCATATCAGCTAGGTTATTGTGGCCACCGCCCGCCAAGTTGGAAGTATAAGGTTCCTGGAGAGCATCAATAAAAGCATTCAACAAATCCTTCTCTGATAGTGGTGGAATTATCTGAGCTGCCAAATCCCTCCATCGATGAGCAAACTCCCTGAAGCTTTCCCCACTCTTCATTGTTGTATTCTGCAGATCATAAATGGTAGGGATCTTCTCTTCATTGTGCTTATATTGCTTCATAAACACTTCAACCAAATCCTCCCACGAAGCTACTGATGAGGGATTAAGGGTATTGAACCACCTTTGAGCTGCCCCAATCAGACTATCTTGGAAATAATGCATAAACACTCATTGCTTGCATATGGCTGCATACGTTGATAATACATCGTTAAATGATCCAATGGAACTCCAGTGCCATCAAACACACTGAATTTTGGTAGTACAAAATCATGCGGAATATTCAGATTCTTCACAAGGCACAAATTGGTCGGATTCAGCATCCCTGAAACATTAAAACCCTCCATGGCTCTTAATCTCTTTTCCAACTTCTTAGTGGCATCTATTGAGTTATTTTCTTCATTCTGAACTCCCTCATTCACTACTCCGGCTGTTACAACTCCTGCAATATTAGCATCGACTGGGAAGGGATTATCATGCACATGGGTCTCAACTGGATGAATATATGTCGGGTTCTGAGTGGTTGCCTGTTGGGAAACATACTAATGCTGATGCAAACCAGGCAAAGGCTGATTACGAATAGGAGTAAACCCGGGTGGGTAAGTTGGTATTTCCTGGTGCAGATGATTCTCAGGAATCTCTAGTATTTCAGAATTTTCAGCTACTCCCTTTCCTTTCATCAGCAACACCATATTCTTCATCAATAAGGCCATCTGTTCTTTGATTTCAGCTATATCCTGATTCTGACTATGCTCACCCATTTCCTGCTCCATATTCTCAATAATTCTTGATTGTAGGTGAGTCTGATAGGGGTGACGATGTTGCTTTTTGAAAGCTATGATTAATGATGCACTAAAATCCCAATTAAGAATGTGTACAACAAAACATCAGCCACAAATGAATAAATCACACAAAAATAAAACATGCCATTACATGGGGTATCCTAAATTTCTGGAGGTTTCGGCCATGGATCTAGGGCTTTATAAAGTGCATGGGTAAGTTTATCTAACTACTCCGCGAGGTCCCAGATCATGTTGCTTTTAAAATCCCAACTATTGGGACAAAAGCTCCTCCCTTAACTTTTAAGGGAAGTCGATCCGATGAGGATATCTTCCACTATCCATGCGGAGACGGAATCTCACGAGAATAGTGGTCAACCCTCTCTAATACTAAAGGTGGAGCCCGGGTGGTAGGCTACAGTGAGTGTAAATGTATGAGATGACAAATACTTTACCACAACAAAATAAATCAACATCTCTAACATATAAAGGAAACAAACAATTAATCATACAAAAAGAAGTAACCGTAGCCAATCAATTTAATCATATGGGCTTGACCCTCTTAGGTTTAAAAACCTGGTTTCCCCAGCAGAGTCGCCAGTTGTCGCAACCGGGGTCACGACGCGGACCGGCGTTTGAGGATGAAAAATGTTTAGAGTCGCCACCAATTGATTTAAGGTGCAATTGGACACCGAAAAGACCTGCGAACCAGAGAAAAGGGTACGGGGATCGATTGAGTGTGGGGAAGGTGTTAGGCACCCCACAACTCCCGTTTGAAAACGGTTACCCGGATTAATCTAATGGCTATCTTATGGGAACTTGCTCTTTGCAAGGTGTAATTGTTAAAGTTTGAATTATTACTTTCAACACACTTATCAACTTATGATAGTGTTTGAAAAAAAGCTTGGAATATTACTATCAATTTATGATGATTTTTATTTGGAAATAGGTTTGAAATAACACTATCAACTTATGATAGTTTTGGGAAAAGATTTGTAAGAATACTATCAACTTATGATAGCATTAAAAAAAAATTGTAATATTACTAAAACTTATGATAGTTTTTATTTGGAGCCACACTACCAACTTTTGGTAGATTTAATTTTAAACACCAACTTATGGTGTTAATGATAAAATGTCCTACCAACTTTTGGTAGGTTTAATTTTAAACACCGACTTATGGTGTAAATGATAAAATGTCCTACCAACTTTTGGTAGGTTTAATTTTAAACACCAACTTATGGTGTTAATGATAAAATGTCCTACCAACTTTTGGTAGGTTTAATTTTAGATACCAACTTATGGTTTATTTAATAAAATGTCCTACCAACTTTTGGTAGGTTTAATTTTAAACACCAACTTATAGTATAAATGATTATTTGGAAAAGTGTCATCTATCAACTTAATCTATTATTGCCAACTTATGGCAAATTAATAAATGAAATCAAATAAGGTCCATAATTCGAATAAAGGGAATCAACTCATGATTTTCTTAATTGAAATGACCTATATTCAATTTTAAACTCATATACTTATAATAAATAAATAAAAATCCAAATAATTAATGTCCAAGTTATACATGTTAATGGGGGTGATATACTCAACATAAGGGCCAAATATACATACTTAAACAAAGAATAAAGAATATCTTAAGCAAAATCCTAAAATTATTCAAGTTCTCCTTGATCCCGGCCCAAATGATGTTCAGCTCAATCCAAACCCAACAAATAAACACAAAAATGGGGGTCAATATGGGTATTCAAATATAATATCAAACCAAACACATACTTAAAGATTTACATATACATATAAACATATATACAATATATGCATATACACACATCCAAACCATGTATAAATACACACATACCGTACACATATAAACATAAATCTCTAAAAAAACCTATACAACTTATTCCTAATGTTGCCGGGTTTTGAACAAAAAAACATATATACAAAACATCAATTATACTCAAACCGGACATCAAAATATACTCAAACAAACAACAAATATATTCAGTATATTAGCATGCCATATTGACTGATTATGAATGAGTCAAATCCAAATCCAGTATTGCAAAACCAAGTCCAAATCCCGTACCAATACCACCGATTATCATTCTATATAGAACTTGAAAATTACAAGACCAAATCCAGCACAAAAACCAGCAAATCTATTACAACTAGCAGGGTAAAAACAAGGAATAACCTTAGTCAATCATCATCAATATCGAACAAAACAAAAACCCACATCATGAACCAAATCTATGAGCAAAAGGTTTGAACAATAACGTAAACATATTGGCAACGAGTCCGAACAAACACATAGAATAAAACCAAATTTGAATCAAGGAATTTGAGTCATTACCTTCTCAAGGAGACAAAGAAAACCAAACTTCTTCTCTTCTTTTGCTCGGTTGCTTCTCCAAATCTCCTCCTTTCTTCTTTCTCTTCTTTTTTGTTTTTGCTTCCCCAACAAAACCAAAGTCTCCTCCTTTCTTCCTCTCTCTCACGCCTCCTCTCTTCCTCTCTTCTTTTTTTTTGTTTTGTTTTTCCTCCCCACAAAGTCTCTTCTCCCCTCTTCTTATTCTTTTTCTTTCCCCAATTTGTGCCACATTTCTCTCTTTGTCTCCTTCTTTTTATTCTTTTTCTTTCCCCAATTTGTGCCACATTTCTCTCTTTGTCTCTTTCTTTTTATTCTTTTTCTTTCCCTAATTTGTGCCACATTTCCCTCTTTGTCTCTTTCTTTTTATTCTTTCCCCAATTTGTGCCACATTTCTCTCTTTGTCTCCTTCTTTTTATTCTTGGCTTTTTCTTTCTTATTTTTTACTTTTCCATTCTTCTAGCAAAAACAAATAAAAGATTAAAACAATTCTCTTATTTTTAGATATTTTCTAAGATTTGATCTTATTGGGTCAAGATTTGAGTATTTAAGGATCCAAGAAAGGGATTATGAATATCTATGTGCTTATAGGTCAAAGAAATGAGCTTTTGCATTTTTTGTGTTCTTTTCCTATTTTTTCTTTTTCGGATCGGACGAAATCCGGTTACTACAACACCTTAAACGTTTCATTCACTTACTTCCAAAAAGATATTTTGATGAAACAAGTTTCCAATCTCTTTCGGAACGAGGAATCGTCTTCAAATATAATTGACAATTCCTTTGAGCTTCCTTAGTAATAGTAATCTTAGGGGATTTTCCTGCAATAATAAAATAATTACTCATAGCAGGAACTATATAAAGATAAAGAAAATTTAAATTGATTATACCTTGAATTCTCCAAGAACTAGAAATAGTATCGTCATCTTCCAAAAGAGTTTCCTTCTTCACCAAGAAATACCTATTTTGTCAATTATGATCACTAGATGTAGTTCCAGCAATCAAATTTTCCTTATCTTTCTTTGATAATATAAATCTACCTACATCTTTTTTATTTTCTTGCTAAGAATAAGCAGCAAGAAATTCATGAAGGCCAAAAGTAAGATTGAATTTCATACTTAGAGCTTCTAAAGAAAGCAAAATACGCCAGGAATTAGGCATGAGTTGATAGGGGGCAACTCCAAAAAATCTTAATACGGATCTAACTAAAGGTCCTAAAGGAAATTTTAACCCACACCTCAATGCTAACACATACACAACAGTCCACCCTGGAAATTCATAAGAAGCTAATTCACCAGAAGCAGGAATTCACATTTCTATTTCTTGAGGAATTTCAAATTCAGCCCTATAGCTATTTAAATCCTTTTCTATTAACACAGCAGCAGGATCCTTGTCCACTATTATATCTTCCTCAAAAACCTTTTGAGTCTTACTCTTTGAACGAGTAGTTGGTAAAAAACTTAGCTTGGATGGACTAATCACCTTTTTGCTCAATCCTCGTTTAGATTCGGAGTAAGATGAAACCCTAAGACTAGTGGTTTGATCTCCTAGTTCTCTTTCAGATATATCGCCTTCAGGAAACTCATCTTAAGTATCCATAATAGCCTGACTTTCACTCGGAATGGTTGGGGGACCAAAATTAGATTCTTCCCTTCATTTTCTCTCTCAAACCTATCTATAAATTCTTCGGAGGAACCAAACCAAGCCACGATTGAAAACTTGAAAAAGAAGAAATCAAGAAACGTACCGAAAATCTAATCGTGTTCTTGAAGTTTGGAATAGTGGGTGGTTACAATAAACCCAGTAAAGAAAACCCTCGAGGACTAAATAGTAAATTTGAAATTCAAAAGTTAAAACTCCTCGAAAATCGTTATTCCCGAAATAATCAGAACGGTTCGATCAAAAGTAACTTCTCTATAAATGGTGAAAACGGCGGCGCTACATTATCACATCTCCTTAAAGACTAGTTAGAATCGAAACACGATTTAACTCCTAAAGTTGTGCTCCTTTCCCTATAAATACACTGAAGAAAAACCAAAGAATCATCACTGCCAAAACAAAAAAACTTCTATAGACATGAGTTCTTCCCAACTTCCCATTAGGCCTGAATATCGAAAAATAATGTCCAAACCATCAGTCAATTCAGACGAAGGACCGTCTCAACCTTCCGATGAATATGATCCTCACCAACATGTTTTTGATCTGCAAGATCTTGTGACACATTTGGATAAAGACATCCATGAAGCTGAGAGAAGGATAATGGAACTTACCAGAGCCTACAAATTGGCAGGAAGTTCACTTTATCGGCTTCGGAATATGTGGGAATATGCTGCCATGGAGGAGGACCCTCGAAAGCTACGACGAGCTTTGCAAAACATCAATCTTTTGATGAAAAATAATCTAGTTAGAATGTATCACGCCTTATGGCCAAGACCCTAAAGGCTCGAATAGTTTATATATTAACTTTTTATAAATCTTATTCCATATTTATTTGATCTCTGTCAAAGATAAAACTTTTAGACAAAACAAAAATCTCCTCGATTAGAAGACGAAGCCCTATTAAAGGAAGACGAAGCTTCCCAAAATTCCAAAGATAACTCTACTCCAATAAATTAGCATCAATTCTAATAAGTTAACATTTAACCCTCGAGCAACCAAAAGGCATTGCAACTCCTCGAGAAGAAACGTGAATTGATTTCACAACCGTCCATCTTCCCACTATCTATTACAACTTCCCAGAAAAAACAACTTCCCTCATACACCATTTGTATAAATATACAAAAGAAGGAATTAAGAGAAAATAATATTTTTCCCAAGAAATCTTTGAAGATGGATACTCTCAACTCTCCACCCACAAAGAAATCCAAAATCGATGAAGGTTCTTCTTTTAAGGGGGATGAAAATGGAAATGATCACAGATTCAACTTCTCTCCTATAAGAGAAGAAGTAAACGAAGAAGATCGCCAGAAAACCATTGAATCTCTAAAAGGAGTGTCGCAACCGGGGTCACGACGCGGACCGGCGTTGGAGGATGAAAAATGTTTAGAGTCGCCACCAATTGATTTAAGGTGCAATTGGACACCGTAAAAACCTGCGAACCAGAGAAAAGGGTACAAGGATCGATTGAGTGTGGGGAAGGTGTTAGGCACCCCACAACTCCCGTTTGAAAACGGTTACCCGGATTAATCTAATGGCTATCTTATGGAAACTTGCTCTTTGCAAGATATAATTATTTTGAGAAAAAGGTTGGTATGAAAAATACTATCAACTCATGATAGCTTTGGAAAAAGGGTTTGAAACAACACTTATCAACTTATGATAGTGTTTGAAAAAAGGTTTGGAATATTACTATCAACTTATGATAGTTTTTATTTGGGAATACACTGCCAACTTTGGTAGGTTTAAATTTAAATACCAACTTATGGTTTATTGAACAAAATGCCCTACCAACTTTTGGTAAGTTTGATTTTAAATACCAACTTATGGTATAAATGATTATATGTACTACCAACTTTTGGTAGGTTTAATTTTCAATACCAACTTATGGTATAAATGATCTTATGGAAACTTGCTCTTTACAAGGTGTAATTGTTAAAGTTTGAATTATTACTTTCAACACACTTATCAACTTATGATAGTGTTTGAAAAAAAGCTTGGAATATTACTATCAATTTATGATGGTTTTTATTTGGAAATAGGTTTGAAATAACACTATCAACTTATGATAGTTTTGGGAAAAGATTTGTAAGAATACTATCAACTTATGATAGCATTAAAAAAAATTGTAATTTTACTAAAAACTTATGATAGTTTTTATTGTAGCATTAAATAAATGATTATTTGGAAAAAATGTCATTTGCCAATTCAATCCATTATTGCCAACTTATGGCAAATTCATAAATGAAATCAAATATGATCCATAATCCAGATAAGTGAAATCAACTTATGATTTCCTTAATTGAAATGACAACATATCAAAGAATCAAGATTTGCACAAAACAGATTTTCAAACCACACATTGCGCACAGATTTTTCAACTCTGATTTCACCTATCAAATGAGGTCGAAATGCAACGAAATTTTATATACAATGTCACAACACCTCAATAAACACTATATCAAAATTTCAGAGCAAAATTCAAAGTTTAAAGCAGTCTGCTCATCTCGGACAGATTAGGGTCTTGAAAATCCTGCAGTTTGAAGTCCTTGATTGTAGAGGCTCGCATTGGAGAAGATTGTTGTAGCAAAAAAAATAACAGGAAAGCTTGATGATTGATGAACTTGATAGCAAGAAGTTTCTCCCCTTTTCTTTCTCTCTTTTTCTTTTTCTCCCCCCCTAGCTCTCTATTTTTGCTCTCTTCCCTTAGCTCTCTCCCCTAGCTCTCTATCTTGCTCTCCTCTTTTAGCTCTCTCCCTTAGCTCTCTATTTATAGGAAATTAGGAGCTACCCATCCATTGAATGACCAACCATGGCAACCTAAGTGGAGTCACCACCATTGAATAACCAATTTGCACTAAGTAAGTGGATTCACCACCATTGAATGTAAATGGAGTCACCACCATTGAATTTGCACTAAAATGATGGATTCACCACCATTGAATGTAAATGGAGTCACCACCATTGAATTTAAGTGGAGTTGCACATCAATTTGCACTAAAATGATGGTGATGCATGGAATGATGTCAAGAGAGATATACATATATGTGTATTTATGTATAGGTGGAAATAGTAATGGGTTTGACAAATCATGTGGTGGGCTTTCAAATGATAATCAAGACATTGGTCAAGATGGTAGTGGACACAAGCAAATTAGCTCTTCATGAAATGGGTCAACAAATGTTGAACATAGGTTGGTATGAATTGGGCTAAGATATGAGTATTTGTGGGCTTAAGAATCCAAGAAAGAGAATATTTATGGGCTTATAGGTACAACAAATGTGTTTTTTTGCATTTTTGTGTTTTTTCTCATTTTTGTATTTTTTGTATTTTAGCCGGACGAAAATCGGGTACTACAAGGAGCTTTAATGGAAACCAAAAGAAAACTCGAGAAAACAACCGACAAAGTTCAAGACTATAGAAGACAACTCATGGTCTCAAAGTATGCCATGCAAGGCATTCGACATATGTCAGGAAAATAAGGGGGCACAGGATCACAAGGCCATTCCCGGCTTGGCCAAATATTGGTGCAGGAAAATAAAGGGGCACGGGATCACAAGGCCATTCCCGGCTTGGCCAAATATTTGTGCAAGAGAATAAAGGGGCACGGGATCACAAGGCCATTCCCGGCTTGGCCAATGTTTTTTTTTAATCTTTGACTTTTTTTTTTTTTGTGAAAAGGTGCTCGGGATCACTGTAGCCATTCCCGGCTTGCCTGAAAATTTTTTATTTTTGATTTTTTTTTTATTGTGAAAAAGGTGCTCGGGATCATTGTAGCCATTCCTGACTTGGCTGGAAAAGATTTTTTTGATTTTTTGAGAAAAAGGTGCTCGGGATCATTGTTGCCATTCCCGAATTGGCTGGAAAAGATTTTTTGATTTTTTTGATTTTTTGATTTTTTGATTTTTTTTTTTTTTTTTGAGAAAAAGATGCTTGGGACCATTATAGTCATTCCCGGCTTGCCTGGAAAATTTTTATTTATGCAGCGATGATGCATGCATTGACCTATTTTGCTCAATTATGAATGTCTCATGAATGAATGAATGCATGTTTTCTCAAGGCTTTGCCATCCTCCAACAAGCGCACAATTACGAATTGCTAAACCAAATTTGTTTCTCTGTTAGGGTTGACCTTCTGACTCACTGAGCTTTCAATGTATCTTCTCTAATCTGATTAGTGAAGGCCTTTTTCCATTCTGGATTCTAGCTCTTGGGCTATCTCTTTTCCTTCTCCAATGTGCATTCCCATAATCAATTGATTTTCCCTGAAATTTGCATGTTCGTACGCATCTGAGTTCAAAGCTACCCATTTATCTGAATTTCTTTATTCAATTTATTTTTTTTTTTTTTGCACGGCTTAGGAATGTGAGCTTCTCTTTCCTGCTAACACCTGCTTCAGCTTCAGGCTTTTCACTCAGATCCTTTCCAGCTTAGGATGCCAAAATCCATCAACTTCCTATCAAAAGTATTGTCCTGATGCACTCATTATATTTCCTGTCAAAACTTTGTCAGTGATAAATTCAAAAGTACAGCCATGCTTGTCAATTATTGAAAGCAAATGATAAATTTTTGGAGTATGAAATGAGAATTGAATTGGGATGTGGAAAAGGAGACAACAAGCAACAAAATTGAAGAAATGAATTTCCTCACAATTTGTTTCTTGGAGTATCAAAGGAGAATTGAATTGAGATATGTAAAAGGAGACTACAAACCACAAAATTGAAGAAATGAATTTCCTCACAATTTTTATTGAAAAGGATGGGTGGTAATAAAATATTTTAGAATGAAATATGTACAAGAAATTAGGGAGGTCAAAGGCAAGAAGGACAAACCGAACTTATTCAAGATGAAATATGTGATAATTCAAAGATTGTACCAAAATTGCCCCAATTTTGGTGTGCACCCAATTAACAATAATCAAAACTGACTTGTATGAGGCTATCTCTGAACCTTCCATTTCTGCCAACAAACTTCTTCTTCTATGTAACAGACTAACACCTTAGCAAGGTAAAATATCTGATGGTATCAAGAGCACCCCAAAATCTACCCCAGTTTTGGGTGCATGTCCAATTAACTGATCTCCAACCCTTCAATTACGAAATTAATTTTGCACTCCCACCTATGTCAATGTGAGACAAGTTAACAGTCAACTCAGGCAATACTCATCAATTCAACAGATTCGTGATCCAACCATCTTGCAGCCCAAACTAAAATGCCCATAAGAGTTTTTTTTCACTTTAGCAGAATTCTTCTTTTTTTTTTTTTTTTTTTTTTTTTTTCCTATTTTTTCCTAGAGCGCCCTTGCGGGTTTTCACTCTAGCGGGAATATTTTTTTTATTTTTTTTCTACCAATAAAACTTAACAACTTCCTTGAAATTGTCCCGAATGTGCATTTTGAGGGGTTCAACTTCAACTAGCGTCTTCTCAACCTCTTGAACAAACTTTTCCAAGTTAATCATGTGATCTTCATCCTCACTTGGCTTGGCAATTATGTTATCCCCATGCACTTCAATCTCTTTATGCATCATATCATGAAACAGAATGACCTTGGTTTGCTGATAAGTATCTCCTGCATTTTTAGACCAAATGGCATGACTTCATAGCAAAAGGTATCACATAAAGTGATGAAAGTAATTTCCTCTTTATCTTCTAGTGCCATCGTGATCTGATTACAATCATCCTTCTTCAGTACTGGTGCAATATTTCCATATCATTCGGGGTATTTTACTACAGCAAGACATCCCGCATCAAATTGCTTCTTTATTTCATCTCTAATCTTCCAAGTTTGCACCAATTCAAATTTCCAACCCCAAATTAACAACCTCATCCATTTGAATTATCTTTTCTTTTTGATTAAACTTGTTTCAACATTTCTGACTATATCTCAGATTCATCCTCAATGTTCAAGTCAAACTCGACATTGTTAATGGGTGCCCCAAAATCTGGTTCATTCGGTTCATCTTTTCATTATCATCAATTTCAATCCTGTCAAAATGGAATTTGCAAGATTTGGAATTTGCAAGTGATAGACAAATAAAGGTAAATAAATGTGGGATGATGAATGTAACAAAGGCATCAAAAACACGGGAATTGGGCAAATAAATGTAGGAATGATGAGTGTAACAGAGCATCAAAAACATGAGAACTGGAAGCATTGAACATGCAAAAGCTGTACTAGAGAAATTTATCAAAGTAAAGTAAAGACATGCTCATTATTAAAACCCAATCAATGGCCGTGAGCTGGACCACAGATGGTAGTGCAGATGGATTTTACTCTTGAAGGCTGCTGACAGAATCTGGCAATTCCAAATTGGTCCAGTTACTGAGTTTAAAACATAACTCCCCAAAATTTCTAGTGTTTGGACTTCCGTACCATATCCATGACTGCGGCCAACATGTGCTCCAGCTTTTGCTGTCCCTCTTCTAGTGTTTGTAGCCCCATCTCTAGCCGGGCTATCGCTACACGCATGCGATCTGATTGTGGAGATGCTGCAACTGCTGATGAGGAATCACTAGGTGGTGATACTGAGTGACCTTCTTGGGTCTGCTTCTTTCCAGCAGAAGTTGTTTTCAAATGGCTGATGCTCTGACGCCATGTCCTTCTTTCCAGCATGGTGACTTGATATCCCAAAGAGGCTCGAGGCCGAGGAGGTCGAATACTTTTGAACAAAAGCAACCTTGTGATAGGCCGTGGGAAAAATAACTTCCCCACCTTTGTTGGCTTCTTCTCGACAAAATCCTTGGCTTTGAAGATCGTGGCCAGATAGATCTTCCCAATATCAAACCACTGCCCTTTATACATAGTAATAATCATACTGTTGGACAGGAATTTTATTCTAGGGTATAAAGAACACTGTCTATTCCATCTGCAACAGATCCAAGTTGTACTGTGATCTCAGTGATTGCTTCGTGCAATTTATCTGGGTCATGAGTACTTGCTTGTCTGCCCCATGACATATATCGAACACCTTGTATGGCATGCTTTGAAACCATAAGTTGCCTTTTGTAGTCTTGAACTTTGTCGGTTGCTTTTTTAAGTCTCCTTTTGATTTCCCTCAAAGCTTCTTGTAGAGATTCGATAGTTTCCTGGGGATCGTCTTCGTATTCGTCTTCCCTTATAGGGGAGAGGTTGAATCTGAGATCATTTCCACCTTCATCTTCTTTAGAAGTAGAACCTTCATCAGTTCTAGACCTTTTTGCAGGTGGAGAGTTAGGAGTATCCATCCTTGAAGATTTCTTGAGGAAGAAATTGGTTTCTGCTGATTCTTACTTTTGAATATTTATACGAATGGAATATGAAGGAAGTGTTGGACCAAGACTTAGCGTCTAGGTCAACATTGTGTTTTTGATGATTGTGAAGATGGAGACGGAGATGAAGATGGCTCAGAGAGAAAACACGCTTTTGCCAGAAATGATTGAGATTGAGATGAAGACGAAGATGACTCTGCATATGCGAAGACATTCGCGGTGCCTGTCACATCAGTACTCACTTTACTGTCACCTTCCACTGTTATTTTCCCGCTTGAGGACGAATTTTTTTCTTCCTACTTCTCTTTTCAACTAGATAATAATCAAAAAAACAAAACTGTCACACTCAACTGTTCATTTCCCCGCTTGAGGACGACTCTTTTCTCTTTTTTTCTCTTTTTTTTCTTTCCTTTTTTTCAACTAGATAAAATAAAAATAATAAAAGAATAAAAAAAGAATAAAAAAAAAAAAACGGTCACACTCCCCGGGAAATTACGAATATCTGCATGGTGAGCCAGGGTACATAACGGACGGTCAGGATCTAATCCAAGCAGGATCTTTTAAACCGTCTGGTAAGAGATTCCAGCGATGGTGGAGAACATGGCTCCGATGGTGATGGTGGTAATGACCATAGATCACAAGTCTCCGGAAGCTTTCTCTTGTTGTTGATACATCTCTCTTGGTTTCCATCTCTGGTCATGTAACCTTTCAAGCGCTTCACATCTGACAACTTCACTGGCTTTACAATAAAATCCTTTGCTCCTTCTCTTAAGCATCTGTTGATCGAGTCACTACGTTCTCAGATGACATGATTACCACTGGAATCTCTCTCAAGGCAGACGATCTCTTGATTTTCTTCAAGAACTTGTATCTTGTCATTCCAGGAATACAGTAGTCGGTGATAATCAAATCCATCTTCAAACTATCAAACCCAACAGAACAATTATTCTCCTCGTGTAATCCCAGAAACTGAAGTACTATTTATTCCACTATCCACCGCAGTCACTTTACAGGAAGTAATCTTGAGCAACCTTTCAATGACCGTTCTATCAACAAGGTTGTCATCGATAGCCAAAACATGAACCTCCTCAGAATCAGACAAAGAATGATCCATTCCAACTCGATCAACAAGAAAATTAAGAGTCAATTTTCTCAAAACTGCCCCAGTATTTTTTGCTGTTCATTTTTCATTGTTTTATCAATTCACAACTGCAATCTTGTACTATAAGGATGGCAATGACATGAGTGAATTGGTATTTTTCTTTTTTCTTTCTTTTTTGTTTCTCATGCATGACTATGAACTTATTTAGTTTGACAAAATGCAATGACTATACCTACGTGAATGCATGAGAGAAGAAACCAGTAATAGAAATTACAATTAAAAATGTGTAAAACAAAACGTCAACGGTAAATGAATAAATCACACAAAAATAAAAATGCCATTATATGGGGTAACCTAAATTTCTGGAGGTTTCGGACATGGATCTAGGGTTTTATAAAGTGCTTGGGTAAGTTTATCTAACTATTCCGCGAGGCCCCAGATCATGTTGCTTTTAAAATCCCAACTATTGGGACAAAAGCTCCTCCCTTAACTTTTAAGGGAAGTCGATCCGGTGAGGATATCTTCCACTACCCATGCGGAGACAGAATCTCACGAGAATAGTGGTCAACCCTCTCTAATACTAAAGGTAGAGCCCAGCTGGTAGGCTACAGTGAGTGTAAATGTATGAGATGACAAATACTTTACCACAACAAAATAAATCAACATATCTGCCATATAAAGGAAACAAACAATTAATCATACAAAAAGAAGTAACCGTAGCCAATCAGTTTAATCATATGGGCTTGACCCTCTTAGGTTTAAAAAACCTGGTGTTCCCCAGCAGAGTCGCCAGTTGTCGCAACCGGGGTCACGACGTGGACCGGCGTTGGAGGATGAAAAATGTTTAGAGTCGCCACCAATTGATTTAAGGTGCAATTGGACACCGTAAAAACCTGCGAACCAGAGAAAAGGGTACAAGGATCGATTGAGTGTGGGGAAGGTGTTAGGCACCCCACAACTCCCGTTTGAAAACGGTTACCCGGATTAATCTAATGGCTATCTTATGGAAACTTGCTCTTTGCAAGATATAATTATTTTGAGAAAAAGGTTGGTATGAAAAATACTATCAACTCATGATAGCTTTGGAAAAAGGGTTTGAAACAACACTTATCAACTTATGATAGTGTTTGAAAAAAGGTTTGGAATATTACTATCAACTTATGATAGTTTTTATTTGGGAATACACTGCCAACTTTGGTAGGTTTAAATTTAAATACCAACTTATGGTTTATTGAACAAAATGCCCTACCAACTTTTGGTAAGTTTGATTTTAAATACCAACTTATGGTATAAATGATTATATGTACTACCAACTTTTGGTAGGTTTAATTTTCAATACCAACTTATGGTATAAATGATCTTATGGAAACTTGCTCTTTACAAGGTGTAATTGTTAAAGTTTGAATTATTACTTTCAACACACTTATCAACTTATGATAGTGTTTGAAAAAAAGCTTGGAATATTACTATCAATTTATGATGGTTTTTATTTGGAAATAGGTTTGAAATAACACTATCAACTTATGATAGTTTTGGGAAAAGATTTGTAAGAATACTATCAACTTATGATAGCATTAAAAAAAATTGTAATTTTACTAAAAACTTATGATAGTTTTTATTGTAGCATTAAATAAATGATTATTTGGAAAAAATGTCATTTGCCAATTCAATCCATTATTGCCAACTTATGGCAAATTCATAAATGAAATCAAATATGATCCATAATCCAGATAAGTGAAATCAACTTATGATTTCCTTAATTGAAATGACAACATATCAAAGAATCAAGATTTGCACAAAACAGATTTTCAAACCACACATTGCGCACAGATTTTTCAACTCTGATTTCACCTATCAAATGAGGTCGAAATGCAACGAAATTTTATATACAATGTCACAACACCTCAATAAACACTATATCAAAATTTCAGAGCAAAATTCAAAGTTTAAAGCAGTCTGCTCATCTCGGACAGATTAAGGTCTTGAAAATCCTGCAGTTTGAAGTCCTTGATTGTAGAGGCTCGCATTGGAGAAGATTGTTGTAGCAAAAAAAATAACAGGAAAGCTTGATGATTGATGAACTTGATAGCAAGAAGTTTCTCCCCTTTTCTTTCTCTCTTTTTCTTTTTCTCCCCCCCTAGCTCTCTATTTTTGCTCTCTTCCCTTAGCTCTCTCCCCTAGCTCTCTATCTTGCTCTCCTCTTTTAGCTCTCTCCCTTAGCTCTCTATTTATAGGAAATTAGGAGCTACCCATCCATTGAATGACCAACCATGGCAACCTAAGTGGAGTCACCACCATTGAATAACCAATTTGCACTAAGTAAGTGGATTCACCACCATTGAATGTAAATGGAGTCACCACCATTGAATTTGCACTAAAATGATGGATTCACCACCATTGAATGTAAATGGAGTCACCACCATTGAATTTAAGTGGAGTTGCACATCAATTTGCACTAAAATGATGGTGATGCATGGAATGATGTCAAGAGAGATATACATATATGTGTATTTATGTATAGGTGGAAATAGTAATGGGTTTGACAAATCATGTGGTGGGCTTTCAAATGATAATCAAGACATTGGTCAAGATGGTAGTGGACACAAGCAAATTAGCTCTTCATGAAATGGGTCAACAAATGTTGAACATAGGTTGGTATGAATTGGGCTAAGATATGAGTATTTGTGGGCTTAAGAATCCAAGAAAGAGAATATTTATGGGCTTATAGGTACAACAAATGTGTTTTTTTGCATTTTTGTGTTTTTTCTCATTTTTGTATTTTTTGTATTTTAGCCGGACGAAAATCGGGTACTACAAGGAGCTTTAATGGAAACCAAAAGAAAACTCGAGAAAACAACCGACAAAGTTCAAGACTATAGAAGACAACTCATGGTCTCAAAGTATGCCATGCAAGGCATTCGACATATGTCATGGGGCAAACAAGCAAGTAGTCATGATCCAGATAAATTGCACGAAGCAATCACTGAGATCATAGTACAGCTTAGATCTGTTGTAGATGGAATAGATGATGTTCCTTACACGCTAAATTAAAATTCCTGTTTATTTTCCTTCCTTCAATTTTATTTCAAAAAAGATTTCCATGAAATTCCATTTTGTTTTCTTGAAAAGAAACAATTTACCACGAATATAAAAGGCGGGATATTTGAATCATTTATTTCAAATTCAATTCCAAAATATGAAGAGACACTATAATCTCTAAAAACGGTGCAACCGTTTAGCTTCCCCACGTTCTTTAGAAATAACTACTTCTTTGAACGTGATTCCTTCACCCTTAAATACACGATAAGAAGGAAGGAGAAGACATTCCTTCTTCCATCCAAAAATCTATCAACACATAACAAAATCAGTTCTTCTGATTCCACTCCTGCGAAAAGAACACTAGATGAGAAAGAGAATCCTTTTCCTTCAAAGAATGCAAGAAATGAAGACCCATCGTCTTCAAAAAGGCAGGAACCAAAGGGGAAGGTTCCACATCTCGAAACAACGATAAACCAGACGATTCTGTCGTTGAGATATTTGTAGTATCTGAAGAATTGTATGAGGAAAACCCTCAAAACTCCATTGAAGGCTTGAAAGGACTTCTGGAGGAGGCCGAAAGAAATCTTCAAAACGAGTACGAACGAAACCAGTCTTATCCGGACGTGCTTCGAGCAGCTAGAGATGCGTTGAACAGAGTTCGTGATAACGCTTGGGGTCATTCTCGAAATCAGAATGTTCATCGATTACAAGAATCCCTTTTAGACCTTGCAGCCCATGTTGGGAATGCAATGAATATCATAAATGATGTTATTCATACCTGGGCTCGTTAAAAGTTACATCATTGCATATTTATTTCCATGAATGAAATATTTATGTTTTATCTTGAAAGAAATATCTTTACTGTTACTTTCATTGTTCTGAAATTACAATTGCAGAAGAACTTCAAAAGTCAAAGATACAAAAATCACCAACAGAAGTGAAGAGACGAAGAACTCTAAAGAAGACTCAACCCCAAACAAAATATTTTTAAGTTTAAATCAAACTTAAAAATAGGGGGCAAATTGTAGGGGTCAAGTCCAACCTCTACAAATTACATGGGTCTTGTTCAACCCAACCAATTACATGGGTCCTGTTCAACCCAATCTATTTACAATACAAACTGGCCAGACCAAACATAAAAGCCCAACAGAGGCTAGGTCCACGAAGCCCAATAGCAATCAGACCAAAACATACAGTCCAAAAAGGACTTGGTCTTAAAAAAGGCAATACAAAACCAATACAAGTAAGGCTGAACCAATAATTAAAGGACGAAGCCGAAGATAAGACAGTTCCTCGTTAAATGATAACAGTCGAAACTACTGCAAACTCCTCCAAATTGTCATAAACTCCTCGAAACTGCTATGAACTTCTTCAACTGCCACAACTGCTGGTAACTGCTTAAGAGAAGCATAATAGGAGTTCATTAAGACAAGGAAGGAGAGGCTTGGGGTAGGGAGACTTTGATTTCTTACTCACTCTGTAATCTCAAGTGATAAATAAAAATACCATACCATTCTGCACCGTGGACCTAGGCTCAACGCCGAACCACGTAAAATCTCTCTGTTTTGTCTTATACTTACCCAATCACCATCAAACAATTCGATTGTCGATAATTTACATAAACAATAATCATGTTTATAACCCATTTGATGATATTCGTGAAAGAGAGACAATGCTTTATCTGGGTCTCGTACTTCTTTGACATTGGTAACGAAAGGTATTGGTCGGCATGGGATTCTCGATGTAAGATGTTGAACAGGCTTGGATTTGGAGTTGTGTCTGTTGTTCAAATGGTGAGTGTGGTAAGATTGAGAGGGTGTCTGATCAATGTACTGATAAATTAGGACCTATCGCCCGGGATTGATAGCTTTTGTTCTTGACAGGATCATGGAAGCGGAGAAAGAAATGGCAGTTAAGTGATTTGCTGGTGTATATATAGCCATATAGGCGCTCTGATCGGTAGAAAGTGCTACACCATCCTTATGATGCATGTAACAGCCCGACCCACTACGGCCCAATCTCCCCACCAACCACTGGACGGCCCATAACACGCCCAGCCTGGCAGTTCCCAATCCCTCTGGCCCATACCAGAAAAGATTGGACAATAGTTTAAGGTCTACAACTTGTTATATTCTGCACCCAAAGATCTTCCTTGGCCGATGTGGTATTTCATCACAGAACAGTAACCCCCACACCTCGCACCTCAATGTACGCAGAGCAGAGCATCACAGTCCACCCCCCTTAGGAGCCCACGTCCCCGTGGGTTACGCCAGACACGGGCTCCGCGCCCCGGCTATACGCAAGGGACGAAACCCACATACCAAACCAAGGTCGGCTCCGATACCAACTGTAACAGCCAGACCCACTACGGCCCAATCTCCCCACCAACCACTGGACGGCCCGTAACACGCCCAGCCTGGCAGTTCCCAATCCCTCTGGCCCATACCAGAAAAGATTGGACAATAGTTTAAGGTCTGCAACTTGTTATATTCTGCACCCAAAGATCTTCCTTGGCCGATGTGGTATTTCATCACAGAACAGTAACCCCCACACCTCGCACCTCAATGTACGCAGAGCAGAGCATCACAATGCAGCCTGGGAGTCCCACATCGGATAATGGTGGGTTGCAAGTCAGGCTTATAAGGATGGACAATGCTAACATTGGTAAGTCGATTTTCCAGTTATTAGTTAGGCCTAACTTATACTCATCGATTGTGTGCGAGTGTGGGTTGTAGGTATGTCATGTCTCTACACAAGCCTCACTGCTTCAATTTGGTATCAAAGGCCAGGTTGCTAGGCCTGCGGGGAGGGCTAGGGGTGAGTACAGGGAGGGCTAGGGGTGAGTGAGGCCATGCAGGCCGTGGACGGGTACGACCTGTGTAGTGGGTGGAAGTCGGAAGCCAACCATGGGAGGCACACATCGAATATGTCGATAAAAGCAAAGCTGTAGCCTGGGAGTCCCACATCGACTAGTGGTGGATATTGCAATGCTGATTTCCAGGCTTGCGGGGAGCGCTAGGAGTGAGTGAGGTTGTGTAGCCCGTGGATGGGTGTGGCCTGTGTAGTGGGTGGGAATGATGCAGCCTGGGAATCCCTCATCGGATAGTGGTGGGTTGCAAGTTAAGTTTATAAGGGTGGACAATCATAACATTGGTAAGCCGGTTTTCCAGTGGTTAATTAGGCCCAACTTATTCTCTTGGGCTTGGGCCCTCGTGTGGGCTGCAGGTGTGTCATTTTAGTGTTACTGTTAAGTCATTCAGATATGGTGTAGGATCATGTCATGTTAAACAAAAATGATAAACATCTAAGTAGTTGGAATCTCAATTATCCCAACTAGTTAGACGCACAAGTGCATTCGTGAGTTTTGCATGAAGCATATAAAATATTGTTTATACAACTTAACAGCTGTGATAACTCAAATACGTGTTCCTGAGATCCCTATACCATAATTGCATGCTAAATGATTCATTGTACAAACACGGATTCATTTCAACATCAATTAAATAGAGAATTAATTGGAGTTCGACCAGGAAGGAGGTGTGTCATTTTAGTGTCACTGTTAAGTCATTCAGATATGGTGTAGGATCATGTCATGTTAAACAAAAATGATAAACATCTAAGCAGTTGGAATCTCAATTATCCCAACTAGTTAGACGCATAAGTGCATATCCCTACCATAATTGCATGCTAAATGATTCATTGTACAAACACGGATTCATTTCAACATCAATTAAACAGAGAATTAATTGGAGTTCAACCAGGAAGGATTGAGATAACTGGAATATCTGCTCTTAGGATACATATCGCTATTGGGAAAAAAAAAATAAAGATAGAGAAGTTTTTTTTTTTCCTGAAAAAAAAAATACATGTAGCCTTCCAATACGTTCCCACCTTATTGGGTTTTGAAATCCACAAAGGTATTGAACAATAATAACAAGAACAAAGAAGAGAACAATAGTGTACAGGAAAATACCTTTTTTACACAGAAAAAAGAATTCCGCCTTCTTTTTTATTTAGGCAGGACGAATGTTGAAGGGTCTTCGTCATTAATCCATCCATATTTCTCCATGAATGGGTTAGCCAGTGTCTTTGGTGGGTAGTTATCAATGCTGTCTTTCCACACATTTGGTCCATCACCCAAGTCCCTCACCACCTCCCACAAACAGCTGTTGCACTTAAACCCTGCACCAAAGCTTATCATTAACACTCTGTCTCCCTTCTTCAGCCTCTTCTTGGCCTCCATGTAACCCAAAACATACCATAGACTGCTAGCCGATGTGTTCCCGAATCGATGCAGAGTCATTCTCGCTGGCTCTAAATCATACTCGCTTAATTCCAGACTCATACCAAGTCCATCGATCACTGCCTTGCCACCTGTGTGAACACAGAAGTGGTCAACACCAGTCTTGAAATTAATCAATGGCCTAGGAGAATTAGAATTAGACCCTCCTTTGGTTGAGCTAACGGTGGTCAGTTTTCGAACAAGAGTGACCACCATGAACCGAATCAGCTCCGAAATTGGCAGGATTTTGGGAGCTGTGACTTTCAAATTGTCGACGAGTGCGCGGGTTGCGGCTTTGGGGAGGGACTTGTCGAGGTGAATCCCTTGTCTTCCTTGTGAATCCTCTGTTTGAACGCAGCAATTGTAAGAGTCATCTTTGGATCCGTGGTGGGTTCTGACTAGACACTTGAGCTTCAACATGGATTTGTTCTTCAAAGCTCGATTGTTTGTCAAAAGAACTGCACACCCACCACTCCGAAACAAACAATTTGAAAGAATCATCGATCTGTCATTCCCGGAATACCAATTTGGACTCAGAGACTCTGAAGACACGACGAGTGCGTACTTGTTCTTGTAAGACTTGAAAATGCTTTCAACAATATTGACAGATATCAAACTCGCACTACAACCCATCGAGGTGAGATTAAAGACCTTGATGTCTTCCCTCATCTTGTAGTGATTCACAATCATGGCGGACAAAGAAGGAGCCACTGATTGCATTGACACATTAACAACAAGAATATCGATTTCTTGAGCAGAAATTCCTGACCTGGTCAGAAGCTTTTGAATGGTATCTTGGAAGAATTCCTCCATCTCCAAAATCCCATCTTGAAGAGTTGGGTTTTCTTCTCTGCCTTCGAACATGATTCTTGGTGCGTAGGTTTGCTCTCCAATCCCAGAACTCACAATGGCTTTCAAGAGAAACTTGTACTCAATGAGACCCAGAGCTTTCTGCCTCTTTATAACCTCCCCAGAGAACTCTGTATCGACCATTCTATCATCACTTGGTTTGTAACATTCATAGTCTAGTACATAACATTCTTGGTCTCTTTTTCTATCAATCCACTTCCAGATCATGAAGAGAAATTGATATATCAAGAATGTATAGACTAACATCAGAAACCCCATTTGAAATCAGAGAAAAGCAGATGAAGAGACAGAAGTACTGAGGGAAGGAAAGAAAAAAAACAGAGGAGGCAGAGGTTTATATGGCTCTGCAACAAGTGTGCAACTTTTGTTTTGTCAGATGGAAATCATAAAAGCTTAGACTTATTTATAAGAGTGTGTATGTGGGAGTGGGGGTGGGGGTGGGGGGTTGAGATCCCCTCCAATTACCAACTAATTGGAGAATTACTAATTGATTGCCGGGTGTCAATTGGCCCATTTTGACATAGGAAACAATTTTAATGTATCCGTAATAAATTTCATTAAAAATATACATAACAAATTTGTGTAAATGGATATTGAGGGTGTAGCTTATAATATTTTAGAAAAATTAAAGATAATTCTCTAAGTTAAAAGTTTTTTTTTCAATAAGAACACTCAAATAAGTTTTGTTCCATGAGATCCATAAAATTTAAAACAATATTTCGTAAAAGACAAAAAGTTATAAACAATTATTTTATTGACATAAATACCATCTTTTTTCCCATTTGATACCCAAATCGGATCTTCCTACTCCGAAAATTATTCCAACCAATCAATAGATGGGGATAGTGAGCCTAAGTTTGGCCAATACTCCCGTGGTGGTTGCTTGAGGCGGCGTTGTCTCTAGTGGCCGGATTTGACTATTTTCTTCATGGTTGGCCTCAGCTTCAATGTCTGATTTCGGTGAAACCAGCAGCTGACGTTGGCAAATGATGGCATGGAGATTAGTTGTGGTGCTCCAACGTTTCTCTTTGGTGGGTCAACGACCTTGATCGGTGGTCAGACGATGTTAGTCCACCTTGGTCGTGGAATCTGTTGATATGTTATATGTTTCAACCTGTTGATATTATCTCTGTTTTTATTAGATATGTCTTTTACTAAATTTGTTTTATTATATCTATGTTCATTATATATGTTTGAACATTGAAACGCGAGAATTTTATTTGGTAATGTCACCACAATGATGGTCGAAATACAAGAACTTCATTTAAACATATATAATATCATCAGATCCAGAACATATATAATATCCAAAACATATATAATTTCGGCATATCCAATACAAATATAATATCAACATATTCAAAACAGATATAATATTCACGAAATTAGAAAGTTTCACTCATTTTACCAAATCCAGTTCCAAAGATGATGTGCCTTGCTCCGGTGAGTTTATTTTGTGATGTTGATGATCGCCGACGTTGGCTTGGATAGAACTGTTTTTCCAACGACGATTTACGATTTCACCAAGCTTTTTCGGCAACTCATGTGATCATCGATGGTCGGTGATGATTGGGCTTTGGTTGAATTGCCATGAAGCTTCATTTAGGTGGTTTGTTCCTCAGGAACGATGGTTGGACGATAGACTTCTTTTTCGCAGGCGCAAGGAAGAAGAAGAAATATCTTTGACAATGTAAGGATATTTTAGTAAGTTCATAATTTTTGCCTTTATTTCTAAAATTAGTTTTGACTTGTCCATATTCAAATGCAACTCTCACATTAGTTTGTGTCATTATCCTAAGACACTTATAGGTGATCAATCAAGCTGTTTGATTATAATTTGGCTATTTTGATTAGACATGGCATTAATCCCAGAAAGAGACCATGCATTTGAATCAAATTGTGTTGCGTATTATGTAAGTTAGTTCAAAGAATCAATTACCTACTACATAAACAGCATAAGAGTAATCCAATTTATCCCCTAATCGCTACCATACATATAAGGGTGTAAAATAAATATCTATGTTTACATCATTGATTTGAAACATATGAGACCCAAAACAGTGGACCCTACTTGTCTATCTCACTCATCCACACCATTAAAAAGTGATTATTATTTTACATCCTTACTTTAAACCCTGAGAATTCATATATATATATATATATACACACACACATGTATGATAATTGAGGCAACTTGTTGGGTATCAAATTTAGTTTCATTTTAATGTACCTCTCTGTCGCTCGTTTCTTTTCCAAAGCTACGTCAAACATTTATTAAGTTTTTGACAAGTCCCAAATCTCATCTAGTATGACTCGTGTCGAGTTGAATTATATATTAAAAATTTCTTGAGGCTATCTTTGCACGAAAGTAGTGATTTGTAACAACCCAAGTTAAATATGGATTGATAATACCCAAAATCACCCTCCACTAGAATGATGGCGAGTGACGTGGAGATGTTGATGGACTGATCGTAGTACCGAACAAGCTCGCTCCGAGCTCCTGACCAAGGTATAGTCAAAGTAACAAGCCGATAAGGTGGCATCCGAGTATTGTGGCCTAGTCAAGAAGACATCTTGGTACTAAATCGATCATCATCACCTTGGAAATCTTGGGTGGCCGAATACCAAGAGAAACTGAGAGCCCTAAAGGAGGCATACTTTAATTAGGATTTAGGAAAATGAACCAAGATGGGATTCACCCTCCTCAAAATCCGCCTAAAAATCAAGAATGCATAGATCTACCCCTACCAAAATTAAACCTCTCACACTCATATAAAATGGGGTCTCCAACCAGCTCCATGTAAACGATTCTGAATCCTGCACTTTTGATTGTTAGTCTAAAGAAAGAGCTTCGAGCACTTCCAGCTAATATCATCTCAAACTGACTTGAGAGTCGAAAAGGTTAACTGAGAACAAACTCGGGGGCCTCCCTAGCTTATGTTTTCTCCTTTGTAGGAAGAGAATGACAATCGAACAATCATCTCTGACAGTTAATCCGACCATCTGATACGACTCCAAAACCGAGCTAGTTTAATTTGAACATCATCACCGATAATTCGAAGAAACAACAATATCTCTAGCTAATACGAATTAATGCCATATTAAACACTTGATTATAAAACTTCTTTGATGCTCAAACTCGATATTTGAAGGAAGAACGAGAAACAGAGCATAATTAATACTTTGACAAACGAAACCAGAGAAGGAAAAAAAAAAAAAAAAAAAAAAAAAAAAAAAGATGCATAGTGAGTAAACAGCAGGGCATGGGTGTGGCTGGTATCATTCCAGTCAATTCCACTCATTACAGTCATTACATCATCATTAATTGCACTTCGTGACATTATAAAGCAAGTATCATCGACGGTTGTGTTGGGTGGAATTTTCAGAATTTTCAGTTCAACCGTAAAAATGGTTCTAAATACTTGTTCTTCGACACGTACGATTCTCTGCAGAGACGGTCTCTTGCTATATCTATGAAGTATGAAGGACATAAGCCATGCGAGGAATTAACCACTTAACGTCCGAGCCCCATACATGCACTTGGGTGGACGTCTCACTTTGACTTGTTATATCAACATTGTTGTGCCCACCACATTCGACAAGGTCATCGCACACATTGACTTGCGTAATTTAGAACACAAAATTCCACACTGACGCGGTCATCATTTTTGGACCTATATATTTATATATATTAAGTTATTAACCTTTAATTCTTTAGTATTCTCAATTATTCCAAGTATACATAGCATCCATTGAGTAGAGCGAAAATATTGATTTTCAATGTTAATGAAAAAACTCGTGAAACGTCTTCAAATATGCTCCTCATTCGAGCTTTTCTTTTCCAGCGGAACCACCTTGTAATCTGTATTGCTACCTTAAGCGTTACTGTTTTAACAGCAATCGACTGTCTCTCCTGTCTTCATCATGCATGGTAGGTCGTCATTAATAATCTATCTAACTAGCTAATTGTATGTCTTAAATACTAATGGCCCACAATATGCATGTTAGACCGAAGTTAAACGACACCATATTCATATGCATGTCAAGTTGTTTGACTCGTTGAAGCTGATGGATCGACTTTGATCAGCTGACTGGGTCTAACAAGGCAATTTGGACGTGCAATATTATATTATCTAAAATGATATATATTCATAATTTTTTCATCCATAAACTTACATAATCTATGTAGCAAGCAAAAAAGACATACCACATAGATTAAAAAAAACAAATTTTATTAAAGAAACCACGTAGGCATATCACATGTTTATGTAAATTTATGGATATTTATTTTATGGATGTATAGTGATTCCGTTATATTATATATATGATACGATCTTATATGCGTAATATTTGATGATGACAACGTAATTAAGCCCTATCTATATACAATCCAAATAGTCAAATTACGCAACCCACTAATTAATGATAAAAGTGTACGGTCGGAGACAATAGATATATATATCCTAGTTGACCCCTAGCCAGCGAGTAATTGTTGCAGGTTAACTTGCAATCAAAGTAGCAACTTGTGGCTTTCATCATAAATATCTTTTTTGGACTTCAAAGTCATGAGTATTACTCCAAAGTCAAAGACTGATCAATTATTTAAATTAATCAATTTACAACCATTGAAATTGAATTCAAATCTTTGATGCTTATCCGATACATTGTTGGGATATACACATGTGACGAGTCTCGTATGGATTAAGTATAAGAAAGTTAAATGATTCATATACACAGATGATTCTTAATCTATTACTTTTAGATTAATTAGATGAATTTCAAAAGTATATGTTAGTCGCGTATGTTTATGGTATACAGCTACAAACATGGAAACTTTCCGATTAAATCTCCCCAACATGCATAATAATCATTTGATCATTTCCCAAGTTCGGAGACTCACTCGACTCAATTTCACTTAATAGCTCAACAACTAGCACGCGCCTTAGTTGGTCCAAAACAATGGCCTTTTAATTGTAGGACAATGTTAGAGACCCTCAAAATTCGATCTCCAAAAGTTCCCCAAATCTATGTGGCATTAAAATAACCATTGATTAAAAACACACATGTAGGGCACACTTCACATCCAACACTTCACATTAAATGAAGGTCTTTTGGGATCACTTTTTGGGGGTCTCAAGCATTATCCTTAATTGTATGCACGGTGTGACAGTAAAACCTAGGGTTGGATATTACTACCTACATATGGAGTGAACCATGTTGATTCGATTGATTTGGGATTCTTATAAAGAGGATAAACATTATTAATGAAATATAAAGAGGATAAACATATTGATTATGTGTAAGTCATGAGCAATGTGATTTATAAGTAAAGATTCAATCTCTCTCAATCAAAAGGACTCGTTAGGAGAAAAATGTGCAGACTTTAGACCTAAAGCAACAATGCATCTTTGAGTTGAATTTATGCGGTGCACTCACCAGTTTCTTATTTATAACATGATATCTAAACATAGACTCGATCCTAAAAGACCTCTATAGTGCCCATGTTGTCCCTCGCATAATCAAGCATACATGGTCACACGTGCGGGAAAATGTTAAAAATTTATATTCCACATCCCCCAATGTGGTTTATAAATAAAGATCGAAAGTTGTTACAAGTTAATATGTCCCACATCATTGCTTGAACATTTTTCTTTGAGCTCAAGTACCATTAAGTGAGATGACTTATGGAGGAACAAAGTCTCGTGGGTCCAGTGTATTCACGGGAACCAATAAATTCAATGTGGACAATATCCTAGATGGGATGGGAGGGGCTCCAATTATCTCCCAAAAATCATGTTAAATCATAATTTTTATTTTTAAAAATGACACATTAGAGTTTAGGAGTTAGAAATTAGTGTTTAGGGTTTAGAACTTAATTTTTAGTATTTGGGGTTTAGAGAATAAGATTTAAGGTTTAGGGCTTAGAAATTTTTTTCCCAAAATCAACTATATTCTAACTTTAATCACACTAAAATATTTAATCACACATTTTAATTCATGGTTTAGCTTATTTTTAGGGAGAATTGGAGCCGAAATTGAAGCCCCCTATCCCATTATGGATGTGAGTAGGGCTGTGAAAATTAACCGAAAAAACCGAACCGTCCGACCGAACCGACCGATTGGACGGTTCTTATAATACATGTAAATGAAAACCGAATTGATCGGTTATGCTACGTTAAAAAAACCGAAAATTCGGTCGGTTTTTTATTTATCAAGACAAACCGATCAAACCGACCGAAATTATATATTTATAAATATTAAATATATAATATAGTTAAGTAAGTTAAAGTTTTACAAATGTACAAATTTACAAGTTTACTTATAAAATTATAATCTTTTATTCTTAATAATTTCTTATTACTAATGACTTAAATATATTATAATGATAATTGTAATTTGGACCATTGAATTTTGAATCAATGGCCCAAGTGTGGTCCTTAGACCTTAAATTCGTTTTTTACTTTAGTCTTTCAATCTTTCTTTACTTCTTTGAATTATGGATATTGGATGTGCAACATATGCCTTATGGGCAAGGGCCAAATGGCTATTTAATTTTTCACATATTTAGCTAGTATACTAAGTTAGTGTATCAAGCCCAAATATTTGACCAATAACCAAAAAACCGAAAAACCGACCATAATAACCGAAAACCGTTGGGCGGTTTTCATGTCAAGTTAAGCGTGACCGTTGGTTATCGGTTTTCCATATCTAAAAAAACCGAAATTTCGGCCCGGGTGTCCCAATGTAAAATAACCGACCAAACCGACCGATTCATACCCCTAGATGTGAGTAGAGTTGTGATTTTTCACACAAGTCAACGATGAACATTAATTACATACATGGACCCTTGTATTCTCTTTAATTCGGTCAACAATAATTGCAGCCAAATTAGGTGTGTGCACTATTCATGATCAGCAGGAACTTGATTTCAACTGTCATAATAATATTAACCAAACATACCACACACAACAGTTACATCGATGGTACTAGGTACTATTTGATCATCGAATTTGTTTCTTCTAGTTACTCAGGAAGGTAATTCAAAAAATTGGCAAAGGAAGTGTTTTATTAGCATAATTAGACATGCATCTAAGTCATCAAGTTCGAGTCCTCCACTCAACTTAATTTCGAAAATAAAAAATTTACGACTTAAGTTTAGCTAACTCCAAACTTTTAGGATAAAGACTCGATTGATGATGATAACCTAAGTCATCAATGATAACGGTAGAAAGAGGTGGTGGATAGTTTTTTGCATGCCCTCGATCACCTTAAGTTGTCGTAGGGATTGGTAATTAACCAATTTCAGACACGGGATTGGATATTTTCTTGGGGATTCATTTATTTTGAATCCAAATCCTATCCAACAAAATATTACAGTTAAGGCCCAATTCGTGAGAAGGTCAGTCTTGATTCACGAAGGACTCTCAATAAACCTATAGCCTATAGGGCCTCCATAAAAAACACCTTACATAGTAGGCCCACTGCATTGCAGACTGGGCAGAGAGTGGACAAGTATTTGATGCCCGATAACTGGAGATTGAATGTAGGTCCAGCCAACTTTTTAAGGCCCAGTGCGGGACAAGACCGATGTTGAGCTAATCCATGGGCAGCATGGAGGAGTTTTTTTTTTTTAAGTGGTCCAACTGGTCCACAGCGCACTGTTGCTATATACCCTATCAACAGGGGGTGCTGGGGCTCTGCTGTAATAAAATTACAATAGGCTCCGTTGTAATGGCTATTTGAGACAAAAAAAAATATATTTTATTTTGAAAAAATTATAGATGTGTAGTTTATGGTCTAACGAATCCAACGATATATTTTTATTCAAAACAAAAATCATATGCTATATGAAAAATGCTTAACAATTTTAGACAGTCTGATATAAACTCAAAACATTCGGTGTCTAGATCACGATGAATTTGATTTTTGTTTCGAACAAAAAATATACCATTGGATTCGTTAGATCATAAACTACACATCTATCATTTTTTCAAAATAAAATAAAAAAAAAAATTTGTCTCAAATTGCCATTATAGCAGGGCCTGTTATAATTTTATTACAGCAGACCCCTGCCACCCATCAACTGGTCCACATCTCTCACTGTTGCAATATATATACCCTATCAACTTTACTCGTATACTCCAAAACTGTTATAATTGTATTTGTAATAAGCCATCTAAAGTTTAAACCAAAATATTAGGAATCTCAGTAAAAAGCATTCAAGTTATCCCAGTTGTGAATCATGTCCCTTGATTAATGTAAATGTACGGGCCTACAAAACTTTGTGATTGAACCAGATAGTGATACATCCACTACAGGGATAATTGAGATGTTTTTTACTGGAATCCCTATCACTTCTGAAGTTTAAAATGGTGCTGATGATATTTCTTACAAAAGCACTACATGTCCATAATTTTGGTATGCATAAGTGTATAAATCTAGGTAGCATAAGGAGAAGTGTGAGGATCATTTAATACAAAATGACCCCTCACACTTCTCCTCATGCCACCTAGATTATGGACATCAAAATTATATACATATATTATTTTGGTATTTCTTATGACCATTTATGATAATGATTCTTTAATTATATATTCCATTAAAAAACTTAACTACAACGATAATAGACAAAAACAATTGCAATTTATTTTATATCCAATGAATAGCGGTTGTGATTCTTTTACTTTACACCCGCGAATCAACGGTCAATCTCTACACAATGATGTATACACGCACGTGTTCTTTGTTCTTTACACTCTCTCTCATGTTCTTGGATTTGTTTGGCCGGCCATTCCAAATCTTCCAATAAACCGGCTCAACGGCCGGCTTTGGAAGAAAACGACGAAGTACTGGAATTCGACGAAACACTCCCTGGTCCCCCGGTTGCATAGAATAGGTCCGATAAGTGATTTCCCAAATCATCAGGGGCAAATCTGACCAATTCCTCACTCCCAACTGCCCTCCTAATGACCATCCGATGCATGGCGTAAAATTCCCGATATGCCGGCACAAGCTTCTTCGCCACCGAAACTTTAATCTCTTCTCGGAGTTTGGAGTTCGGGATCACCCACGAGCTCTGCTTCTTGTACGTCTCTTCAAAGGCAAAATTGAATCTCCGGAAATGATCTTTCACATGCAGAAGCGAAATATCGCCCGTTGGATTTTCCGGTAACGAAGCTAATACTTTGCTCCATCCCATTCGCTGCGTATTGCTTCACTTTCGCCTCGTGCTTTTCAATCCATTCGTCTCCCAATAGGGAGTTCAGGTTCGACGTTCGGACCTTAACGACGACGTATTGCAGATTATTGGCTAAAAACAGATACGACAGTGCCACGTCCTTGTAGAGCTCTGCTTTGGCGTCCAGTTTGCAGAGCAAGACAAGGACGAGCCAGTTCAGTCTCGATGAGATTGGAGACGAAATGTTGTCATCGGCTACCGGACTCCCAAAGTAGGCCTCCGGTAGCGGAGACGGCACCGTTAGTGGCCAATCGGCTAGTATATCGGCGAGGATTGCGCTGTAATCTGTGAGGAAGGTTAGGTAGTTCATTACGTAGCGCGTCAGAGGGTGGATCCTGCCGCTTGGGACCGGCTTCTTGGAGTTGTTCTTCTGAATCGCCGCTTCTAAGTCCGTTAGCATCATGCGGACCACCTCACCGAGCTTTACCAGGGAATTAACCGCCTGGGATCGGATGCCTGAGGTTGATTCGAAAGCAAAAATTGATTCAATCTCAGACCAGAGATCTGCTATGGCTTCATATAGGTCCAATGTACGAAACATTTTCTCGGGACTTTTCTTGCATTTAGCAAAATTTTCAGGGAATACGAACAGAGCCATGGCCCCCTCACGTGAAATGTCCACAAAGACGGACTCTGCAACTGACAGAGAAGCAGAGAACACTTGATCACAGAGGATTCTCTCGCCGGTGAAGATAGTTTTAACAGCAAAGTTCACTGCTTTCAACCAGGTTTTGATCTTTATTTCCACAATCTCCCAGTCCATCTTTTGAAGCTGCGAGAAAGTCAGTCTCTCCACTCCAAGATGATACAGAGCCTCATCCACAATTGATTTACGAACAACCATAGGGTAATTAACGGCTAGGCTTTGCAATGCAAGTAATAAATTGAAATTCTCCCGCTACTCAAGGTAAATGAATTCACATATAATAAAATTCAATTTTTAACTCATCATCCGGATCGCCACACGAGTTTATGAGAACATGCTTTTCATTTTGTTGATAGTAGGTAGATTGAATTATTAATCATTCCTCGGGGAACATGTTTTTCGTTTTGTTTCTTGACAATATTACTTGGTTATCAACCACTCTCCAATTAAGCCAGCTGAATGTTATGTTATTAGGTCAAAATACAAAGCCGTCTTGGCTCATATCTTAGGGTCTATTTGATATCACTTTTGTTTTTTGTTTTAGTTTTTAAAAAATAGAAAACAAAAACAAAAAAAATATTGTTTGTTTGTATTTTCTGTTTTGGTTTTATGACCAAAAACAAGTTTTCAAAACTTTTGAAAAAAAAAAAAAAATTTAAAAGTTTTGGAAACAATATTTTTTGTTTTTGTTTTTAATTTTTTGAAAACTAAAACAAAAAACGAGAAACAAAAGTGATACCAAACAGACCCTTATGTTTCAGTCACTCTCTGTCTGTTGAGCTGTGCTATTTTGTGTTTTTTTTGGTGCTATTTTGTTTTTTTTTTTGTGCTATTTTGTTTTTTTTTTATTTTGATTTTTTTTTTTGAAAGTTCCACAGGCCACACACACGCTAAGCCATGCACGAGGGGCATAAAGGCCACCACAGCGGATGGAAAACTACCCAAATCCCAAACCCCCTGGTGAGAATAAAATCCTAGACCTCAAGGTCCTGGGCAGATAACCAGACCAACCAAGCTATCTCTCATTCTCGTGCTATTATGATGTTAGTCTTCTTACAAAGACATTAAATATAAGCTCATAAAATGTATAATACTGAATTGTTTTTCACTTTTTCTTCATAATCATTTTCAAAGGGTTTTAAGTTTTTAGGTTTCCATCACCTTATATATACATACACACATATATATAATAAATGCATTGATAATTATACCAAACAATATTCAAAATTCGCGACGCTTAATTATGACCTTGAGGCTCCGTTTGGTAGGTCGTATAGAATAGTATAATATTACTATCCAATGTATAATTTAATCCTTTGATAAGTTGATGTATAATTTAATCTTATCCAGTGTTTGAAAAAAATATAATATTAACTCTGTATAGTATAATTATTATACAATACGGTGTTTGGTTTATTGTTAAACAAAATGATAGTATAAGATTTATGGTACTTTGTCTAGATTACCCCTAGTTAAAACAATAATTTTTTATTAAGAGATTTTGTCAAACATCCATGAAATGCTTTCAGTATAGACTAACTTGGAAAAAAAAAAGATCATAAAAAGCCCAAGAAAATTTATTTGCAAATGCTTTGAGTACAACTCAATTTCTCATGAAAACATCTTGACAATTCAGTCATCATAGACTCAAATATAATAGTAAATAAGTCTCTCGAATACTAGTATAAGCATAAGAATATTATACAGCTAGTCAAACAACCTCTTCACAATGGTCATCTTCACTCCATCATCAGAGCCCCAAAATAATTGTAGTGTGGCATTGTCACGAAGCAACTGGATCCTTGCATCAACACATTCATCTTCATTGAAAGCAAGTCGGGCTAACTCACCTGTAACATTCCTTTGGTCCTCCCAGATTGCCATTCCATGACCCAAACGATTAGCAGCATGTCTAAATTCCCCATTTGATTGCTTTAGGACTTCTACCGTTGCTATGTATAGTTCTAGGGTTTACTTTTTCTCTCTTCCTATATAAAGCGAGGGTGAAGGTTTTTTTTGTCATTTGACATGTTATCTCTTATACTAAGCGCTCCGTATAAAATAAAAATGAGTTGGAGGCGTTTTAATATTATACGGCCTGCATCGTATAAGAGCCACTTTTGTATAAAATTATACTATCCAGAGATTTTTAAAAAACATCCAAACACCCGATAACTTCATTAAAGGATAATTTTATACTATACGGAGTCTTATCCGGTGTACCAAACGGAGCCTGAAAGTCTCTTCTATATGTTGTTGATCCGGAGGCACTTTATAAAAATGGTGTATTTAAAATGTGGAGAAGTTTTTTGAATAAATCTCATGACATAAATTAATGTTAGAAGGTCAGCCAAGTCACAAGTGTGCCACAATCTTGGACCAAAAGGCCAGTCCAAGATTAATTATAATATATATACATATATATATGAAATTAAGAATGAAAGAATGTGTATAACATTGATCATTAGGTGTTAATTAATTATAATTATAATTTCTCCAAGCTTGCAAATTTAATTAATTTTGTAAATGGGGAGACGCGTAAGAGTATTTAAGAAAAAAGAGCCGTTAAATGTGAATTGACGGGAAAGATAGCCATGCAGTTTCTATATGTTGCCTAAATAACAACGTTACCGCGTACGTTAGTTATGACAAGATTGACAAAGACAAGCTATGTGACTGAGCGATCTAAATTACGTAGTTTGAATTTGAAGCAAAAGGCCTCAATTTTGTACACATATGAAGCAATATGAAAAGAAAAGGAAAGATAAAGAGAGGTCAATTTTGCACGAGCAATGTTACATGACAAAAATCAAATAACTATCCAATTTTTATTATGGGGGGCGTTGTCAAAAAATTACAACAGACTCCGAGCATCCATTTATTCTCAATTCATGTGACATGTGGTATAACCATTGATTATAAACATAAATATATGATTCTCATTACATTCAACACTTCCACATGGATCACATGGTTAAAAATAAAGGCCATGTGATAAGCTGTCAGGGCAGATTGAGTTGATTGCTTGATTCTCTGCTTAGTTTAGGTTGGATACTTGATTTGATCAATCAATTTGGTGTTATTATCTATGGGTATCGATGATTTTAACACAAAACCGTCGTTTGTACCTCTACGGTTTGAGATTTTTGCTCCAATGAAAGTCAAACTATGCAATGACACTTTGCATTCTAATTTCTTCCCAGATCATGAAATCAAGCAAAAAAAAATAGTTAAATTTCTCCAATTTTTAATAACATTAATTTATAATTTTAATTAATCTATTGTTTTAAATATAATTAATCTATTGTTTTAAATGTAATTAATTTATTATTTTAAATAGAAGTAATTTATATGAATAGAATAAATAAAGGAAAGAGAAAGAAATATTATTTTAATGTAGTAGAGAATATGATAGGTAAGTTGATGCAGTGTTGGTTGGATAGGGAATCTGTAAAATAGGGAAAAGTGACATTTTGTCCGTATTTTAGGGAATCTGTTAAGGGAAACTAATGCAGGTGCTCTTAGTCGTCTCAACAACTAGAATTCTAGTGATTCCAGTTGCTGAGGTGCATGGAAAGCATTTAAAGTACATGTGGAGCCCATCACATGCACTTTAATTTTAGTTCACGCACTTCAACAACCCAGTTATCCTAGTTGATGAAGCAAATATCTTTTTCGTTTTTAATACAGAAGTGTTAGTCATCCTAGCCACTGTGATCCCATCCCAGTTGCTGAGGTAGATAGACAACATTTAAAGTGCATGTGGAGCTCATTACATGCACTTTAATTTTGGTTCATACACCCCAGCAATTGGGATCCTAGTTGCTGCCATGGACTTCATTTCGACTATATGGACAGTGTAAACTTTAATTATACCCCTAAGTTTATTAAAGACACCCCATCAATTGATTTTTACAGGGGATAGTCAACCAAAATTGAAGTGTTTTTAATAAATTTAGGGGTGTGACTAAAGTTTATCTATGGACAGTCACTGTTCAATTGAGCCTTTAGTTACAGACTTGAACGCAATGTATTGTATGGCTTAGTTATTGAGCTTATGGGCCGCTAGTTCAAATTGTTATTCAGAGTAATGAGCGAGTATTCAACAATGACGTCATTAAGTGAGGTGGGCCAGCATTCAAAATAATGGGCTACACTTCCAGCAAGTTATATTGGGCCGATGAATTGGGTTGTTCAGAATTATGGGTCCGTTTGACAGATAATTTTATCAGTAGCGTATATACTAGCAGATATGATGGTAGCAGATATGATGGACAATAATGGTAGCAGATATGCTGTCTAAATGGTTTGTGGTGTTTGGTTCAACTTTTGTTGGTAATATATTTTTACTAATATTATGTGGCAAATTACATGCAGGGGTATTATGCATTTTAATTGTAACAAATACAAAAAAGTTGTGAAATGAATTACAACTAATTTATAAAACAAACATAACTACTTAGAATAATTAGTTAATTGATTTTTTTTAAAAATAATTACTTAAGTTGTCAAATAATGGGTACAGAGAGGGAGAGAGGGGGAGAGGGGGAGAGATAGGAGGATGATGAGGGTATTTTGGGTAGTTCAACAATTAGGTGAGGGTTGTTTGGGAACAAATCTCAAAATGATCCCAAAATTGTTTGAAATGGGACAATTTCAATTTGACCATATTATGGTCCCAAAATAGTCTCGGAACTCAAGCCATGAAATGACTGTTTGTTTTGCACTAACAATTTATGCTACTCAATAGCATATATGGTCCCAAAATTGCTTACCAAACGGGATCTACATACTAATGAGCCGCTCGATGTTTTTCTCTTGGTACCAACTACCATATTTTGTTGTTTGCTGTAACATCTCCGTCACTGTTCGTTTGTATTTGAAGGATGGTCGGAGTTGGGGTCTTGAAAGATGCTCTTAGTTAAGAACATGTAAAACCGCTCAACACCATTAAGAAATCAAGAAAGCTATGTCACCACCTCAAATCTGCAACTATAGAGCGACTCTCTGACGTGGTGAAATGAGAGTCAAATGCATTAATCTTAACAAAATCTTTAAAGACTGGTTTGGTGTTTCCTTTTTTGAATGATTACAGGAACAAATCAACCCTTCTTTCTTGAGGGAAACACCATCACCTGTCGGTCGGTCTAGCCTAAAGATCACAGTGAATCAAATCGTACTTCTATCTTAGCACTTGAGAGCTCATCGCAAGTTACATAATCAAATTCCAACATGGGAAATGCTGGACTACCAAAAATTCATTCATTCTCTGAGTTTGATGGGGATAAAGAAGGCAAACACTATATTAAAGCCAAAATTCAAAAAAAGAAAGCCATCCTTTGTAACTTGATGAATCAAATACCGCAGATTCCTTCTTCAGTTGATTCAATCTTACACCTTGATGGCATATTTCCTCATTGGGAAATACATCTCCCGCTTCTTTTGGCGTTCTGTCTTTAGAGATGCCTACATTGAATGAAAAGAACAGACGATGACTCAACAACAGCTCATTAAGCAGAAGAAGACCATGCATAGCAATTAAATATGAGCAAACAGTCAAAGCCAACCCGATTTGTAAAATATATTGTTGACATAGATCCATATGAGAACACGACCCAACTACCCAAGCATTATTACTAATCCACTCTTATACTTAAATTAAATTATTCTTTTTTAGGAATTGCCATTCTTATGCTCATTTGAAAATTGGATAACACTGACAAGAAGTCATCAGAAAACAGACCAACAAAATATTACACTGGTAAATTCAGTGAAGTAACAGGATAAACAGATGACAAGAAACTGTGTACTAGTGTGGGCAACAAATTCTAGCAAACAGATAACAAATTAACATCTGAGATGGAAAAAACAAAAACCATCAAACATGCAGAAAAAAAAAAACATAAAGCAATTAACATCTGAGAGGTTCTTCTGTTATTCCTGCACAAACATATAAAAGTCTATATATTCCTTCATGATGAGGACTTGCTCTCATCAATCACCTCTCACAATTACTTAATCTTGAAATTGATTTAATAGGAAAATGACCAACTCTTATAGCTAAACTAAACAAGGAAAAGCAGTCAGAACAACAAAATAGTATGGCTACTGTCATTTTTTATTCTAACTAATATGTGGACTATATCTGGAGCTAAAATCCCACAATGAAGTTGAAACATTTATATCATATTTCTAAGCAATAAGCATTGTTCTTATATTGTGCAACTGTCCTTTAAAAGGCCCAATATCAAAAAGTTAAGTGGACATCACCTTCCAAACAGTATATGGCTCAACATTGCAGTGAAATAATTTTGAGCAAGGGGAAAGAGGCACGAAAAGTACAATCTAAAACATTGAAAAATTATACCCACACTGCCAGTGGCATGAGGTTTAATCATATTGGACAGACAGAAACATGAATTCCATAGAAACAGAATCTCATTAGCTAAGAAGGTGAAAACAACAGCGTAGGCATTTGCAGATGTTACAACTTACAAGTTGGAACCATTTCTTATATCTCAGTTCAAAATAACATATTCACAACCATGGGCAAAAAAGTTATGCAATTGAACTGTTGTTCATATTTCCATATATGAATATAATGCACCCAAATTCCAAAGTAATAAATCGTGGACATGTCAAAACTCAAAAGCATGTAAGGGGCATGACCAAGATTATCAGAGAAACAATACTTCTCTAATCTCCATGTCCACAACACAACCACAGGTACATTACAGAAGCGTCATTAAAAAGTTACGTTGAAGTAAACTGCATATTGACAAAGAACTTGCACGTTCACTAAAAGGAGAACTGCTAGCCTATAAATACAGGCGAGGCAGCAGGTTCTATACAGATCCCCATCAAATAAAAAAAACCCAGGTGTATATTTCGAAATAAACATGAAGACAGCACATAACACCATGCGCACACAATCATACCAAACACAGAAAATTCAAATGAAACCATACCCTATGAAACATTATAAGCAAATCAATGGCACAGCATCAGACAATCCATCAATCGACTTCTTCCCTTTGCCTACTTTTTTTGCATCAAAAGACGGGATGATCAAACATTATGAATCTATATTGGAAGTAACTGGTTCTTAGTACCTGGTTCTTAGTGAGGCGTCTACGGATGGCTCTAGTCTTCTTGGGGCGGAGATCGAGAGGCAAATACTTCTTATTCTTGTAGGCTTCTCTCAAAGCGGCCTTCTGCGTCTGCGAAATCACCGTCAACACCTGCGCTATTGACAGCCTCACGACCTTGCTGCCCATATGCATATATACACATCACCGTCAGATACATCCAAATGTGGACACAAATTTACAATGAGAGCGAGAGCGAGAGCGATAAGGAGAGAATACATCTTGGATAGCTTGTTGGGGGCGCCACCGGTAACCTTAGCGACGCGGAGGAGGGCAAGCTCTGCTTTCAAATCCTTCAATTGGTTCAATAGCTCCGTCTTGGATTTGTTCCTCAACTCGTGTACCTTGATCCTCGCTGTATACTCGCATATTAAAAACAACATTCATCTGTCAGTTCATTGAAAGCGAAACAAAAGCAAATTAGCATTCACAGTTTTCTCTTCTTCATCGTCTTCTACTACTACTTACCCATGGCTGCCTCTCTGTTCGTCTCTGCCGGAGTGAAAAGTGAACAATAAATAACACGGATTCTGTTCTATGGTCTTACACTCTTATTATGTGTCTCCGCAAAACCCTAATTTATCACACGAGCAGTGGCACTTGAGCACGTGCGGATTGACCTATGGGCTTCACATAAGATTTCTTCCTGGGCCTGTGTCAACTAAATATGGGGTTGCCTTGGCCCAATATTTCATTGTGGGCCTGAGTGCCACCTAATAAAGTGTGGGATTTCAATTTTCAACAATGCCCAATTATTGTTCTGGGCTTAAATTTCGATAGTGGACTCGTCTTTGGTGATCTCAGCTTTGAGGAGTGATGAACATGCTCTATCAGAAGGCGGGTTATGTGTTAGTAGTGCTAAGGAGTTATTTAGTCATTTTAATGTTATTAGTTGCAGCCATGTTAAAAGGACTGCTAATTCTGTTGCTGATGTTCTAGCCAAGAAGGCTATTTCTTGCTCTGACTCTAGATCTTGGTCTGGAGAGTGTCCAGAGTTCCTTAGAATTGTTCTTGATTCGGACCATAACCCCAGTTTGGTTTAATGAAGTCTACATTTCTTCTCAAAAAAAAAAAAAAAAAATATGAATACAAGCGATCCCCTGCAACTGCAAGTCTATCAACTTCAAGGATGATTTATGTGTCCACAATGTCATAAATCCAAACCCCAAAACAATCTATGGGTTTCTGTGGATAGAAGAAAAAACCCACATCGGATTTATAAAGAAGGAAGAATCCTCACATCTTTCCGGATCTTTAATACACAATGCCATAAAAAAAAAATTATGCACCGAGCCTAAGAGGCCATCTAGAACAAACTTATGGCCTTGGCATTCATAACCCATCTACAATGGCGTATGTTTCAAGTACCAGACCTCTTTCCATGGTGCTGTTCATAGGGAGTCATAGATCAATTACAAGCCCACCTGTACGTCATCCCAAATATTAGCGGTAGAATTTCTGAGCTTTCCAAATTTTCATCTCCATTTCGTTCCACAACAAATGACCAACTACTTTCTCATAGCCGAATGCCATGGACCTCGAAAGTTTGCAAGATGTGTCTAGTCATGGACAAAGCCACCAGTGACTGACTCACCATAAATATCTTCATATAAAATCTCCATTCTCTCATATTCATTCCAAGTCCAAGCAATGAAACGATGATACTGATCGGACAAGCACTTAACCAACAACATGCCATATGGTGATGATCTTCTGTTCCTGGCGCTATTATGCGGCTGAAATGAGTTCAGAAACAATTTCCCTTGCATCTGTGTCTTCACCACAAATATCTCCAACTATAGCTTCCCAATCCTCTAAACCAAGCCTCATCTTTTTCTTTACCATCTGCTCCATGACAAAGCAAGCCTCATCAATCTTCCCGCACTTCACAAGCCCCAAAATCATGCAACCAAAAGTTTCCAAGCGTGGGCAGTGATTACTTGTCAACATGGCATTCAAAACCTTCAGACCTCCCACGAAATCACCAACCTTGCAAAACCCATCAACCATCATTCGAAAAGTGGCCGCATTGGGAGGACAGCCCTTAACCTGCATCTCAGTCAAAACTTTGTTGGCCTCCTCCACCCTTCCCTCCTTGCAAATATAATTAATCAGTATATTATAAGTAACGACATCAGGCTTAAACCGCCTCTTCTTCATCTCAACAAGCAAAGATTTTGCTTCCTCAAACTTTCCTCTCTTTCCCAGATCATTCATCAAGACACCAAAGTTAATAAGCCGCGGTTTGCATCCTCGATACTCCATATCAAACATCACCTTCTTGGCCTCTGCATACTCTTCTTTTGAGCATAAACCTTCCATCAATAACGCATATGTCACAGCATTGGGGTATATCTTTTTCTTGATCATGTCCTCAAGCAAAGCCTTTGCTTTATCTAAGTCTCCCTTCCGGCACAAATACCCTATAAGACTGTTATAAGTCACAACAGTTGGCTGCACTTCCCTCTCAAGCATTTCCTCAAACACCTTGCATGCCTCCTCCCACTCGCCCTTCTGTAACCACCACTTGATCATCACATTAAATGATACAGAATTTAATCGAAAACCCAGATTATGGCCCCTATCAAATAAGTTATTGGCATCAGGAAACCTGTCGTTATCAATAAGAATATTAATAATCGTATTGAAAGACTGTATAGTGCGGACTGTGTTGAAAGAAGTCATTCTATGGAAAAGCCCAATCGCCTTATCAACCAAATTGGCTTTTCCATAATGTTGAATCAGCGCAATGAAAAGGGCCTCTTTGCAGCTAATGTTATGATCTTGGATATAACCAAGCACCGTGTCAACAGCATCGAAGTCTCGAGAGCGAGCGAGCTTGTATATAAGAGCAGAATATGAGGGGTAATCATGTCTAAAACCCATTTGATGATATTCGTGAAAGAGAGACAATGCTTTATCTGGGTCTGGTACTTCTTTGACATCGGTAACGAAAGGTATTGGTCGGCGTGGGATTCTCGGTGTATGACGTTGAACAGGCTTGGATTTGGAGTTGTGTCTGTTGTTCAAACGGTGAGTGTGGTAAGATTGAGAGGGTGTCTGATCAATGTACTGATAAATTAGGACCCATCGCCCGGTATTGATAACTTTTGTTCTTGACAGGATCATGGAAGCGGAGAAAGAAATGGCAGTCAAGCGATTTGCTGGTGTATATATAGCCGCTCTGATCGGTAGAAAGTGCTACACCATCCTTATGATGCAGCCTGGAGTCCCACATAGGATAGTGGTGGGCTGCAAGTAAGGTTTATAAGGATGGACAATACTAACATTGATAAGTTGATTTTCTAGTGGTTAGTTAGGCCCAACTTATGTTGATGGGTTTGGGCCCTCATGTGCAAGTGTGGGTTGTAGGTATGTCATGTCTTCGCACGGGTCTCACTACATCAATTTGATATCAGAGGCCAGGTTGCCAGGCCTGCGGGGAGGGCCCAATTTATACTCCTAGGCTTAGGCCCTCATGTGGGCTGCAGGTGTGTCATGTCTCCGCACGAGCCTCGCTGCATCACCTTACCACTTCAACTCCAACTAGTGACTCAAGTGTGTAGTCCTATACTCCTATATGCTATTGATTCTAGTTGTGTAGGTGCTTAGACATAAAAGTATCAAGAATGAGTAGTAGCATTTGGGGTTTTGATCCCATAGTCTCTTGGTCTTAATCCCATTGGTATTTATTTAATCTCCATTATCGTAATAAGTGTATCTCATTCATATTATATCATTACAAGTTACAACATAACATACGAGATTTAATCACATAAGAAAACCTTTTATTAATCTCTTTCTAATCACACTGGGCTCACAATTAGAATAAGAGAATCATCTGTACTGTTTTGGTTCCCAAGCCAACAGTTAACTTAAAATGGGCCTTTATGAGGTAGGCGTTGCCAAACATATGCTGGAGCGTGGATGTACATACCAGATACCACCACCTTAGTTGTACTGTTGTAGTCGCATGGTGACTTGGGCTTTGTGCCATCCAACCAGGCACGAAAATACATTCTCCAGAAATGACTCAGCATAGTTCACTATGTGTAAGACTGGTGCTACACTTCTCAAAAACTTAAAACTGATTGAAACAATTACACTTAAAAAGTGGAAATAAATCGTATCATACTAAAAGAATTAGCACATGTAAATTCTGCGAAGATAAGCATGACAATCGGTCAAGCACTCAAAATAGTTTTTGAGAGATCTCAATCAAACACCAAAATTTCCCAACTATAGGGTTAAAGAAGAGTTATTACATTTCTTTTGCACTTTTGTGTTCAAAAGACAGAACATCGAGAGAAAAATTACTGAGATTTTTTTTTCTCTTTCAATCTATATATCATCGTCCCTTCAGAAATTTGGGATCTCACTAACTATTTTTCAACTATTACCTGCTAAACTGCCGCCAACTTGGGGGTAATTCAAAATTGCCTATAATGCAGATTTGAATTTGGATGACTGTTAACCCATTGCGCTCCTCATTCAGGATCTTCAGGAGCCCTGGACCTAGAGTAATACTTCCTATGTCGAGCACAAGTAGAAGCAGCTTAAGTGCAAGCCAACACAACCATAAGAAAACTACAGTCTCAAGGGATTGCCTTCACAGGACTTGAAGCTCCATCTAGCGTATGTTCTGGAGCTGCGGATTTCTGAGGTGCCTTTTTCATGAAGTTCTTTGCATATAAAGAACCAAAGACAATAACCTGATAAGTGTATCAAAGTATCAGGATTGTGGTTAAAAAAAATCCGATTTAAGTTTTGATGAGAAAAAAGGATAATAAAAAGTTTGAGGCTTACAGATCCGATCCACTGTTCCCAGCTAAGGGGATGGGAAAACCACACACAAGACAGCATGATGCTAGCCAACTAGAAAGTGAAAGACGAAACAGAACGCGTGAGACAGTGCATCAAATATAAGCATAGCTATAGAAAAAGCATGATTTTTGAGTTCTGTAGTGCTGATATATTTGCTTGCCTGTCTTGTGGTCATTATGGTGGCAAATGTGAGAGCTCCAAATGTGCGAATAGTGTAAGAAATAAAAAATTGACTAGCAGTCGCCACCTGCCAGATGAAACCCCTCATTAATTCAAGGCATGTTTTACCTTTCCATGTAATTCAATAACAAGTAGAAGGAAAGCAAATCAACAGAATATATGTAAATAGTAAATGGATGTAGACCAAGAACAGCATGAAATGTTTGAAGTGCATCAGAGGTATATCATTCTTGAACTATATCAAGGAAATAAAGATACTTACAATTGAAAGAAATGCAACATCAAAGAAACAATCATTATGGCGATAAACAAAATCTATAGCTGGAAGAAGATGCCCTTGTAATATAAGTCCTGGTTAAGAAGATAAAACTCCACAAGATCAATAAATAAGCTAGAAGTGAGCAAATGCAAAATATGAATTGGCCATCTACTTTTAGAATAGTCTCAAATAAGGTCATTCTTGAAGAAGCCAACACGTTCACAAACAACACATAACAGGCCAAGAAACTCTGATCAGGGAATTTAAATATGTTTACTTTGGTTGATTTATTTATTTATTTATTTGCTTCATGACCAAGCCACCCAATAGGAGTAGTATTCAAGACACTTTAAAGAGACAGTCATAGCCAGAATATTCTCAAGAATACTAATCCAATGAAAATGTAGGTCACCTGTGAAGCTGATAAGACAAGAACACACGGTTGTATAGAATATTTGGTTGTGTATTTCCATGTCATATCCTTTAAATAGTTTGTCTTGGAATGTGCTTGTAAAGCCATCAAACCTGTCAAACATTAAGATGAGTATGTTGATTAGTAAAGTAAAACCAACCTTAGACACACTGTTCCCCTAAAATCATTCAGAAAGTCATCATATAGAAGCTATTTAGCATTCCAAAACAGACTTGACATCAGGCCATGAAATCGTATATGCTCTCGTCAACCAATAGTTCAAATAAAGGCTATTAAGGATGAAGAAAATATTTCATCTCTTGCAATCAGCATTTCTGAATATTACGAGGAGATATTTTGTGGTCTGATAAATGAATACCGATTACACACAAGCATTCTGACATGGCATTATAACTATGACATATGCATTAGTGTTTTTTCTTAGCTGCATCACATAAAAAAATAATGAGAAAAGTAAATCCACAATCTTTATGTAGAGAAGAATTGATTTTCGATTACATACCCAAGATACCCAACCATTAAGGAAACGCCCCAAACAGTGTTTTCCCTTCCTCTGCTAGATGGACTAATGTCAATTCCTGCCTACAATGACAAAGAGAAGAGAATTAGTCAAGCCTATGGTGAAATCAATATATTCTATTGCATAGGTAACAACCCTCGTGCACAAAACTTCCGCAGTGGGCGGGGTCGGGGATAGGCAAGACATACGCAGACTTTATCCCCACATAATATGTGGAGATGTTTCTAGGAATTGAACCTGTGACCTCTACGTTGCACCCTTGAAACTCTACCACTAGGCCACACGTATAGAAAAAAAAAAGAAAAAAAGAATGTATAACACAAAGTCATTCATCAGTGATGAACACGGATACCACTAATTTAGACCCATTGGCTACACAAGTAAACAAGAATCTGCCACGAACAAACAGCCAACCCATCACATAGTACAATCAACATTGTTTAATTTTGTCATTTCCCGCTGTATGTTGCCCTAATGAAAATATGCATCACAAGTCCAAACCACAAAAACAATATCTTCACAATGTGGAGGAAAGAATGCCTACATCTGCCTTTACCTTCACCAGACACTACGTGCACTAAGTGCACCAAGTGCACCACTATATCAAATTGACTTATGCCATGGGCATATGACTATCCTGGATGTATAAGTATGCAGTGCATGTCTTCCAGCCACTGAATGATATACAAAAGTCAATTGAGTCGCAGTACTTTCATATTTGACAGGATAGGTTCATAGGCTTCCAGCAATACTGTAACCAACAGTGATATTAAACATTTAACTTCACGTGGTTGCCACCACCTATGAAACTAATCAGGACAGATTACAAACTAGAGGTCTAACTACTTGAAAGATCCTTTATCCTATATCAGTAGGGGGCAGACATTAATTTCCATTCTTGTCAATTATATCCAAATTACAATGCTACGTTCTCAGTCAACTCGTTATAAAACAGTAAATGAATAACAAAACCTAAAGCTCAAACATATTGATCCATTAAGATAGTCTGAAAATTAAGGAAAGCCATGTCAGAAATCCATAGACATTTAACCCCCCCTTGTGCAATAAACTATACGTGAAAGTAAGATCCTAAAGTAGTTCATTAGGTTTGGTACTTGTGCTCTTGGCTTTTAACGAAATTTAATTTAAGACAAACCAAGAAGGATCACTTAATTGAAGCCCTATTAACAATCATTACTAGTTTTCATGGTACACAAAAAACACATGTCCATGTCTGGCACTGAAACCAGTTTATTCATACTAAATCATACTGAAAGTTTAAGAATTGGAGATAAGGACTGCAGTTATTACCGGGAATAGAATAAAAATTGAACAGCCCACAGTCACTAGAAAGGCTAGCAAATAGTCAGGTCCATTATATCTCTTTTGCATAATCATAGTTCCCCAAACCTGCACAATTTGATAGGAAAGTATGAGACTGAAGTTTATTCTTTATGCTGATAGCACAACGTTAAACTAAAAAAAAGGGTAAACAACTACCATGCACAAGGCCCTCACAGCGGGTGGAGTCGAGGACATGCATGATGTATATAGACCTTACCCCCACATATTATGTGGACAGACTGTTTTCAGGAATTGAACTTGTGACTCTAGGTTGCACCCCAGTAAATCTACTATTGTGCCACATGTTCGCCTATATGTTGATAGCACAACCAACAAAAAAATGATCTAATGTGAATATGAGGGTCATTTTCAAGTTAAACATACCATAACTGGGATCATTTTCGCACACTTCGCCAGTGTCTGAACTGGAAAACTTACATATTTGAGTGCCTGAATCAAGTATCAGTCAAAGAATATAAGTAATATGCATACGCTGTTCATTTCATTGGAAACTACTGACCAAAATGACTTAATAAAAGAATGCTAATGACAGCACTAGTTACCTCATATTGACATGTCGTTGTTAGTATGTTTGATATGGAAATAAGGCAGTACTTGTAAATTGGTGCAACAGGATCCAAGGCTTTTTTACTCACCTAGAAAAAATGGAAATTTCAAGTTGTTAAAGACATTTAAACATCCTCGTCTACTACGATATATAATTCATACTCAAGTCATCAAAGACATCAACTCATCCAGCCATCTTCTTTGATAGATGGATGCTCACCGGCCTTTCAAGAGGCATAGCATCATATACGTAATTGCAATGCAGGGGGCATCATCCATGAACTGATTTGGGTCCAGAAGAACCCCCCCAATCACCCCCTCCCAACCCCATGGAAATAAAAGAAGAAAAACAAGGGTAAAATGAAAAAGTGGGAAGTGAAAAATCAACAACCATAGCTACTCACAATCAAAGTGCCAGCAGAGACAGCAGATGTTGTAATGCGGTTGCAGAAAACAAGAAATAATGAGTACCTAAAATATTCCTTGTTCACCCCATATGGGACTCTAATGATCTTTTCCTGCAACAAAAACATACAATGGACTACTTTTTAAAATAAGATAGCACCACTTATGACTGAAAGTAATACATGACAACTTTTATTCAAAATATTAGAAGAATCAATCACAAATGATTTTGGTATAAGAACGAATCAGGATGAAATATCTCAGGAAGTGAAACACTAATGACTACCAACACGTTAAGCAAAAATGAGATCTACAATAATTTTCAATCTCCTATAAACTAGTTTCTTCAGAACCTCCTATTCCACATATTTGCTTCCTTCTTCCTATTTTGTTCAATGACTTACAGCCTCTTCTCATGTAGAAAATGAAAAGTTACATTAAAATACAAAAAAGAAATTTGTGAATGACATAGACAAATCCAAATAAATCCTTCAATATGTAATTTTTATGTTTCATAACAATATCCAATTCAAAGAAACTGAGCATCATAAAGGCACTTAACAACATTGTACGACTGACAAACTCCAACAAGAAGCCCTTTTCTGAAAGGACAAATTCGTTATCCTTAACGCCATTAGAAGCAAACATGCTTGCCGAACTTAAAAAATTTCACATCTCTGTTTTTCTACTTCTCCATACACAAGGATGCAGTCATAAAAGTGATTCCAATTACAACGAGACACAAAACACAACATTTAAGCAATCATAGGCTTTAAATGAGTCGTAACCACTCCTGTATCACACATCAGTCATCACTGTATAATTTGTTGCACCAACCTACCAAAGCAAGCAGTAGTTTGTATCAAAAGTCTCCTTCTATATACTTTATGAAACTCATAGTAGAACATACAACTCCAGAATCAAATTGTTCTCATATCCAATAAACCCTAATATGGATAAGCTAAAAGATTGAGCTTCTCTATGACCTTCATTGTAAGGCATACTAGAAGTCTAGGAGTTAGTATTCATCTAGGGCAAAAAAATTCTATTATTTCAGCTGTAAATGGACAATTATCCCCGTTCCCAACTGAGAATGTAGCATTCCATCTGCAAGCTTAAAGATAACATCTCGATTTCTCTTTTTAAAAAAAAAAAGGAGAAGCAAAAACCGGCACACAAAGGCAAAGATTTAAGGATATGACGATCCACGAGATGCGCATACATTACTATCAAAAATTACCTGTAGAACACCGTAAATCACAAGAGTGCTCATGATTCCAGACACTGCAAAAACCGCTTTCCACAGTTTGCTTTCTTTCGGCGCCCATGTTACCGGTTCCGCCATAGCCCATCCACACTCTTTATCACATAACCACAAATTAATCACACATAACAATCACAAAAAAAAAACGCACACACACAAAGCATCACGCATTGAAATGCGTCCAAATAAAATCGTGAAAATGAAATCACAAAATCATGTACATGCTGAAGCTGAGATCGACTATGTACCGGTGGTGAGCGTTTCAGGTAATCGGAGAAAAGGAGGGCCGTTGATGTGTGGCAAGTGATTCGGAATCAACACAGCTAGAGAGTTTCAGAGGCACGTGGCAAGAGAGATTTAGAGGAGACCACCATGAATGCAAAGTGTTTGATGTATTGCGCGAGAGACCTTGGAGAGATCACCGAGTTCCGTTTTCGCCGGCGACTTTTGCTCTCGTCTTTACTTTTGGCTCTCGTGTGGAAACGAGCTCTTATGCTATTGCTTTCAATGCTCACGCGCATGGGTTTTAGATTTTGCCCACGTGAGCTTGCTCGTGTTCTGTTGGTCAATAAATCTACTTTGAAGTTTGTAGCAGTACACCAGCGTCCGGCACCGTTTCTAATTTAAAATTTAGTTGGGAAAATTTAGTCACACCCAAGCTTCCCAATTTAGTATCTCAAATTTCAGCCCATTTGCTAGGACCTGGGCAATTAGTTTAACTAAAATATGGGCTCATTAGTTAAGACCGGCCCAATTTTTTCTCGGCCCACATCACGAGCATCTGGTACTCATTTTAGCTTTGCATTTGGACATTTATGTAATTTCAATGGAACTTTTGATATATACCTAGCTTCGTCTTACTTAGTTCCAAACCCTAGAGACGGCGAATCTGCTTCCCTCCTTCAGGTCCGTCTCAGACCCCTTAACTTCCCTCGCTTTCTAGCACAAGTTTTTGTGCGCGATTAGCTTTTGTGTTGTCTAATACGTTTCGGTTTTTATTAGGGTTCCAGGTAAGTGGAAGGGTTGAGAGCTGCAGCGTCTTCTTCAGTATTAACCGATGGCTCCTCCGAAAGGTACGGATGTAATCCTTTTTTTTTTGAATACGTATGTTGTTCAATGTTCGTGAGGTCGGCTCTATGTCGCCGATAGAACGGACGATGAGAAGAGAATGACAGTGTGATTTGTTGTATCGTTTCTTTGGTTTTTACTGGATATTGAAGGAACCATGTATAGTTGCGGGACATCTTGACCATTTCAGTGTACTGTTGTAGCTCTAGGCGTGGTTTATATGGAAATTGATTTTAGTTTTGCTTTCATTGTTGATTGATTTCGGTTCTACTATATTTTCTGAATGTTTTTCCCTTGGAATCTTTGGATAGGGAAAAATTGTAGTAAATTTTGTGGACTCATAAGCTTATATTTAGCTTGATGCTTTATTTGGTGTTATAAGTTCTGAAACGAGGAATTTAATATGTAGTTAGAAATTAAGGAACTTGCATCCCTCTGACATTTCGATCCCTTTGTACAGGTTTTTTTTTTGGTAATATGCATTCTTATATGTTTATGTTTTATACGTATATTTATATTTATTTATATGTTGAGTTGTAATTAATTTTGCAATAGAGAGTACAAAGAAGGCTGATCCTAAGGCCCAGGCTGCTAAGGCTGCAAAAGCAGTAAAATCAGGACCAACCTTCAAGAAGAAGGCTAAAAAGATCCGAACGAAAGTTACATTTCATCGACCTAGGACATTGAAGAAGGATCGGAATCCCAAGTATCCTCGTATAAGTGCTCCACCTAGAAACAAGCTTGATCACTATCAGATTCTCAAGTTTCCTCTCACCACCGAGTCTGCCATGAAAAAGATTGAAGACAACAACACTTTGGTCTTTATTGTTGACATTCGTGCTGACAAGAAGAAGATCAAGGATGCTGTGAAGAAGATGTATGATATTCAGGCTAAGAAAGTGAATACCTTGATTAGGTAATGCAAAGCCACTATTTCTCTTGCCTGCAATTTTATTTTTGCTGAGTGCACTTTTCAAGATTATGATATGTACTTATGCAGTTTCAAGCCCCGACTAATCTCATCTAGTATAAGTTCAGTGCAATTTTTGTTTTGATCTTCCGGAACTGATATTCGTTACACCAGTTCATCTTAATTGTTGTGTTGTTTGGCACTGATAGCAAACCTTTTGTTGTATTGGATTTGAATGCTTGGTGAATGGTGACTGAGTTGAATATTTTGAAAAAACGAATTCTGTGTGATGGTTGTCAATAATTGGTTTTCTATTAAATTTCATATGAAATTATCATTGGGGCGTATGTGCAGCAAGGTACACAATAATAAACAGCCATATAAAGAGTTGCAATTTGTTGTAAGAAATTTTAGTTTTATTACTTTGTTATGAATGTCTATCTTAGCTTCTTAAGGAGAGTTGTAGCCTTGAAGGCATGTCTAGGCTAGGTTTCGGAATGTTGGCATGTAATTAATTTGGTGGCTCGTTTTCATTATAAATCCTTTTCATTTTTTCCTGGGTTTTTCTTACAATTGTATTTGAGTACTTGAGATGCAGAATACTTGGTGGTTGATTTGGAACCTTTTTTTCTGTGTTTCTGTGATCTTTATTGTTCTGGGTAGATAGCTTTTTTAATTCACAAATAAATGCGCATAAAGAAGAGACCTTTCCATCAATTAACATCTCACATGCTATTGGAGTTACCAAGTTTTATTTGTAGGAAAGGTGCTTTGTGTTTTCTACTTCTCTTCAAAAGTTCAAGGGTTAGTAACATTTCATGATTTTGTGTTGTGCAGGCCTGATGGTACCAAGAAAGCATATGTTAGGTTGACGCCAGACTATGATGCTTTGGATGTGGCGAACAAAATTGGAATCATTTAAGCCATGCATGGTCATTTCTGAGCAATTTTCCTTCTTTTTTTTTCCGGTTATCCAGAATGAGACAGTTATGTTGGAACTTTGAGCCATGGTACTTGGAAATTTAGTTGAAAGTTGTAATTTTGTGCCATTGAAGGCTGTTTATTTTGTGTCTTTATTGATCTGACATTGGGACAGTGTAGGCATGAAGTTTAATCCCCAGATTCTAGTTCTTGTGCCATGGTTTGGCATGTTTTTGAATGATTATTATATCTGTAAGTTATCAGAAGTTATATGAACAGAACATTCCTGGTCAATACCGAAGTTATAGACACGACTTACAGCGAGGGCAGTCAGAGTCACCCTGTGACCATCTATGAAAGCAAGTTATGTGGAAGGCATGAGCCCAGATAGGCAGATGTCTTGACCACTCTTCACCTCCTTCAACTTCACCATAGCAAATTGCTCAGCTGAAATCAATTTTATTTTCAGCAGCTTCTGATTCATTCTTCTTGAACTGAAGCATATGAAGAGATTATACGATTGAGGGTTCTAGTCCAAAGCTGTGAAACTGGGGTGAAATATCAGCGTTGGCATCATTCCGGGTTGTTTTGGAACCAGATGCCTATTCTGTTAGTTGAGAAGCAAATTTGATCTGGTAGTCTGAAGTAACACACAATGAGAGAAAGCTGATGCCAAAAACGGCAGCTAAAGCCATCAACAGAAGTTGTGATGGTTAGCCTCCCTACATTTACCAGAGAGGCTCCAAGGGAATGTCCAAAAAATATATATAGATGAAACGATTGAAGTAAAGCTGCAACGTATATGGGCACAAGACTACCCATTAAAGTTTCCTTTTCGTAGGAACAGCTAGTTATCATCCAAAAATTCCAATGTTAATGATATATAGATGCTGTCATCAAGCTAATTAAGTCTGCTAAGATGATACCAAAGTTTAAGCATTGTCATCTATTAGTCCATCTCTTCATTGATTTTGTACGACTTTAACGTCCTACTTATTCCTTGGAACAATTCTGTCAACTTCTTACTTTGTTTCTGGCCATTCACAAAGTTTCGGGCTTCATAATGTTAATGAAATGCTGTAAATCCACATCCCCATAGATGCCAACAATATTGTCCGTTTTGTGTTGTCCGGTTCCCGTGGATACTTCGGACTCATATTAGGTTATCTATTTCCCGTAGATATGTCGGGTCCGTACGACTTTGTTTCTCCCTTACACCTTTTCACTTGATAGTATTTGAGCCCAAGGAAAAAGGGCTAAGGGCTTGGCTTTATATATAGGAATCCATACGAGGGATATCTCATTAACATGAAAACATAAAACTATATTTGCAACCAACCCATAACATTAAACACCAAATTCAAATCCACTATTTCTACTTCTACTCACTTCACTCATTATCTATTGTGACAAAGTAAAGAATTATGCAAATGAATTCAGACAGAATAAAAGGGTATATCCAATTGAAAGTTAAAACCTTTGACAGCTGAATTAGATTTTCTAAAAAAATGAATTAAAAAATATTTTAAGACATCAATGAAACCTCTGTCGCTTGGTAGTAGGGTTACAACATACCGAGGACAGCAACTGGTCGTTCTGGCTTGAACTAGGAGAAGAAACATTACTTAACATTGATGCAGCAGAAGCAGCTACATTTGGATTTTGGCTCCCAGCCGCGGAACTTGGGATGGTAGCATGACGAATTTTGAAGGGTTGAATTGAAGAAGGATTACTCAATCTGGGAGCTGGACCTGCAACAATAAGTGTTTGAAGCAGAGGACCTGCATCCATCACAGCTTGCTTCAATTCACCCTTCTGAGGCAAAGCTTTTCCCATAACCAAACTGTCAATAACAGCAGTAGCTCTGTCAATCTTAGGCACTCCCAATGTGACTAAACCTGACGGATTTGAGCAATTGAAGTCCTGAACAAAGGGTTGTTGATTCACAAACGTACACAATTGTCTAGAATCAACTACATTGACGGTCGAGAAATTGGGTGAAGGCACAGCATTATAAGTCTCAGTGAAACTATTGGATTCAGTCATGCTTGAGTCTGCATATTCTGGCATCAAAAGATGACTTTGTGAATAGTTATGAGGAAGGATTGGATTCAGTTGAGAAGGGCTTTTGAGTATGTGGAGCAGTCTCTGCAATTGGTCCTTGGCATCATCTCTTTGTTGGTAAGCAAATCCTATAAGTTCAATCAAATTCATTATATGTTCATTCTGCCTTTGTATTTGTTCACTTGCTTCCTTTTTCAGCGACTCTAATTCAATGGATCTGTACAGAAGTCTCCGATTCAACTCTTCAATAGCCTGTAATTCAATAACAGATTCTTCAGTCAGGGATTTCATCAAACAGTTACTGCAAGAGACATAAAGGGGAAAATTGATTAACTTTAATAGTGAGAAATTCTTAATCATGGCAGAGACAAACACAGTCAATTAATCAATCATACAGAAACAAATTCATTAACTTCTGCATATAATGCAAGAGAGTGTGCTTGATAGATTGCAAAACAGATAACTTGACATCAAAGCAACAGTAATATTAACCAAACATGAGTAAAAGATCAACATGGGTATTGTTAAAAAAAAACAGTGAAAAATCATCGTTCATCATCATTATCATCCGATCCTTTATCTCAAAAGTTTGGGATCGGCTATACGAGTCTATGAGAACATCACCGGGAATCCATCACGTGTATAGTGAAAAATCATCGTTGATGAGAAGGAAAAAAAAAAACCCACCTCTTCATAAGGCCAAATATTGGATTCAAATTCCTCCATCACCTAAGAGCTTCTCTATGTCCAAAAAAAAGAAGAAAAAAGAAAAACCAGAGAACAAAGGTATTGGTTGGGAGAGTTCAGACAAAGATGACTAGTGAGTTACTTATGGAGCAAAACAGAAAGGCACATAAACCTTATTTTTTGGAATTTCCCTTAAATTAATCAATTTTAGTGCTTGTGATGAATGTACATCGCAATCCCCACCACTGATTTGTTTCTCTCTCTTTTTTTCTATAATCAAACTCTATTTAATGCGAATATTTTCTTTCCAAATCCTCATTAGCCCCTTCCTCAAGTAACAGGGAAGACCCTTCCATTGGTAATAAATGAGAATCAAATAAATGTGCTATTACTTCATTAAAATATTATATAATGATTTTCCCTTTGAACCCTTGGTTTTGGATTGTCGGATCTCTTTGCAATAATTACGGGTGCTACTAAATTTAAGTCTGAAAATCAATTTTGGTCTCAAAAATAAAATTTGATATGGCACAGCCGGTGCCTGGTGCAGCCACTCAAGGTCAACAAGGTCGGCTTGCGATTTAACCTGCTTCAGAGTATTTGGGTTTGCTTCAAAGTGTTGGGGGGGCTGATCTGAGATCTTGTTGTTCATTCATGTTGCTCCTTTGTCTAGTTTATAGTTTACTTCGTGAGTCGTTGAACTCTTAGTATTGCATAGGGGTGGCAGGGGTCTGCTGTAATAAAATTACAGCAGGCCCCGCTGTAATGGCACTTTTAGACAAAAAATTTTTTTGTTTTATTTTGAAAAAATTATAGATGTGTAGTTTATGATCTAACGAATCCAACGGTATATTTTTTGTTCGAAACAAAAATCAAATTCATCGTGATCCAGACACCTAAATGTTTTGAGTTTATATCCGACGGTCTAAAATTGTTAAGCATTTTTCATATAGCATATGATTTTTGTTTTGAACAAAAAATATACCGTTAGATTCGTTAGACCATAAACTACACATTTATAATTTTTTCAAAATAAAATAAAATTTTTTTTTATCCCAAACTGTCATTACAGCGGGGCCTGCTGTAATTTTATTACAGCAGAGCCCCGGCACCCATTGCGTAGCCTCGTTTTATTCATGAAAATGTGTAGATTAACTGATGTTGGTGACGTATAATGGTCATTTGTATGCTTGTGAGATATTGCTGTGGCTTTCTCGTTTGTTTGTTTTTTTTTAATTTTATACGAGCTGGTTCATGCTAAGATTTGAGGTGTTATGTTGTGAAATTGCGTACGCCTATCAAGTGTTCGACAAAATGTCTCAACAACCCTCATCACATTCACCTTCACCTTCACCTTCACCTTCACCTTCACCTTCACCTTCACCTTCTTCAAAATCAAATTGATTCTTCTGCATCGTTCTTCTTCTTGAACTGAGCTATCAGCAGACTTGAAGACATTTTATAAACAACTACTTTTACGCAAATGAATCTAGAAAGAAAGATCAATTAACTCGACCGGGAGAAGAATGCATCAGTGCATAATTTGACTTTATGTCATTCAAACCCAAAAAAAAGGGTATCCATTTTACTCTTTCGAATACTGCATTAAATTTTTACAAAAATGGCAATAAAAAATGTTAAAGACATCAATGAAACCTTTGTCGCTTGGTAGCAGGGACTTGATTGGTCGTAAGGGCACCAGAGGACAGCAATCCGTTGTTATGGCCTGAACTAGGAGAAGAAACAATACTTAACATTGATGCTGAACACATTTGAGAAGACAAGTTAAATATTATCGGTGGACTAATTGATTTCTGAACAATTCCGCTTGGATTAGCAGCAGCTCCATTTGGATTTTTGTTCAGAGTCTCAGAAATGGTAACAGGAGGAATTTTGAATGGTTGAATTGGAGGAGGATTCCTCCACCTAGGAAGTGGACCAGCAAGAAGAAGTGTGTGAAGCAGAGGACCGGCCTCCATCACTGATTTCATCAACTTACCCTTTTGAGGCAAAGTTTTTCCCTTAGCAAAACTGTCAATAACAGAAGTAGCTCTATCAATCTTAGGCACTCCTGAAGAGACTAAAACTGATGAGGGGTTTGAGCCATTGACGTCCAGAACAAATGGTTGATTCACAAAAGCACCCAATTTTCTAGAATCAACTACATTGATGGTCGAGAAATCGGGCGATGAAACAGGATTGTAAAAGGAATCAACAGGGGGAGAGCCATGTGAGTAGTGACTATGATAAGTCTCAGATAAACTGTTGGATTCAGTTACGCTTGAATTTGCTTTTGCTGGCAATAAAAGTGGACTTTCTAGTTGGGTATGAGGAAGGATTGGATTAAGCTCAGTAGGGCTTGAAGGATTGAATTTCTTGATTAGTAGTAGCTGCAGCTGTTCTTTTGCTTCATCTCTTTGTTGGTAAGCAATTCTTACAAGATTGATCAAACACTTCATATCTTCCTTCTGTTTTTGTATCTTTTCACTTGCTTCTTTTTTCAGTGACTCTAATTCAATGGTTGTGTATAGAAGATTCTGCTTCAAATCTTCAATTGCCTGAAATGTTATAACAGATTAGTCAGTTTAAAGTAGGCATTTCGTCAAACAGTTGATAAACTGAAGATTTTCAAGAAAAAAACTCAAGTCGTCTTGCAACAATTCAGCTTGGGAGACTAATTAACATAAATATGAATCACAATTGAGTAAAATATCAAGATGGGTATGATATAAAAGACACTGAAAAATCATATTGATTAGACAAATGAAGAAGAAACACAGGGCTTGAATGTCAGAACAGACAAGACCCACAGAAGTACAATAACCAAAAAGGCAAAGTAAAAGAAACCCACCTCCTCATAAGTCCAAACAAAATCCAATTCCTCCATTTTAACTTCTAAAAGCTTATGCTCACTTTGCATAACAAAAGAAATACCAGGGAAGACAAGTATTGGGTGGGGAGTTTAAACAAATATGACCAGTCATTTATAGAGCAAAAACAGAGAGGCACATAAAGAAAGACAATATAGAGAGATGGGTTTCTCATAAGACTCCAAAATGATTAAAAAAAAAAAAAAGTCCACATCAAAGAAAAATATGGAATACCCAAAGACTTCCAGTTATAAAAAGATACCATCTTGATTCTTTTTTTTCTTTTCCTTCCAATCACAATATTCAATTAAAATTTAAAATCTCCTCCACCCTCTCTTTCGGGACTCTTGTCTCTTTCTTATATTCTCTCTTTCTCTCTTCTAATGGCACTAATATTGATTTTCTTGTGTTCATAGTCAATCACTCGAAACCAGTTAGCTTTTCCATATTCCTTTTGTATATGTGGAAATGAAATGTAAACGGCTGTTCTCCTCAAAAATGAAATGTGCTGAACTGCTGGTTTTTACGCGGTTTTGGTTCTGTTGAAAGGCAAGTTTTTCTCAAATTATTACGAAATTGTATTTCAGCGGATTACTCGGGTCAACCCGAGGAAATAAGGAAAGGGGATTATGATGGATCTCCAATTGCAATCTCAACCGTTGATTGTTTCTCTATTTTGTTTTTTTTTTCACAACACTCTATTTAAAGCGAATATTAGTCCCTTCCTCAATAATTAATAAGTGAGTATAAAAGAAATAGGCTAAAAATTATTATGATTTTTTTCTTTTGAACCCCTCGAGATCTTTGGTTTCACTCCTTTAAATTGAAAATTTTCTCACAAAATTTACATTTTTTCATTCTTAATTGTTTTATAATCAATATTTTTATTAATAATAAAAATAATACTTGAGACCCTCAAAATGTGACCCCCAATTAATATGGAGTGTTGGATATTAAGTAGACCCTACATGTGTATTTGTAATCAATGACTATTTCGATATCACATAAATTTGGGAGTAAAATGATGGTCTTATTTTGAGTTAATGTCGTATTACTCTAATAATAAAACCTCGTACAAGGGATGCTCACACCAACCCTGAGAATGCAACTCGAAACGAGTGCAACCAACTTACCGAGACACAGGCCTCGCGATAATGTTTTCAGTAACACAGATCGAAACAACTCCGATCTAATGAACAAGTGGAAAAAAAAAACACGCGGGGTAATTATATCAAATAAAATAGATTTAAACGAGGGACACCCACGAGCGGCTCGGAATGAATTGAATCATACACCGCACACATGCTTGACAGGACTCTATATGCAGGTCAGATCTAAAGACCAGCGTCAAAACACTAACCTAACCACTATGGACAGGGGAGAGCTAGAAATTGATGATGGGTTGGGCTAATGCATTTTGATTTATTTGAAAAAAATTTAGTGGGGGTTCAGGGCAGTGACTCCAACAAAATTGTTAGGACTATTTTATAATAATACAACCTAAATGATATTATCGATGAACATCATTTAATGTTTGGTCTCATAAATTAACTCAAAAAGTCAACATAAATATATATTAAAATTAATGAAAACTAAATTATATATAAATGGATAACTAGAACACATAAGTATTGTTATGTGTTATTGTTTAATATTAACAATAATAAAATGTATAATTTCAAGGTTATTGTGTATTGTTCATTACTATTAGATAATAAGTGAAAGTAAACTTTTCAAATATCATAGTTTAAATATCCAAACATATATATATATATATATACAGAAATTCTCCTATGTAGACCAAAAGTGTGGACCAAGTTTGTGGACTTGTTTTTCAACCATAGATGTAATGGGTCCCATAATAAATGTGTGGCCCCCACTTATGTTGTGGTTTATTACAACTATTGAATTTTGGTCCACAAACTTGGTCCACACTTTTTGGTCCACATAGGAGAATTCATGTATACATATATATATATATATACACACACACATAAAAATATATATACAAAATATATATACGTGCACTTGTGTGAACTTCGCTGATTCTTTTGTAGTTCGAGTTTCAGAAATAACAGTTTATATCCAATGATAAAGATACAAGAGTTCATGCTATTTTACATTCTTTATTAGTTGTACTTGAATAACTTGGATGACTGGATTCATTTTTGGCCGTCGGATCATATACCCTTTTCATATCTCACATTTTTGGTATAATATATGTATTTAAATAAATGCGGATTAAAATAGTTATACATTAATTATGAGATGGACCCAATTTCCTATATTATCTACTATCTAGACAGGGGGTGTACTAGATTGATTTGTGAACTGCTCGAGAAAACTGAAATCTACTCCATTATATAATAATAGTTTACTTATTTTTATAACTTTCTTTTATTTGGTAATGCTATATATCCACAAACCGAGTCCGGTTATACATACATACATACATATACGCATACAAATTCTCTTATTTTACTTTCTTGCATGTATCCAACCCAATTAGTGATCACATGTAGGTATATATCCGATTCATTAATACAGAACAATACAAAAAATGTTTGAAATTGCAGTTAATGAAATTAAATCATCCCAATTATTCATCTTGTCACTTGATTGATGTAATTGTAGGGGTCCACAAAACCTAATGATTGAACCAAAAAGTGACATGTCAGCCACTAGAATGACTAAGATATGTATCATTTTTGAATCAATGCCTTTATTTTTGTTTTTCTTTTATAAGCTACAAGTAACACAATGTTATGTCCTTTTCCATTTCAACACGAGTCCAATCGATATGTGGCAACAAAACATTGTTATTTATTTATTTTAGTAACCTTGATTCCTCATTTTTTTTTTAACACTAAAGCAACCCCGATCATAATATATACCCCAAGTTTTAACAGACAATGAACATGGATAATGTACTAATATTATATATATATGTATGGATATATATCACGTAGAATTTTCTTAGCCTTAACGCCGACAAGCTGTTTCAACACTCTTTTAAAATTTTCTACTATCATTTTTGGACTTTATAGAGGCAAAGCATGTTAAGACTACAAAAAAAAAAAAAATTCCACATTGGTTAGTGAAAGTCGAGTGATATGATTTATAAGCTTATCCAACATTATAACATTTTATATATCTAAAAATAAAAAAAGTACTGGCCTTAAACCTAAAACGATCAATATTTCAAGTGAATTGGGTTAAACCTCTTTCTCTTATTCTCCTTCTCCCTATTTTCTTCTTCTTATCTCTCTTAAATTCTTCCAATAATTATAACAAAGTATGCTAAGATATCACATAACTATGCAACCGTTATGCAATACTCACGGATAGTGTGTAGTTGTTCTTACATCTACTTAGGTTGTAATAAAAAAAAAAACTATGCAACCGTTATACCACCACAACCACGGCCATTAGTTAATCAATAATGATGACCAAATTTGTCTTATATTATGTAATTATTCTTTAATCCAGCTGTTGGGGTTGAAGTTACATGCATGTGACATACAACCAAGAAATGAGAAGTACTGTTTGGTCTCCCCTAATAGTTTCTTAATTTACTCATTCTTTATATGATACAATATGAACATTTGTTGCCTAACTATTTTATTACACTACGAAACGGACAAAAGTTATTTATTTATATATACATCAAATAAGACAAGGCTTCTATATATTTTTTTAAAGAAAAGAATTCTCTTAATGCAGTGTACCATGTTTATGCGTGTTATTATGTCTAAACATATATTTAATAACTTAATTTACTAAAGAAAATAAAATCTTATGAGGTAAGAAATTTTTTTTTTTTTTTAAAAAAAAGATCATTATTAATTCTTCATCAACAGTTCACACGGTTTTGAGTGGAAAATCATCTCATGATCGCGACATTTTCATATTATCTTCTTTCTTCAAAGAATTTTGAATACAAAGTATGTTAGAAAGCGAAGTGTATGATGTTTGAAGATTGTATATACGGACAACAATATGATCATATTACGATAATTTTATCTTCGAAGATTGGTCTGGAAAAGTGTGGATCAGTTCACATTTTACCTCCTCCCTACTCCTACTCCAACTAGCTGTAACGACTTTACCTGTCGACCTATTCATGTGAAATCGTGAAAAGCTACGATTTTTCCTCTCATTATTAAACGGTGACACGTGTCCCTATTAAGAATCAAGTCAGGCTCACGCACCCAACAAGCTCATACATTTCTCAACCAATCACACAAACTCAATCACTATCCACATATGGGCAGGTTGTAATCAACAAAATGGGCTACTTACCTAAAAAAACATGTTGGCTTATTAAGGAAGACATTGGTCCTTAGGGTGGTCAAAAAAAAAATTGTACAAACCGACCGTAAAACCGATCGATTGGTCGGTTATTATAAAATATATGTTATTCAGGACTAGTAAAAAATCAGAAAAAATTGATCAAACCGTCAAAAACCTATCGATTAAATTTATGTAAAAAAACCGACCAAACCAATTGTTTGATACCCCTATTTGTCATCTTTATTAATAGATCACAACTCTCACATCTAAACAATGTGGGATGTTGGTATCAGTCCCCTAACAGACTCTATCGTTCTCTAAGCCTCTAAAAAAATAGCACTTTTTGTCGTAATGCGGCACATTAAATTAACTAAAAAAAACCCCTTAAAATTCCAATTAATTAAACAGTTTGTCTTCGAATGGTGGGGCCTAAGAAACTCACAGTGGCAAGCCAATTAGATTGTCAGCTTGCGGTTAGCACATGGTGATTAGGTACAAAGTCATATGGGGTTGCCTTACGAGACGACACGTGTTGGAAAATGCAGAGCTAGCGAAGTCTCTCACGTGCTGGACGTGCCCCTCACAACACGCCACCCGGAAGGACTTTCCTTGCGGCGTGGCACATGCGAATGTTGTTAGAGTAAAACTACATTTCATGATACGTATGTATTTTGTAGGTTCTGAGAATGTATCGCATCAGCGAGAGTTATCATCATGCATGTAATGATGGTCACGATGTCTAATCAGCATATATACTCTATATGCACAAAATACCTGTTTAGTCGTTTGCAAGGTAGACCACACCAAATTCATCCGACATGTAATTGTATTTTAGTGAAATGTGATTTTGGTATCATATATATATATATATATCATAATACATGTAAACACTCTTGGTGCATATAGGTAGGAGTCACCATTTGGCTCGCGAGCCTAGGCCCGGCCTAAAATTATATCGGACCTGGGCAGCCCAGCTCAATGCCTCAAGCAGGCCTAGGCTCCATTTCTAGGGACCCAATTAGACACCATACATTATTTATGTAAATATAATATATATATGCAGACAGTGTACAACTACAACTACATATATATGTATTATGTACATGTGTATATATATATTTATATGAGATGGTTTGTTGTGGAATTAATGAACCATGAAATTTGAAAAGACATTTTTTGTTCAAATTGGGAAAAAGGCAAACATGTGTGAATATGACACTATCCGAACATATGAGTGGAAAATATCTCTAGCAAATTCTCAAGTCAGCAAAAGTAGTAGAAATGGATTCCAACCAAAATTATTGTGGTGTAATAGAGTGCTCAACTTTAACCAACATGTGTGAAAATAGTACACAATGAACCAAGTTTTGGATTTTCCCTTTAGAGTGTGTTTGGATTGAGGGATTTGGGGAAGGAAAGGGAAAGGAAGAGAAGGGAAGAGAAGAAAAGAGAAAGAATAATACATTTCTCTCTCATGTTTGGATAGATAAAAAAAAAATGAAATGAAAGAACATTAGTTTAATTTACTAATTTGTCCTCATTTTTATATCAAAATGTTATGTACAATGATAAAATATATTTTTAACTTATAATTAAGTTAATTAGTCATTCATTCCCTCCAAATGATTCCATTTTGAGGTGAAGAATTTTGACAAAAATTTAATGAAATCTTCTCTCCAATTTCCTTCAAATCCCTCCCTTTATTTTTTTTTATAAACTATCAAAATAAGGGAATTGAAAGAAAAATATATTTTCCTTTACTTCCCTTTTTCCCAAATCTCTCAATCCAAACACACTCCTAATGTTGTTACACTTGTGAACCAAACGTTTGGTTGGGCCCGGATAAAAAAAAAACCTTTGGTTGGGCCGTTTGGACTTGACCTAAACGTTGGATAAGACTGGGCGACCAGCAAGTGTAATTTTTGGGCTTGATTTGGTTGAGCCGTTGATAAACTTGATATAGGTTCTACATTTCTATTTCATACGTGGGTGCCCTTGTGGGCTAGAATGAAAGTATGAAGCCCAGTGTCGCGCATCAGGACTAACTTACAAGAGTAGCTGGGCTTGAATAAAATTTGAAGCTTTAGTCCAGTGCTCTTGGTCTTAGGATGGACCAACTCAGTACTTATAATAGTAGATACTTAAACGTAAATAATTATAATAAAAAAAAACCCGGCCTTTTCATTTAAAAATACCCCCCTAATAGCCGTCCACGATTAATAAATACAAGTGGATATGATTAGACTAATGCCTCTCACGTTTTTATTCGAGGACGAGGCAAATACAGATCATGATTGAAAATTATAACTTTCGCTAATTACAGTCTTGACCACGTCAATGATCTTGCTCACATCATAACGATTTCATGATCTCCACTAAAACAAAATTAACATAATTAAAATGATTAGTGCAAGATAATAGCTAGGTCAGCACGACTAATCCACGATAGATTAGACCTGGGAGCTCCGCAATTTATTTAGAATTATAGAGTTTATAATTTAAATCTAATAATTTAACAAGTATGTCATATAACATCACTTTTTTTTTTTTTTAAATTTGTGTGACTTTTTCGCCTCTATTACATGTCGTTAATTATACACTCTAAAAAATTATGAAACCCTAAATCTCGATGGGTTACGTCACATATGTGTGCACATTTCCCTAAACAAACCTCGTGGTTGGTCATGCCGAGACCCACAGTAATCATTGGGGCCCCATAGTCGGTGATCATAAGAATTTTTCCGCACTCTAATTGGTCCGTTCTCAAGTCAGCCATACACGTGGCAATATGGGAACAAATAGGAGGCTCCCCGCCTAACCGTCCTAGAAGACAGAGACAGGTGGACGCAAACCGGCTATTCCAGTTAATTCCCCAAATATCATGTATATATGTATAACACGACTGAGCATTGCAACAAGAAAGCACCATTAGTAGAAAGAAAACAGAGAGCAAGTGAGCAACTCTGTTTCAAAGATGCCGATCAGTAGAATTGCAATTGGATCTCCGGCTGAAGTCGGCCAACCGGACACCCTTAAGGCGGCTCTCGCTGAGTTCATTTCCATGCTCAGTTTTGTCTTTGCCGGTGAAGGCTCTGGCATGTCATTCAGTGAGAATAAACTTTGTACTTTTTGGTTAAATTGAAGAAATTGATTAGTATTTTGTAGAATTCACAAACATGATTGGGATTTGTGGTGTTTTTGATAGACAGGCTAACGAGTGATGGGGCAACTACACCAGCAGGCCTAGTGGCAGCATAGCTAGCCCATGCATTTGCACTGTTTGTGGCGGTTTCAGTGGGTGCCAACATTTCTGGAGGGCATGTAAACCCTGCCGTCATATTTGGTGCCTTCATTGGTGGCCACATAACATTCATTAGGACTATTCTCTACTGGATTGCCCAGCTCCTCGGATCTGTTGTGGCTTGCCTGCTCCTTAAGTTCTCAACCGGTGGACTTGTAAGAATTAATTAACCACTTTTCAATATGGTCCATACACAATTAATGTCAACCATTGAATTTGATTACAAATCCCAGTGTTTTTTGTTGTGGGAGTTCCAAATACTGAGATAGAACGTAAACGATTTCATATGGATCATGAGAGGCTCAAGATACGATTTCTATCTTAGTATTTGAGATAGCTGAGACAAAAAATACTAGAATGCTTAATATTTTCGGATTAAAATTTGTGTTTGATGTGTTGGGTTTCAGGAAACAGCGGCTTTTGGCCTGTCGAGCGGGGTTGGTGTTTGGAACGCAGTAGTGTTTGAAATCGTGATGACCTTTGGTTTGCCGTGGACCCAAAGAGGGGTGGTATTGGGGTGATTGCACCAATCGCAATTGGTTTCATTGTGGGTGCCAATATCTTAGCCGGTGGTGCCTTCGATGGTGCGTCCATGAACCCAGCTGTTTCATTTGGACCGGCCGTGGTTAGCTGGACATGGGACAACTGCTGGGTCTACTGGCTCGGCCCATTTGTTGGTTCTGCCATCGCTGCCATTGTTTATGAGATCTTCTTCATCAGCACAAGCACCCACGAACAACTTCCCTCTTCTGGCTTCTAGAATTCGAAAGTCTATTACAAACTCAGTCCTTGTGATGAAAATTTGTTTGTATCTGGGTTTTGTTAATTGTTGATGTAATGTGATTCGTCTTGTTTTAATTCCATCGATTGCTAAGTACTTGGGAAAGTCTGGTGGTCAAAATTTTAGGTAAGGTCACATTTTCTATAATTGGACCAACAAACTCATCTGATTAAAATAGTGGGCTTAGCAAATTGACATGCATAGGCCCACAAACACAAAATAGGCCAGCTGGTCGAAGAATCTGGACCCGGGACATGGACCCATGGCACTTCCTCTAGAAAGTATTCGTAACTATAAACATTAAAACAATAAATAAATAAAAAAGATAAATCTTTATAGGCTTATAGCAATTTTTTCCTAGACAGCCACCAGAAATTTTTCTTGGATATGGATTTCACCACGGGTTTTTATTCTGGGCTTGGCCCAGTCGTAAGTCTGAGCCTCCCAAATAAGAAACTCATTTGGGCCAAATCCCTGGCTCGGCCCATTCCTGGGTGATAGATCCGCCGCGTTTAAAAACTTTTTCTCGCGCGTGAACAATTCTAAAAAGACCACAAGTTACTAAATTGCCGCCGCGGTTTCATTCGTGCCTTCCTCTCTACTCCTCCGCCTCAAAGCAGAGTCCCTCGCTGTTTCGTTTGGTTTCCAAGAAATCTTGAGAAAATACGGTGAAATCACAATCTCGTTGAATGCTTGTTTTTTGTATCCCTATTAAGCAGGAACCAAACGGTGCATTGCTAAGGAGTAATAGTCGCGTTTCCCTCCGTTTCGTAAGAGCTTTGCTCTCTCGTTTGTCTCGATTGGTACTGAAGCTTCCCTAGTAAGTTCGCAGAGAGTTCTATTGTGAAATTACTAGAGCCGCATTTTTTTAAGTCTTTTCCTACCCTCAAGCACCGTTTCCGTTGAATGCAGATTCAGTCTCATTAAGAAACATGGTTCCTAGGGTTTTGAAATTGCTTCGCCAGGAAAGGTACTTCGATTTTTTGTTATTTTCATATTAGTTCCTCCTGTTCTATTTCATTTACCATGACAGTCAATTAAGTTCAAGTGACTTGTTAGGCATGTGGACTAGGGATTTTGGGAAATTTACTTATCTGTTAAGCAGTAGAGCACTTTCGCCTCTGATGTTATGATGTATTTGTGTATGTTAGGTTGTTGGCTGACCAAATACCATAGCCACTTTTTTCATGAATGGGTCGATGGAATGTTCTTAAACTTCAATTAAATAAATGTAATTTTACCTTGGTATCTAATCACTGAGCTAGTGCTAGTAGGACGGAAGGATTGAAAGAAATTGGTATTAGGACTGTATCCAATGAGCTGAATATGTCACACAGATCAGCCAGTGTGGCCGATGACATTCTCCTTCCTGATTTGTTTTCCATTTTTCTTTGTTCTTTGGCATCTCTGCCCTCGCCAATTTAATATTTCTGGCGAATCACTCCTTTTTCCTTACCCTCGACCAAAAGTTAAAAATCAAAATCTAATAAATGTTTTATGGAAGATCCTACCTATGTTCTCAAATTGTGCATGATTTTCTATCTCCCTAAGAAGGCTTATATTGTGAAAATTATTTATGAAAATTCAATTCTTCTGGAAGAGGGATGGAAGCAAAATAGTACCTGAGATGAATATTGTCTTGTTGACAATCAATTATAGACAACGTCACAAATTTTCTTTCCCTGTGAATATTCTTAACTTCATTATTCGATATCTTCTATAAAGCGTATGGGGTTTACCATAATTGTGAAGGTGTCCAAGGAGGTTGTAGATGTCAAATGAGGCATTAAGTAGATTAAGGTTTTTGACCAATGCCTGGCATTGACGTTATATTTTGATGAGAACTTACTCCTGCAATTTTGAAGTTTTTAACTGAAGGGTCGATATAAGCTCTTTCTGAAAAAGAAGGGTAAAAGAGAGGACATAATCAAAACAATTTGCTACACGTATTATGCGTGATATCACTTGGCTATGTGGATACTTATGTATCTTTTGTGTGTGTGTGGGTATCTACATGTAGGAACTACATAGACAGATTGCCCTGGTAACCATGAAATCGATGTAAAATAGGACAAGCTTAATAATGAAAACTTAGAGGCATATTATACATTACATCCATGAAGATGCCAATCTCCATGTAGGAGGTCTGATGAAGTTTCCTCCTCACTTATTATAAGTGAGCACACACAAAATGCTGGAAGATAAATATCCACAGGATAGTTACACTGATTTAAGGACATAGAAAACTACATCAGGAAGCATAGAGAAAACCTTACTGTACAGGTTAGAGCTTTGTTGGGAACTTATTATATATATGAACGAATCTAAATAAATGAATTTCTGATTAGCCGGTTAAAAACACTCTTGCGTCTTCATTGCAGGGAAAAAATTCATCTCCAGGGAGAAACATCTTACTCTCTTCTCCGTCTAGCTTCCATAGTGTGTCTGAACAATACTCCCATGAGGTGGAAGCCACTGAAGGATATAAAAAATTGCAACTTCCTTCATCATAGAATCCATTAATCGGTGTTATATTGCTTTCCCCTGATAGATCTATATCTTTCCATATATCATCCATAGAGTAACCCTTTTCACCTTCTTTGACTACCTCCTGGTTCTTTCCTGCCAAATCTAGCTTGTCAGGTCCTCCAGTGTCATAAAAGCTAACTCCTCCGGAATCTTGAACCGGGAATGAATTCACTGCCGTAACATTTGATGATGATGAACAATGATTGGAAGATGACTTTGAGTGGGAAATTGCTCGTTTATTCTCCTGAGCCTTTTTTCTCATATGAGTCCTCCAATAGTTCTTGATCTCATTATCTGTTCGCCCCGGTAACTTCCGAGCAATTCTAGACCATCTTGAAAACAGGTGTGCATCATGGAAAAGTCAGGAAAAAGAACAAGTGAAGAATCGGCATGTCCTAGATGAAGTATATAAAAGAAACCAAAAATGAGATGGAACCTGTTTCCCCATTTGTGGTGCAGTTCCAACACAAGCTTTTCTTCTTGTGGTGTCAGCTTCCCTCTTTTGAGACCTGGATGTAGGTAATTAACCCAGCGCAACCTGCAACTCTTTCCTGTTCTGTTCAAACCTACAACAAAATCATTGGTTAAAGGATGCTCCTTCTGAAGCCACCCTTTTCCATATAAAGCCTACCTATTTTTTTCTCCCGCCACCTTCAAACCTGTAACTTTTGCAATAAAATCCCATCGACGATCTCCAAATAAGTGAACAAAGTTGATCAATAGAATGTCCTCTTGTTCTGTCCAAGGACCCTTTCGAACTTCCTCTTGCACTATCTTCATTATTATTCCCTTTATCTCTGCTCTAGAACTTTTTCCTCAGAAGACAATTTACTTTACCTACTTGGAGACTTTGGTGTATACAACTAGTATATATATAAGCCATTTTCCATACGCTTGGTAACTGTGCAAAATCTTTTGTTATTATAATATAGGAAAATGCTTCTTCACAGTAAGTGTAGTGCGCACATACTTACTTAATAATAGGATCCTAATGCATATGATGTCAGCCGCTACGTACAATGCAATAACCAAAGTAAGAGATTGATCTGTTGATGTAACTCTCATAACCAGCCCTCGCTATCATCTTCAATACTAAATTATAGCACTGTTCTAAGCATTGAATTGCAGACTAAGATGTTAAGTTGACGCATTTTGATTATATGATCAATCAATGGTGTCTCTGACTATATGAGCTAGTCATGGGTAAAAAATTATTGTATTACTAATTAAGAAGTACAGACTCCTTCTTATAATAGTGTTCAATATTACTCGTATGCTAAGATTTTGTATAGGCGGTATTATGTAATTCCTGTCACATAAAGTGGCAAAAAGTATAAGCATAAAGAAGAGTGCTGTATATAAAAAAAGACGAGCACGGGACTTGATTGGATAGAGGAGAATAAATTGATGGAAGTCCCTATAGTTCCTTCCCGTCCATTCAATTTAAGAAAATGATGGTAGTGTCTCTTGACTTTTGGAAAAGCCACAATTTTAGAAGCTAGGTAAATGAATGAAAAAGAAGAGGACAAAACTCGGAAAGCAGGGAATAGAAAGGAACTGTTCAGGGGTCATATAAGTGGCCTGCTCCGTCTTAAAAGTGTATATGGAACAAGATATTATTCTGGGAAATATGTTTTAATTGTTAATTAAACGGCTTTGTACTTAAGAGTGCATACGGAAGTTGGATTTTAGTGCATCTAGCAGCTTTGTCTTACTTTAGATATACTGTTGTGACTCAAAACTAGCTAAAATTAGTAGCTTTGCTTTAATAAAGCCTGGTGAGTTCTTCTAAATAACGTGGTGATGCTGTTGGTGTTGTTTCATTCATGCTCTAGACAAATTTGCCATCATAGATAGATTATGAAATTGTTATCTTTGGCGTGGTTTAAGAGTGAATAAATTAGCATGACTAATTGATGCAGGGTTAGGAATCCTTATTAGAGTAGAATTTCCTTCAGCAATCTTTTTGCTACTGCCTGGTCCCTCTTTCTCAAAGCTAGCTTCTTCATTTGGCTCACTAATAGATTTGCTCCACAAGTGGTCTACACGCTCTGAAGTGCTATTCAGTTTCTTTACGAGGTAGTTAATAGATGTTGTGAGGGACTCCAGTGTAATTTCAGAGGATTGGTTCTCCCCCTCGGAGGTAGATTTCGTCATCTCCTCGATTTGAAGACTGTAGTTTATACCACTCCTTGTTAGCATAAACGATTAGAGAGATTGTAGGTTGCTTAGAACCTGCTCCGATACCAACCAATGTAGTTTGAAACTAGTGATGCAGATTTGTGTTTAGGATTGAGCAACCTAGACACTAAATTTTAGACCAGTTTGTCCTGAATCTCTCAGGTAGGGTTGGATAGTCTTACTTTCCCCTCTCAACCTCTCACTGAGCTTGTAAAGGAATCTCCCCTATTGCAAATATTGCTGTAAAATTTCAGGCTGCCTATTACTGAGGCAAACAAGCCTTTAAATAGATGTTACAATGAAATCCTAGTAATATTAGAAAACCTAGAAGCAACTATGCCTGCTTATTTAATTTAAAGGAAATTCTACTCTAATAAGGACTTGACCTGCAATTTAAAGGAATGCTGCCAATTTAAAGGAAATTCTACTCTAATAAGGATTCCTAACCCTGCATCACTAATTTCATTGGAGATTATTGTCATGGGTTTCATTTGACAACTAGTGTTAAAACAAGTATTATTACTGCCTTATTTATACATCGATGTCATAAGCTTTAAGAAGTTTGTATGAACGTTTTAACATAGATTGTTTTCAAGAATTGACTGCTGTTGAGTTTTTACTCAAAGTCATTGACATCGAGATTTGTGAGATATTTGCTTCTATAAACAGATATGCAAGCTCTCTCTTAATTCTCAGTGATATGAATTTCAAATACAGAATGTTTGCATAGCTGATTCGATATTAAAAAAATACCTCAAACTTTTATTTTTTTGTTTTATCTTGAAGGGAAAGGTATCTCGTGGCCGTAGGGCATTGGATAAATGACATAAAGATGCTTAATTGCTTTGTAGTTGAAAAAGCTCTATTTAGAATATGTATTTTAAGTTTAAAAAGTTAGGTGAGATAGTTTTCCATCATGGCATGCTGGTGAATTCTTAACCATCGCCTAAGGGCATTGGTTAACAAAACCCTATCTTGAATTAGAATGGACGGGGTGTAACATTGTCTTTTCAAGCTTTGTTGAAAATGTGGGTTAAGTATGGCATTCAATTAAAAAATGTTCGTAAATTGCTTTACAGTGCATTTGCAGAGATTGTTTATAGCATTTGTTAGAATTAATTAACGTATTGAACTTGCTTCTATTACTTTCTAATATGTATTGTGATATTATTGGATGCACAGGTCTCAGTGATTACATCATTTTGATTATTGGTTCCTGCTTTCAGAATTCTACAGGTGGATCGAAACTGGTAAGATTCCTAAAGATCTAGATATAGTTTATGTAGTTGTTAAGACCACTCGTTATACAAGGACCACCAATCAACACAAAATTTTGTCCTGTCCTAGGCTTTCTATTTCAATATGATGTGACGACTCAATATTTGGAAATGGTTGAAGGTGGCTTCTATATATATGGCACTATAAATAACGAGATAAGGGGATATCCAAAGTGGAATATCGCATCATATATGGGGGTGGTTGATGTTAGCACTGTATCCAGCACGGTATGAGTTCCACGAAGCAAAGAATTTCAAAGAAAATGAAAGGGGGTGGTGCCTCCTCGCTTTAAGAATTAAGAGACTAGTGGGGTTGGGATAAAAAGATTACCCAAAAAGACAAAGCACTGTGATGTGGACACCACCCACCTGTGGCTGCTCCACTTAATATTATCCCCAATCTCTCGTATGCAAGTCACTAACTGTACTTTTGGTACGAGTGTTTGGCTTTTATTAGAATAGAATCTAGTCTAAAGTGTGTCCGCACAGATTTGTGTACTGCCTTACATTCTTCCGTAGAAAAGATTATTCTCATGAACATACCAGTAGACCATCTCCCATGGTCTTTGGATGATATTTTTTTGCAGTTAAACTTGCAACTTACGAAAATATATATACTCATATGATATTTATTGAATGCTAATTTTCATTAGAATTCATGTCTTCCTCAGTATATCCCAACTATATATATATATATTTTGTGTCTGGCATCGTTGTTAAATTGTGTGTAGAGTATTGATATTCGAGTTTGTTTTTTTTTTTTTTTTTTTTTTGTTGATATCTTCTGGTATCTGCTAAGTTTCGTAAGCATCACTACAAAATTAGAAGCAATACAAAGCTAAAACTAAACTACAAATAGCTCTGTTTATGTAAATGGTTAGAACTATGTCTATAGATTGTAATTAGTGCTTGTTTGAGTTTTAGAAGCCCATGAAACTAGCAGTGGCTGTTTAATAATTAATAAGTACGTCGTAGATGTGTATTGTATCTTCGTAAAAATTTTTTCTTCTAATAATAAAAAATCGTCCGGGTATTGATCAGCAAAGTCATGATTCCAAAGCAGGTATGACCCCGTGACTACGTATCTATTGTTTCCTACATCGTGTCTCAGTCCGACCTCTCTCGGCCTCCCTCGATATTGTGTCTCTTGATTCTCTTCACTTCGACACCAATTCCCCTTCTCATTGACAACAAGACTCCATGTCGTCGACATCAATTCCTCCACATCGATGACATCAACCCATATCTCTCCGACCTTGATTCCTTAATCGTCTTGAATTCGACCTCCACTTCACCTTGACCTCGACCTCGACCCTTGTGTTGAAATACCTCTCCATATGAGACTTTCTATCGAAAGCAATAATTCCATCCCTCATCTGAACCGGTCTCGAGTCGAAGCCTTGTTTTATCAATCATTCATTCATATTTATCTCGAAACACACACTTGTCTCGTGAGTAACAATAAATCAAAATGTTAGACTTTTTTATGACAAAAAATAACTTCAGAGCTTACTTCTGACACATCTGGAACAAACCACCATTGTCCAATCAACCTAAAGACTCGTATCTTTGGTCTAAAAACCACATCTAAGAAGAATCAATTGTGGGATATAAAAACGGTCTTTTGCATCATTGATCTCATCACACTAACTTGATCGCAATGAAGCTTCCTTGGCCGGAATCTCTCGTCAAGGATCCTCTAACGTGTTGTGTGAATTTTACAGGATTGCTAGTAGCCCCTAGATATAAATCATTGATTGTTGAATCTTGCCCCCATAATTCCAGTCAGATTTGCTATCGTGAGTTCAACAACTATGGGGCCTAGACTCGTAGTCCTTTTTTCCACAGCCATTGAAATTGTTCATTACTTCTTTGACTTTATGATTTTTTTTTTAATTCGACTTGCTTTGTGGAAGGGGTTGTGGACACGTGCACTTTCTTCAGGCGGCTATAGATATATTAGCGGGACTAAAGAAAGAAATAGTGGCTCCAACAATTAGCCCACTTTTCTAATACTATCCTTGGACCAATACATTGTGAAGTCCATGATAATATATAATAATTGATATGATAAGGTGAGGTGATTTTAGATCACATATAGTTTATTTTCCTTGTTGTGCTCGATGGGATTAAAAATAGAAAGGACTGGCAATGGTACATATTGGTTTTGACGTTGCATTTTGCACTTAACTACTTGTTGTGGTGGAGGGAGTCCCATTTGTCGGGATCTAGAAGAATTGTCTTTGTCATTATGATTGATCAGGTTTACGTGTTATTTAATTAACTGTTGCTATTTATAGGGGCCAAATGATGGCGACTTTGCATGATAGTGCTTCCAATTGTAATTTTTTTTGACCTTTTTTTGGATGGTGTTCAAATTTTTCATAAAAATAATGTTAAATCATGATTTAAAATGTGTTATTGAGGATTTTGAGTGCTCATAATGGTAGAAAATAGTAATTTTGAAGAAAAAAAATTCTTAAAACTCTAAATCTTATACCTTAAACATTAAATTCTAAACCCTAATATGTCATTTTTGAGGAAAAAAAATCTCATGATTTAAAATGGTTTGGAGGAAAAATTGTAGCCAATTCTAATTAAAAGAATTGTGACCCCAGCATTAGGGCTGTTGAAATTAACCTCTCAGACTGACCGCTTGAATCGATTGGTTTGTTATTGTCAAAGATATGTTAATGAGGATCGATTGAAACCCCAAAAAAATCGATTAAATCATCAATAATTGATCAATTGGTTGGTTATTTTTAAGCAAAAAAAAGAAGGGTTAGAATCAGCGGTTGACACCCTACCTAGCATGGACGATTAGCCTATTATGTTAGCTATATCAATTTGTTGTCCATGAAGAATCTAAAGCGGGAGGCCTTTGCTACCTTTTTTTTTTTTTTTTCCCTTGCGCGGAGGCAGTGGTTGTAAATCATTGAAATCAAAGTGAACTTGTTGCTTTCATTGCTAGGACCTGTTGAAGTTATTTGAAAGTATATGAAAGTGGGATTAGTGATCCAAAATCTGGAGCATAGTAGATGACATTGTTGACAAGAAAAGATTAAGGATAATACTATGTTAGCCAATGACAAGATTCCATCTTAAGCGAGTGTGAGCTCTGTAGTGATGGTGTTGTTTGTAAGCTATCTCTATCTAGTTTACAACCTAATCTCTAACTCTCACTAGGTACACAATATCATATATTGCTTAAAATATTGCGTCCTTTTTATTGTTGTTTTTTAACATGATAAATGGGTGGGTGAATTTGCCATAGGATACGAGCAAACTGCGCTTATCGAGAAGTGCTGGTCGGGACCATTGGATATGACCATTGATTCTTATCCTGTCATCCAATGGTTTCTGTTTTATCAAAGGTTTCTGGGGGGTTTCACTTTTCCAAAGTCGAGAGGAATGTGGCAAAACACCTAATTTAGGTTTTGGCTGGTTGGAGGGTTCAGGGAGTGTCCAATGGTGTTCGCGAACACTCCCACTAAACTCCTTTTTCCCCAAATAAGTACAACTAGTCTTTGAACTAATCCCCTCCCAGCCGTTCCCAACCAAACTCTCAATCCCAACTCATCCATAGCCCCATTCCAAGCGAAGCAGTGAAAATTTTATCATCTAACCAAAGATAATATTTTATTTTGACCCTAATCATGGTGATGTCATGTTATAATAATATATTTTTTTAATAAGTTGTTTTATTGTTTTTGTTATTGACGTGGGATGGGATAAGAACATGATCAAAGATTAATTTGACACACTTAAGATCATGCCTATAATAGGTAGCGTGTCGACAGGACTGGTTTTCTTACATTTTTATTGGTTTTTTTTTTGTTGCAATTGGATCATAGCCCTCTTTCCCGGATAGTTAGCAGTCACCCTAGTGCGGACTTGAATTTTTAAGTCATGCGGACTTTTTGTTGTTTGGGATAATTTCATTAAGGGGAGTTTTAGTCGCATCTCAATATTTACTAAATACACTCATTGTTAAGCATAACCCATGAAATCACCATGAAAAATATTATTATAACATGGGATCAAACTCGGGTCATCAATTTTTGAGAGCGTATTGATTGAAAAATGGGTGGAATGAAAGCGTCTTGTCACGAGGAGTCCAAAGGTGGTGTCGGTTTCCTCCAACAGTGGTCAGCTTGTACAGATCGGACGACTTTTCTCGTGATGGCCATAGATTTTCGAACATGACTTCGATGATTACGGTGGACAAAACTCATCGGGGTTGGTCGGGTTTAGTTCATAGTGGCTTTAGCTTCAATTTGGTAGTAGTGGTTACCGGATTGGTGTTCGAACGTTGATGACACCATAGTAGGCAATGGGTGCTCGTGAGGAAGAAGAAAGAGATGGTGGGGGTGTGATGGTGGGGAGTGATTAAAGCTCTCATTTTATTAATTTGTAGCCAATGTATATTGGGCTGTACGTAATGGATGGTGAATGGGCCCAATATTTGAAGCTTTAATGTGAGATAGGAAAAAATTGGGCCTGGACTACAAGACTTTCGGTAGGTACACTAGTACAGTGTCCAAACAGGCTGACTCCTAGTCGTTACATAATATGGATATCTTATTCGGCCCATTTGCATTCCGAGTCTACAAACTCCGCTGATCGTTGGCGATTATGGACTAAAATAAACCCACAAAAGAAATCTATGAGAGACTCATATTTACTCTTTCCTTTTGGCCTTTTCTCATCTTGAATGAAGGCACCCTAGTTTTTTTTTTTGAAAAGGTCAAAAGACTGAATATATATTTCATAACTCACCACGTGAGTAAAAGAAATGGAGACCATCAAAGGTACTCGGGTCACCATAATGATGGAATACAACCAAAATAAGAAAGTTGGACAAAACATATAATAATAAGAGATAAATCAGCTTATAAAACACCTTATACTGATTCTCCTCCTAGGCTTTGCATATCTCTTTCCCAAGCTAGCTTCTCTGCATAAACAATATTCACAACCGAGCTAGGAACTTCCTCAATCCAGACATGCATGTCTTGGACGAGGAGCGCATGTTTGGCCATGGAATGAGCAGCCAAATTTGCTGTACGTCGCACAAAGACAACCTTCCAACTCATGAAATAGCCTAGCAATCTCTTGATTTCCTCTATCACTTTACTCCATACAGCACGGGTTGGAACACTCCCATTAATTGCATTAACAATGACAGCAGAATCACCTTCAAATATCAACTCAGTAAAGCCCAACTCAGAAGACAATTTCACTGCTTGTAAACAAGCCAAAGCTTCAGCCAAGGTCGGGTCTAGTATAGTAGATCTCACCAATGCACAACTGGCCAAAACGTCTCCATATTCATCTCTAAATACAATACCCATACCTGTACGATTAGTTTGAGTATGTATAGCAGCATCCCAATTAGATTTAACGACATTCCTAGGAGGACCTCGCCAGAACTCTAGTATCCGTTGATTATTCTCCGAAATTCCGCCAGGTTGAGGGACTTCCAAGCTTTGTTTAGCTTTAATAAAATCATCAGCTGTATGAATGCCTCTCAAGGCTATCTGTGTAGGATGCACAAAATTCCCTTCATGTACAAACTTATTTCTCCTTAACCAGATCATCCGCATTGTGATTGCCAAAGTAGATACTTCTTGGGTAGAAAGAACACACCTTATATCATTCCAAAACTGCCCAAAGGACCCATTGAAGTACGAATTCAGCTTTTGTAATTTTCGGAGACTAACACAAAATACATCTCGTGCCGAAGGGCATTCCCAAAGTGCATAGAGTGTTGTTTCATTATTCTGCTTACACAATTGACAAACCGGGTTATCAAGAATATGCCTATGATGTAACAAAGAATTAGTAGGCAATATTTCATGGACTGCACTCCAAAGAAAAACCCTCGTGGAAGGAGGGACATTCAAGGACCATATATGAGTCCAAACCGTAGTACAAGGATTAGCTATTGGCTCCGAACAAGAAGCAGATGGTCTTTTTCTTATTTCAATCGCACGGTAATATCCACTTCTAACTGTGTATGAACCATTGGATGTCCCATTCCAATATACTGAATCACTAACATAAGGAGACCCAATTGGTTGTTTCAATATCATACTTGCTGTTTCCACCTCAAACAATTCCTCTAATAGTCTAACATTCCACCACCCAATTGACCAATCTATAAGAGTATCCACCATATTTGTCCTGGGAATGTCTAACTCTTCTATATTAACATTATATATAATTGGTTCCGGCAACCAATTATTCCCCCAAATATGTACTGTTGCTCCATTCCCTATCCTCCACCTCAATCCATCTTCTATGAGATATCGTACATTCAAGAAGCTTGTCCACAAGTAAGAAGCATTTCTCTTCTTCTCCACCTTAAGGAAATCAGTGTTCGGAAAATATTTGGCTTTCAATACACGACTGGATAACGAGGTTGGGTTTATAATGATTCTCCAACACTGTTTCGCAAGTAATGCATCATTGAACGCCTCAATATTTCTAAAACCCATCCCTCCATTTTTCTTTGATTCACAAAGTTTAGACCAAGAAAGCCAAGCTTTATAAGTACTTTTGGAATTATCACCCCACCACACCTTACGCAGGATTTGATCCACCTCAGTACAAAGACTCTTAGGAAATTGAAATAATTGCATTGCATATGTGGGTATAGCTTGTAACACAGATTTAATAAAAACTTCTTTACCTATCTTGGATAAGTTTCTATGTGACCAACCCATGACCTTCTTCCTCATTTTATCTATGCTTTCAACTGATTTGAAATGTTTTGGTGGTCAAATATTCAGATTTAGAGTCCAGATTTCTCCAAAGACGGATTATAACACCCAACTGCTTCTTTGCCTCCTTGTACGTAGCAGTCTATTTAGGTTACTCTACTGAGACTGACTATTTTTGAAATGTAATTGTTCAATAATATCATTTGATGGGGCCAACTGCATTGTAAAAGTGTCGTGGGTCAATGCACGTGTAATTTCATGTTTGCATGGTGTGGGAAAGTTTTGGACTATTTCGCCGATAATTTAGACTTCCGACCACCTTAATATATATTTAATATGCCAAATGCGTAAAATTCAAACTTGCGTATATTATTTTACACCATAAAATCATATGGTATTCCTGGTGGTCTAAAACACATTCTAAGAAACATAACACCGTCATTTATAGGAGAAATCACAACTCCAATGGGAGCCATTTGGGATGCTCCAAATGTTACTTTTTTTTATGAATGGAGTGTTAGTTATCCACAATTGACAACATTTCATACTTGAAAACATGTAAAAATTTTATTCATACTTCATATTTGGGTGTCTCTAGTTTGATGAATAGTAATTTTGTGGGATCCACTCAATCAATTAATTGATGCCACATCATCTCTTGCCTCTCTTTTGTTTTTGTTTTTCTCTTGTAAGCCCCACTGAACATTTAGAATGTTAACACAAGAGTACCCATTGTGGGTTTATTGGAGTGTTACACTTGATAAATTAATAGATACACAAGAATTGAGGTGTATGGAGTGTGGAAACAAGAGTGCCCATTGAAGATGTTCTAAGATTTGGCAGCATCGCGAGCGTCATTTATTGATCTAGTCGTCCATGTGGCCGGCTCCATCTACTGATATCGGTGCGATTCTTGTCCAACCTGGCCCATGATCTTTCATGGGTTCTGGGTCCACTTCATGTCAACTGGGATTGAATTAACGTGGGCTCCACGGCCATACTTTTTTTCTCTCAATGAGCGCTTGTGTTTGGATATAGTCAAAGTTAGGTGTGGACCTAATAAACACAAAGCAAAGGTCAACTCATCTCACTTACTTTGAGTAAATATATATATATATTTGAATTTCGGAGAAAAGATTGATAGAATAATCATCACATGTATCACTTCATAAAAACATTAAAAAGTAATACTAATAGTTATCGAAAGCAGAAAAACGAAGACTACTATACTGTGCATTTCTTTAGTGAAGTTTTGTCATATTTATCCTCTTTATAGTATGTGAGCACGAGATTGAGAGTTTTTTTTTTTATTTTATAAGTTTAGACATAGAGACTGAGCTTATCCACCATTTTATTTTCGTGATAGCCTTATGAGAATATGTCGTTGAGGGAGCACCTGATGCTTGGTGGGAGTAGAATTTGTCACTCAACCAACTAAGCTACACTTTTTTTTATTTGGGATGTAATGTAAATTGTTGTAGAGTGAGCTCAAATAGATTCATAACAAATTGAGAATTGAGCCAATTGAGAGGCTGAATTTTCAATTGTTTGTTTAAAGTAACCCGAAATAATTGACTTCATTCTCAAATTTGAATATGGTCTCTGCCAAGGAGGTTTCACTCCTTGGCACTTGGCAGTCAAGCAAACGACATCGTCTTACAGACCCTCTGGTATCTGTGACTGATCTGCATCTAAGCGCAATCCATAAAATGATAAAATAGCCTAATCCCGTAATTTACATATGACAGAAAATGACAGCAACAGTTTTTGTTGTGTAGCTGTTGTCCGCCGCATCCCTAATTTTTGAAATTTTCTATTCACACCATCCCTCCCTCTCACCCTTTCCTCCTATAAATCCAAAATCACCTTCCCTCACTTTCTCCCTATACGTTGAATCAGTTTCTCGCCAGTCAAACAAAACAACCACTCCTTTCATCTCTCACTCTCACTCTATTGGTCGTCTGTCTGTCTTTGTATGCAAATAGAGACACAAAGAACGTGAAGGAGAAAGTCATGGCGGTCAGTTCCAGAGGAAGCACCGCGGCAGCAGAGCTACGGATTTCTAGGAGGTGGAAAGAGCGAGAGACTAGTCCAGAGAGGAACAGAGTTTGGATCGAACCTAAAAGCAGGACCAGCACTGAGAGGAAAGTTCCTGTCGTTTATTCTCTCTGCAGGAATGGCCAGCTTGAGCAACCTCACTTAATGGAGGTCCCCCTCGCTTCAAACGAAGGACTCCATCTCAGAGGTAAAACGACAAACGGAAATGTAGTAGTTTTTCACTTTTTTGTGTTCTTTTGTTTCTGTTTGGTTGCCCAGAAATTTGATGGAAAAAGGGAGTACGAAAAGTATTTAAGCTTACATTTTGCCTTTCTGTTTTGCTTTCCCGTTCATTTTCGCAGCAACCAAACAGAAAACATGTAATTCGTTACTAGTGCCTCATTCGTAAAATGTCTCTGTTTCTCAGATGTGATAAACCGCTTAAATCAACTTCGAGGAAATGGAATGGCTAGCCTCTATTCTTGGTCATCCAAACGGTAAACAAACGAAATACTCCCTCACCGCCTGATCTAATTGAGCACATCTGATTTGATTTTATCATCTTTTACATCACCAGGAGCTACAAGAACGGATTCGTATGGAACGATTTAGCAGAGAACGATTTCATTTATCCAACTCAAGGAAACGAGTACGTTCTCAAAGGATCGGAGATTATAGAGTTCGACGCTGCTTCCATTAACTCTAAGCCCCTTCAGACGACGTCGTTTCGAGCCCTTAAACCGCCTGATATAGAGAAATCGGGTGAAGAATCAGATTTCCCGGTTATCACGAGGAGAAGGAACCAGTCTTGGAGTTCCATCGATCTTAACGAGTATAAGGTTTACAAGACCGAGGCAACCTCCGAGTCGACTCGAAATCTCGCCGCTGATGCGTCTACGCAGACGGATGATAGGAGAAGACGGAGAAAACCGGTCAAAGAAGAAGAAATACAGGAATCTCAAGAAGAGAAAGATCAGGAATCGAACCAGAGTACGGAACTTAGTAGGGAAGAGATATCACCTCCACCGTCTGATTCTAGCCCGGAGACTTTAGAGTCCCTGATGAAAGCTTGTGGACGGCCGACGCTGAGTTCTGGAGAAGAAGCTGCAGTAAATCGGACATCTGAGAGTTGCCCGAGCGGGAGAATGAAGGCATCCATGGTCCTGATGCAGTTGATTTCTTGCGGTTCGATGTCGTTTAAGGACTGTGGACCTACATTGGCGAAGGATCAAGGGTTCTCATTGGTTGGGCACTACAAGGCGAGGTTGCCTCGCGGCGGAGGGAATCAGGTTGGGACTTCGACAGAAATTTCTAATTTTACGGGGGTAAAATTGGAAGACAAGGAGTATTTTAGTGGGAGCCTGATTGACAGCAAGAAAGAGGATATTCCAGTTCTGAAGAGATCCAATTCCTACAATGCAGATCGGTAAGTAATTTCTAATCAAATTAACACTAGTTAGTGTCACTTGTTACATTATCAGACTTATGATGCCATAGCAAATTCAACTCCTTTTGGGTTGCTCGACTGATCTTTACTGCTTAATGATGTATGATTTTGGTCTTTGCTTCATGATAATGTACTTTCCTACGTTGGTACTGTATTAATTATCCGTTAAGATCTTAAGATTCATGTGTCTTGTGCTTGATAAACAATGAACAATCCAACTTGAAAAGTCTGTTTTCGTAGTTTAGTTTTCTTGTTTCAAATGACTTGTATGATTTTGGTCTTTGCTTCATGATGATGTACTTTCCTATGTTGGTAGTGGATTAATTATCCATTATCCATTAAGATCTTAAGATTCATGTCTCTTGTGCTTGATAAACAATGAACAATCCAACTTGAAAAAGTCTGTTTTCATAGTTTAGTTTTCTTGTTTCAATTGACTTGTTTGGCACTAGAGTTGTTTGTTTTCACCTATTTGTCATATGGGTATGGTCTGGCGATGCTATTTTCATTACCTCCTGTTTGGAAAAAGATAAGACATCGCAATAACTCTACTGCCATCACATCCTTTCCGAGAAGTAATTGTTGTTCTTTTCTTGCAGTTCACCTAACAATAGTAACTCATCCATAGTACATTGTATGGCTTCTTGTCCTTTGATTCTGAATCAGAATACAATTGATTCTCTGTTAGCTTTTTTGGTTGTGATTGAATGCAAGATTTGAACCAAACTTGGACAAAATGCCAACTAGTTACTGTGCCACTCTGATGGACAGCACACTGGCCATAGTAAAATATTGAGTTATCAGTGTTCTTCTGTCTACATCTCATTTATGTTTTATTTATTTTTTTTATCTAATTTACATTTAATCCGTACCAGCCAAATGAATTATGCGCATTAAGCTTGTCAATCTTCAATTTCCCACCATGTGAGTGTCAGATATTTCGTTGAGAATTTAATCCATCATCATCTGGAACAGCAGCTGTACTGGAATTCTGCATCTGTGGGGACCAAACTATTCTCTTCTCATTTGAAGAGTTGACTTTTAGTTCTATGTGCTGGAGTTGATGTAATATTTTTGGCCTGTTTATGCAGGACCTCGCAATTGCTCAAGGCAGAGAATGAGATGGATGGAGTACGAGTCAAATGCATACCAGGGAAGCCTAAAACACAGCCATCCAAGAGTGAAAGCAACACTGATATTCATGGTGGGGATAGTGGCAGTACTAGTCAACGATGGAGCAAAAGACTCGAGGTCCAACAAGTTGGGTGAAATGAAAGTGAGCTTCGTTAATTGGAAATACCTGAAAAAGACAAAGAAAACAAACTGAAATATGAATGAATCAAGGTACAAAGGCTAAATACATGGTGAAGAATACTGGAGCTCGCATTATGAGGAGGAAAAAGCTACGAGAAAGTATGGGACTTGGGAGTGTTCCCATAAAGTTATTTTTGTTGAAGCATGTAAAACTGTCGACATTTTCGTACCCTTTAATGCTTTTGGGAGTTAAATATGCCTTAATTCCGGTGACTTAGGTGCTAAACTCCCAATTGTTTAATGCTTTTTGACTAGTTGATTTTCGACTTCGAAACATGGGATGTGTAGAACGTTGCCCTAGGCACCGTCCACATTAGAAAACATAGATATTAATAGGTGTGTTTGGAAATGGTTTTGGTTTTTTGTTTTCAAAAACTGATTTTAAGATTAGATTTTGAAAACAATTTTAAGAAATAATGATGAAAACAAAATTCATTTGATAGAGGATTTTGCACGGAGAAAGAGGAAAGATGAAAGAGAAAACAGAAAATAATTTTACAAAACTTTAAATAACAGTTTTGGTTTTTTAGTTTTTAAAAACCAAAAACAGTTTTCAATTTTACAAAACAGTTTCTAAAAACACCCAACCAAACGAATTTTCAATCCCATTTGAATTTTCAAAAACAGAAAACAGTTTTAAAAACTGTAACCAAACAGGCCTAACAATCTTTCAGGCTTTTCCTCTCCATTTTTTGGCACATAAAAATGAAAAGAATAATGCTTGAGACTTTTAAAATGTGACCCCAAAAAAATATTCATTTAATGTGAAGTGTTGGATATGAAGTGGGTTCTATATATATGTTTTTAATCAATGGTTATTTTAATGGCACATAAATTTGAGGGATTTTTGGGGGGTTTTTAACATTGTCTAAATCAAAACTACAAACCATATCACAAAACCAGCTCCAACCCATTCAATTTGTTACGGACTTTCTCAATCAAATTCTCTATAGCCCAATAAGAAACCAAACCTAAACAAGGCATTAACAACCATTAAGGCTACTGCAATTGAAGATCTAATCATTTTTGAACTTCCAAACTAAAACTATCGCCTCACCTATTAAGGGTGGTAAAAAATCGGTTTTCGGGTCAGACAACAACACATATCTACAAAATATTGATATGTACAGACCTTAACCCGGATTGGATTTCGGGCATACTTAATTGACCAAACTCATATTGGTTTAGATCAGATAAATAAATCGGACAATAATTTAATTCGAGCTAGGGTCCGGATAAGTAAAACGGACAAGATTTATGTGCCTGAACCCGGACTCGGTTTTAAACTGGATAAAAATTTTGTTTTTAAACCCGAATTTCGGACATATCACTTATGTTCAAATTTGATTTAATCGAATCAGACAAATTCGATCATTCGGATTGGATAAAATTTTGCCACACCCTACACCCACACTGTAGGATCCTCCTCGACAGCGTTGCAAACCGAAGCAAGCAAAATTTCCCCAGACAAAAGGAGGAGCTATGACAGCAGAGTAGAAGCTGTGATGTTTTGACGTATGGCTTCTATTTTTGTTGCAATGTAAGCACCCAATAATTAACCAACTATCCCTATGATGAGAAAGCCAACAACACAGAAATGCAGAATTGATATGTTGCGATATCGTATGAACGGCAACTTTGTCTCCATGATCATTAGGTGTGCCTTTTCATTTCATTCCTTTTGTATGAAAACAAAAGCAAACCATTCGATAAAACCGACACGCATCAAAGACAATCTTTCGCACGGCCCATTGTTTCAGACAAAGAACAAATCGCTTCGTGGACTTCCATGACCTATGACTATTAGTCCAAGAATGTGTGGGCCAGGGGCGACTTGTATTGTTATTTATCTATGGTCCTGTGGATCTGATCCGCTGTAAGATACGAGGTTTGAGCTTTATTGAAGCCCAAAAGGATTAGGTTTGTGGTTGCCAATATGGATATGGGCTTAATTCTAATGCAGCCTTCTTCAAACTATACTTCAATTAGTTGTACATCCGTAGCATTGCATTCGTGTAATGATTTGAAGAATGGGTAATAATTTGAAGAATGGGTAGACAAGCAAAATTGTTTTAATAAACACTTGAGATATTGTTTCATATTGGGGCAAAGGTCCTTGTGAATTTTGTCCCTAAAATAGCCCTCAAGTGTTATGAGATTGGACACATCTTATTAAATGAATGAAACTCTCACATTTAACCGATGTGAGATTCCTAATAATTGGACACATAATTTCAACTTATACATTTATTTACCTAATTTCAACTTAATTTCACCCATGATTTATTATCTGAATGAAGTCAACTTTACTATCTCACAAGTATATGTATTTTACAAATTATCACAAACCTAATTTCTGAACTTAAACAACTCTCCATTGTGCGTTCTGCAAGTATATTTGTTCCCCCTTCTTTCTTCTTCTTTATTGTGAAAGGACATGGGAGTTTTTCTCTAAGTATTTGACCAAATAAGAATGTACCGTTCCTATAGAATCTATCACTAAAATAGCCCTAGGGGATAAGACTAAGCGGATTGTCGAAATTCACGCGAGAACATACGCTTTGAATTTTAAAAAAGAGTCCAAAAGCATATCTATTCCGTATTCAATATCGAAAGATATAAATGTATTTATGTTATTCCTAATTGTAACGTTTCAATTAATCTTTTTTTGTCGTCGTACGAAAAAAGGAAAAGGATTGCGGTAGGTGATAAGGAAATAAGAAATATCGCAACCTACCAACATTAATGGTAAAAATAACCCTCAATTCTTGCTCTCTAAGTGTACATATATATATATGATGCATCAAGGCACTAGACAATGCAATTTCTTCTCTTATTCTAAGAAGACCCAAAAATGTAAGCAGCAAACCTCTTAAAACTACACATTTCATTCTCTCTGTGAGTAGAGCACATAGTAAAAGAGGGGAAAAATGAACCATTTCTTGACTAAAATACCGATTCCCTTCCCCCTTCACTTGTCTTGGTACATGACTACATGGTCTAAAACAAACACCAGCCCACATGTGTTGCCTGGATTAATCATCGGTTACCCACAAGCACATACCTTCACTCTCTCCTACACTCTTCATATTTCACCAATATCATGCTATCTGTTTATTCATTTATTTTTTGCATGCCTTCGTTGTCAAAAAATAAAAAGACACAACATTTGAGACACTGAAACTCTGCAAATAATCTTGTCTATTAGTTAATTCTTTGCATGTCATGACCCGCTATTTCTCTCATCTTGGTTACATGATCTCTCTGTGTCTGTAGAAAGGGTTGCAGTGTTATCATTGGAGTGTATTTTGTTTTGTTTTTTTTTTTGGATTTCTAACGGAGTTTCCTTGATTGTGGCTGTATAGAACAAGTGGGTTTTTGAGGTTTTATTCAATTGGGTCGTTTTGCGCTGATGGGTTCTACAAGAAGGCTTAGAAAGAGGAGAAAGACAGAGATAAAGGTTGAAGAGAATGGTTTGGGGAAAGAAGAGTATGTAGATTGGTGGTTTGAGTTCTCCAAGAGGATTAATGGTAATATTTTTTAATAAAGTTTTCTCAATTAATTTTTTTTTTCTGGCTTTTAGTTGTTTCTTATTGTTCCTTCGTTTGATATGTTGATATCTCTCTTTTTGACCATTCATCCTCGCTCTTGTTGATTCCTCTGTAGCTAATTGGGTTTGGGTTGAGTTAATCATGATTTTGGCTGAATTCTAACTGCTTTATGATTTATCTCTCATTGAAGTTGAATTGGCATTGCGAATTCGTTTGGGTTTATACAAGGAGGATCCCCAACCTGACTTTTGTGTTCTCTTTTTTTACCTATGTGGCTTTGTCCTAGAAAGGCAAAAGAGGATAAGAAAATTTTCTTGTTTTTTCCATTTTTGAAACATCACAATGTTAAACATAGGAAAATGATGTTCAAATCCCATCTGAGGATCGGACTCGTGCTTGGGCCGTACAGCTGCTTCTGAATTCCTCACGTAGGAGGGGGTTCCAGGGTTGGCCGTCTTGTGGGTGCGTTCTCATTTTAAAAATACACATAGGAATTGATATTTGTTCATTTAAGTTGGGGAATTCCAATCACTGGTATGTTTTCTTGACAACTAGGTAGTTTTAAAATTGACTGTCAGATATGTAACACAGTTGGAAAAAAAAGAAAGGGAGTGCTCTCTCCGTCGGAGTATTTAATCATGTTCATCCTAAGTTATTGTTGAACACACTGCAGTTTAGTTAGGTGCTTGAAAAAGCTCAAATTTTGACTCCCTGAAAGTTCCTGGAAGTGGGATTGAAGTTGCTCCTCTTTCTGGTGTACAAATATTATATAATATACTATGTTTTTTTGGATATCATACGATTATATGTAGTTTAAGAGGGCTTTCATGACCTTTTCTTCTGAACTATAAGAAAATCTCATCTAAAGTTTGTTAGAAGAGTTGGAATATTTGATGTCAAACCCTTGAAGTTGCTTTTGACGTTTGTATTTTACTAACTGATAGACCTTCTGCAATGAAGAGGAGATCTAGTGGTTAGAAGGATAGTTAGTAATGGTGCCAAGGCATGCCATCAGCTGAATATTATTTGAATGTTTATGCATCCTTGGTATTCTAATTTTTCTTATTACACACAAATTGTCTGAAAACCAGCCATACAAACCTTTTGACCAATTAAATCGAGATTTCTGCATATTCTACTCTTCTAGGGAATTTTTTTTTGTCATTCGAAATCTTTGATTTAAAGCTGTTAATATTCATACCCCATAAGCATGCATGTCCTGATGAGAAAACTTCATGCCCTTAGGGTGCCTTCGTTGTAGGTAACTACAATTTGTCAGATGATGACTGACATCAGTTTTGAGTGCTGGATATGAATGAGAATGCAACGATGTCTGCTAGTTTTTAAGATTCTAGTTAATTATTCAATTTAATCTACTGAAATTAGGTACTTCATCCCATTTGTAATGTATGATTGAATGTAATTGCTAGGTTATGAGTGTGCCTGTAAAATATACTATGCTAGTTTGCAAGGCTATCTAGCATGCGTCTTTCACTGCTGTTGCTGTATTTTATTTGCTTGTGCTGGGTTCTCAATCTGGGTTTTTATCCTGACTCCAGCAAGACTAGGCTTCTGAAATCCGGACTTAGTAAATTCCTGGTCTTCAACTTGCAACAATTTTAGTATCTTCATTTCAGCTTGCATCATTTTCTGTAACCTTCTTAATTTAGTCTTATGCCAAAACAGAAAACGCATCATCTTTGGGGTTTTGACCTTTTCATACAATGATGATGTTTTGTACCTAGTGCGACATTTAGTATCAGAATCTGGCCTAAATGCTTCAGATTTGAGAATTGTTTCATTATCGTTCTGGCTCTCTCCTCTCTGCAGGTATACCGTCTTCTTCAAATGGCTTTGATAGTTTTGAATCTCTTTTCAAGTTTTCAAGAAGAACATTCGATTACATATGTTCACTTGTCAAGGCAGACATGCTGGCCAAGAAAGCGCATTTGACGTTTACAGATGGCCAGCCTTTGTCGTTGCCTGATCAGGTAGCTGTTGCTTTGCGGAGGCTGAGCTCTGGTGACTCTCTGGCAGCAGTTGGTGATTCACTTGGGTTGAACCACTCGACTGTTGCCCAAGTAACCTGGCGTTTTGTGGTGGCCATGCAAGAAAAGGGTCATTGGCACCTGCAGTGGCCTTCCACAGAAGCAAAAATGACTGAAATTAAATCCAATTTCGAGAAAAAATTAGGCCTCCCTAATTGTTGTGGTGTGATTGATACCACTCATATCTTGATGTCTTTGTCAACCTTAGACCCTGCTAGCGAGAAGTGGCTTGATCACGAGAAGAATCACAGCATGTTATTGCAGGCAATTGTGGATCACTCTATGAGGTTCTTGGACATAGTCACTGGATGGCCAGGACAATTAGAAGAATGGGCAGTGTTTGAAAGTTCTGGTTTCTGCAAACTATGCAACGAAGGAGAAAGATTGAATGGGAAGAAACTTGAGCTTTCAGAAGGATTGGAAATAGGGGAATATTTAATAGGGGATGCTGCCTACCGCTTGCTGCCTTTTCTCGTGACTCCTTACCAGAAGGGAAAACTTCCAGTGTTAAAGGCTGAGTTGAACAAACGGCTTTCTGCTGCTCAGATGGCGGCACAGATGGCATTAGCTAAGTTGAAGGAGATGTGGAGAATCATCGGAAGTGTCTTGTGGAGACCCGATAAGAATAAGTTGCCGAGGATCATTCATGTCTGCTGCATTCTTCATAATATCATTATTGATATGGAGGATGAGATGCAGTACGAAAGGCCTTTGTTCTATGACCATGACCCTGGCTACAGGCAGCAAATTTGTCAGAGAGTTGACACAAAGGATGTTGACCTCAGAGATAACCTGTCTTTGTGCTGCTTTGGAGAATTTCAACCTCAACAAATTATCAAATCAGACTAAAGATGCACCAACAGGGCAACCTGCCAAAAGAAGAAAATTTTATATGTTCTTTCTTAATGAATTTTGTGAGGATCTCAGTAATATTTTCTTTCAACTGAACGGAACGGAGTTTGATGATGGATGATTGATCATTGATTTAAACTGGATTTATGATGGGATAATTTCATGCCTTTAGTCTTTTCTCTAAGAGCATATTTCTGCTCCTATGTGGGGTGTTTTATGGTTCTAGACATAAGAAATTTCTCAGTTTCCTTCGTTACTGATAAATGTGTCCCTTGGCTTCTTTGAAGTTTTGCAATGGAAAAAAAAAGTGATCATTCACTCTGGGTGTAGGTTGGTTATTTTTATATGGTTGTGTTCTTCCCTCCCTTCGATTGCTTCTCTATGTGATTGTCTGTGAGAAACCTGTTTTGCAACATTTATATCTATTACCATGACAGCTTGCGCCTTGGGATGATACTGGTGAGCGAAGATAAAGTAGGGAAAAAAAAAAGCCGAAGGACTAAAGATGGGGAAAAAATCAAATGATCATAGGAAGCAAACTATGTCGGTAATACTGCCATATCATCTTTTCAAGTCAGCAAAATAAAATATTACAGTGGCATAGGGTAAGGTGAACCTTGCTCTCTACCATTAGCATAGGAGATCACCATTCATACATCTGCAAGCGCCATTCTAAGTACGTTTGCAAAAGTTATTTACACGGTAAACTAGGTCGACCTGAAACTGGCTCCAACAAAATGCTAGAAGCAGCTACCTTCCGCAATGCAAATTTCCCCACATTCCTCCAATGGTAGTCAGCTCTAGCACAAATAAAACAAGTGAGGATTAATTAGAGCTACTTGGCAGGCTAATAGAAACGATATCAATGTCATTTTCAACTTTCAAGTACTCTTCATTTGAAGTAGGTCTTTAAAGAAGAATGTAACAAGTTCAGCACAACAAATGCAGAGATGGAAGCCGAGACAAATAGCAGCTAGCATGAATTTGCAAACTCATAGATATCAGTTGAAGCGTTAACTGGCACAAACATAGAACACTGTCATCATGATAGAATAGAAGATATCTTAAACTAGGTCCATTAGGATTTATTGCGAATGGATGATATAAATGTCTCAGAGCACTTCTGCTTTATGAACTCTGGGACTTCCGAATCAGCTATGAAAGGGCTCCACATATTTCCCCCGAGAAGTCATAATCCACTTTACTTTTGGCAGTGGGCTAGTAAAGTCGAGCACTGAGTTTTCAGCCTCCTCTCCAGAACTTTGTTTCTTTCTCTTGAAATCCAGAAGGTTTTATTGCCTTAGGGGTACAATATTCTTCCCATCCTGCAAGGTATCTCTCCACAGAAACTAGGGATTCGGGAATGAAACTGTTGTCTAGTCCCGGCTCAATGTAATACTGCACAACAAATATGAACCCTCAAGATTTCCAAGTTCCACCATGCAAGTTAAATACAGAACTTGTAAACGTAATAAACAAAACTCTTCTGCTTCACATGTGTGAAACAGCAAACAAAAAGTTATCATAGCAAAGCATTGATAGAAAGGTACTGGAATCAGGCACATAAAGTTTCCGTACAGGACAACAGATCATCTATATGACTATATCTAACAATTTCCTAGACTATCGTAAACTAATAGTTAAATAGTACACACAAACGAAGAAGCGATACAGCAGAAAAAAAAAAAGAAAAAAAAAAGAAGGTTCTACAGTTTCATACAAACATGGCTTAAACCATAAAAAAGAATCGGCTCACATATGCGTACGTATTTAGAGATATATACATATAACTCTGTGTGCACTAGTATGCCTTCTCTTCAAAGCTAAAGATAAAGATGAAGGAAAATCTATGTTTAGGAAGTGAGATGAAGCAAATCTACTAAATTTGCTAGCTGTTACGAGTTTCCTCCCTGCCACCTGCTTATGAGCATCATATTTATTTAATAATAACTCAATGATTGGGTGGCACAGAACAACATATAGACCTCCTTTACGTTATTTCTTATACATTACCAGACAACTACTATTTCTTATACATACAGAAACAGGACCAGGTAGGATACTATCCAAATCATTTAATCCACTACCATATTCCAATTCTGGGAGATTTTCCATTGGGCTAGCAGGTCTAAACTCAATTATAAGATTACATTAAACTTACAGAAATTGCACCAATATACTCTGATATACCAGAATCAAAATCCTAATAATATCTTCTCTGGGATGCTATCATGACAAGTATAACTTCAGTCTCCAACTGAAAATATTATATCTTCGGACAAATCAACCATCCTCTTGGTGAGACACCGCTGCCCTACAAACTTAATTTGGAGAATGGCCAGTTCAAATATTAAACAATTAGCATAATGCTGAACATTTTGTCCAGTCGGATTCGGATTGGATAGTGTAGGCGGGTCCTAATACGTGAACTGCAATTTTATTGAATTCAAACCCGAACAAACGGGTGGAATCCCTATATACATACCAAATTACCATGACAATGATGCCAATTACTGGAAAATTGAAAAATAAATTCAGTAGACAAACACTGCCCAAGCGAAAGGAATCATACAGCGTACAAGAATCTGAAAATCAAAATGACAAAATAGGACTGCACCTTGTCGACTTGGTTGGACCGAGCACGGGGACTTCTCTCGACGACCCAATCATCGGGCAGTTTGAAGCTCTCCCAGGGAGTCGAAGCGGCGGCGGAAGAGGAGGAAAGCCCAGCAATCAGCGATTTCGTGGTTTGGCGAGGGGTTTCGGGTTCGTCGTCGAGACGGAGAATTGACGGCGAAGATTTGCGCTTCTTCATGGCGAAGAGCTTCGCGGGTTCTCGTTGGCTGACACATGGAACTTAAGCGCGATAAGCGGGAGGTGTGGTCGTTTCCATCTAACTCAGCTGAGCGTATGCGAATAATTACATTGGACTATCTTTTTATACTGGGCCCTCAGTACGATTCTCAACTAGTCCATGAATTTATAGGTATTCCATGTGACCCGGATTTAACAGTGAATTATCTACCTACAACTTCATGTGGCCCGAATTTAATAGGGAATTATCTAACGAACATGGACAGTTGAGTGCGTTCCATATTATAAAAAAAAAAAGAGTGTTTGTTTGGGTAGACAATTATAGGGCAATAAGTCAACGGATCCCAGTAAAATCAATCTCAATTATCCCAGTGCTGACTTGGAAAGAAATGGGCTCACTTCAACCCTATCTCTCAACCATAGTTCCCTCCCCTCTCTTAACCTAGGTTAACCTAATCAATTTCTTTGCAACTCCACGTCGATCTCAACCTCCACACGAATCCATACCTAGCGCCTCATCTATTTCTCAACTCAGACCTAACGTAAAATTCCCATCTATCTTCTCAACTCATACCTAACGCAAATACCCTAAATCGGCATTATCAATTCCACAAAATTAACCAACTCAAATCAAGCTATCCATTAAACTACCCTAAATCTCCCTATACAGATTTGAGACCATGAAGGAAGAGAAACAACTGTAGATAACACTTGTCGAACAGTTCCACCCCACACCCACACCCACACCCAGAACCATCTTCGTATCTTCTTCATTCGATTCAACAATCTTCTTCGCTTTTTCACTTGATTTACCAAATCGGAGGTGGATCAACAAGACCCATACATTGGCAATTGCAGACTCGACCTTGATCGACTTGAAGTTTGAGATTGGCGTGGAGTTTGAGATCAGCGTGGAGGTTGAGATCGGAGAGTATTGTTTCAGTTCGGCATTGATGTCGAGAATGAGCGATGAGGCGCACAGCTTGGGTGGAAACTTGGAATAAAGGAATTGATTAAGTTAACCTAGGTTAAGAGAGGGGAGGGAACAATGGTTGAGAGATAGGGTTGAAGTGGATCCATTTTTTTCCAAGTCTGTATGGCAGCTATGAATTGGGATAACTGGGATTGATTTTACTGGGATCCGTAGACTTATTGATTGTAGGTGGGCCTGGCGGCTCATTCTAGAATGGCATTATGAGAGAGAGTCACCGACAAATGCGAGTGCCTCGTTTGGCACTGTGTTCACAACCTATAAAAGCCGCCTCGTTCTGACCTTTGGACAACATGATTACCCATCAGATTTTAATTTATAAAAAATGGTCATAATTCAAAGTTTGCGAATCTGGTAGCCCCTCCCCCAAGTTCACATACAAAATTCAGAGGCACAAATCAAGGTCTACATCATTGTGTGCGAGCAAACTAAAGAAATTAAGAAACTACACTTGAAGATTAATCCAGTCAATTCAAGAACATTTACAATATAAATTCTAAATTCATGGTGCTTAGGTTTGCATTTCTAGAAGATAATGATGTTCAGACTAAGAAGAAGAAATATATACCATTGTTAAAACTACTCCTCGTGGACCTTGCTATATATATATATACATACATATTATATAGATTCACATTAACTAATCGATCATGCACTGATGCTCATCAGCCAGTGGACCGCCAACATATCTTGAATGATCATAATAATTAAAGTTGGATTGAATAATTGTATAATAAACAAAAAAAATTACGTTGGATTGATCCTGTGAAGAGGTAAGACCAAGGAAGGTCCATATATACTGACGCAGGCATGTACGATCACAAGTGGAAATAAAAGAGTGTGAAAGTAGGAAGGTCATGGTAACCTAAATGGACCGCGTTGAGTTACTGATACACACTACTTAACAATTGTGTGTTTACATTTCTCTTCTGTTTTTTTTTTTTTTTAACAATTGTGTAGTTGCCAGGGAAGTTTCTGTCCCCTTGTGATTGTGATTGTTCTCACTTTCTTATTAGTCCTGGTAAGACCAAACAACAATTGATGGTATGTGTTGTGTGAAAGTGGGAAGGTCATGGTAACCTAACTGGACCGTCCTCGTCCACGCGCTTCGAAGACCACGTAGTAGTACTCACAATAATTTTTTTTTTTTAATGTTCGGTAGTTTTTACAGATTTCAGTGTTTTTTTCCCAACTATACTAAATGATGAGATAGACACACATGATTTTATATGAATCATATGTGACCCATGATTTCATATGGATCGCATACGTCCATCTTAACATTTGATTTGGGATAACTGAGACAAAAAAAATAATGAGAAACTTGGCATTTTAGTTTTATGTTTGGTACTGTCGATGCAAAAATCTGCACCACCCACACATCAACAGTTGGGGTCCAAGCTGTGACGTGGGAAGCAAATCTCTGACCTACAAAAATAAAAGGAGGGTAGCCCTCCGTGGCCCAGGAACATTCTAACACTTAAGTCAGTGTATTTCTCAAGAATGAATGAAGTATCAAATGCAACAATTCATAGTGTATACTTTATCTCATATTGATAGTTAATTTTATAGGTGTAGTGCTAGTGACTCTTCCTCACACCAACCAAATCAAAAGTTCGAGCCACGGAGGCGTTGTTGGGGCGAACAAAAACATCAATAACAAGTGTTGTGAGACATTTGTTAAGATTATCTTATCCCAATTGTTAAGTTTGCTAGAATCTTAACTTAGAGGTTGATCTTATCGTTATCGTTGGATTCATTGTGATACGAGGATCTATATTGACTACTTTTTGGATAGACTCTAAGAGGTTTTCCTCTATGTGCTAAAGATTTACTGTCCTCTCTCTATGTGCCACCTGTGATGGGGACTAGACATTTTTTATTCATATCTACAGGTGCCTATTAAGCAAAGACAATTGATAGTATGTGTCCATACGCGCCTTGATAGTGCAAAAGGGTATGGACACTCTGACTAGTAAAAGGTTCTAGATTTGTCAAAGGCGTTAACGAAGACTCATAAATTACTATTTTATTACTCGCTCTGTTCCTCAGGTGCGCTTCGCTACGCGGTAACGCAAACCGTATCCAAGGAGGCGGCTACCCACTCGCCCTCGCTTGTTTCTTATATTACATCACTTACCACACTCTCTTCCTTTGCTTAATCAACAAGTCAGAGAGCAAATTGGGCCCTCGATCCATACCACGTCACCCCACTAATCATCTTTATCTAGCAAGTAGCATGCAACTATGCAAGTCTCCCCTCCATATATATATACACACATATACATATACATAACACAACTCACTCCTCGATATTACTTGCATATTCATTCTTATTCGTTCAACAAACGCACCACCTTTTTGTAAGTTGAGATTTCACAAACAATGAAGAGAGACAGAGAAGAGGAAGGAGAGATTGAGACCGCACACATGGCCAACCTCCTGATGCAACTCTCCAAAGCAAACCAAACGACACCGACACGCCGTTTGTTTTCGTGCAAGACATGCAACAGGCAATTCCCGTCGTTTCAGGCGCTGGGAGGACATCGCGCAAGTCACAAGAAACCCAAATTCGATCGAGAAGAAGCCCCGAGTTCGCCTGTGAAGCCGAAGACACACGCTTGTACGATATGCGGCCTCGAATTTCCTATAGGACAAGCCTTGGGAGGACACATGAGGAGACACAGAGCTAGCGGCGCCACGGCTGTGAGTGACCGTAGCTTGATGACTACTCGTCCTCTGTTGCCGTCAGTGCCAGCTCTGAAGAGATCCACGAGTAAAAGAGTGATCTTGTGCTTGGATTTGAATTTGATGCCATCGGAGAATGAAGATTTGAAGTTTCAAAAGGAGGCTCCTTTGTATCGCTTTATCTAGATTCATGAGGCCATCCTTTGTGAAAGCTTCCTAGAGTTAGCTTAGGGTTTTTTTACTATGATTATTTTTTTTTCTTTAAAAATATAGTGCATTATTTGGTTGATTTTATTAATTACTTATTTGGTTACCTAGTGATAGAGAGATTTTTTTAATTGATTCTTTGTTTTGAGTTCCTTTACCACTAATTATCTTTTATCTTATTCAGTATTTCAGTTGTATATTCATAAGGCATGAGCTTTTTAACTAAGTCATGGCTTCCAACTCACGTTTTAAAATAAGATTAATTGCAACGTCACTCTCTATATCAATCCCAACTAATTTGTTTGAAGCGAAAGTGTTGCATAATAGTTGTAGTTGTATTTGTTTTATACATTACAAGTTTTAAAAAAATACACCTAATACTTGTGCCTCAAGTTGTAAGTAATTATTCTATAAAAGAAAAAAAGTTGCAAGTAATAATTAAAATATATGCAAGCATTTTCTGAGTAAATAAGAACAAAAGAAAGGAAAGCAAAATATTTATTCTAGTATAGATTGGATTTATTCTAGTATAGATTAGGTCTAGGGATTTCGCAATTTATTTTTGGAATAAATATTAGAATTTCCAACCCAATACACATCAACAATATTGTCCACTTTGGATTGTTCGGTTTTCATGGATACATCGAACCCGCACGGCTTTACCTTCCCAGAAGGTCACCCACCCATCCTAATAGTGACTATTGAGTTACTACGAGATATTTTCCTCCAAGAAAACGAGTTGTTGATGGTTGGAAACTGAAATCATTTATATATGTTAACATATAAGCGTTTACAATTTTAATCCAATGATTTAGTTGGTGAATTTATCTACCTTTTTTCTCCATCATTAGATTTTAGACTCTAAGAAGTCACAATAAAAATTCAGCTAGGAACTACGTAGTACCACCGCCACGTCAAAAAATAATAGATGTCTTCTCATAATCGTTGCATAGCGAAATTTTAATTTGGGATTGACAAATAAAGCAAGGCAAACATACTATCTTGAAATTTCATTTATGTGTTTGGTCATACATAAACTTAATTTCCTCTCTCTGGATTGTCAATATATTAAAATCAAGTATTTGAAAACCCTGATCACACTGAAGCTCCATCCTATTAGGCCTCAGCATCGGGATAGGACCGACCCGACCCTAAAATTTAGGGTTCAAACCCGGATTCACTTTTCAAGCCGGGGCAAGGACAAAAATCACAATTCAAGCCCAATCTAGGCCCAAATAATTCGAGCTTCATCCCCGGGTCGGACCTATATTGTATTTGGATAAAGTTCTATCAAAGAATTAAAAAGCTGCTTGTAAGCTTTTTATTAATGAATTTTTGAAACAAAGTTCCATCAAAGAAACAAACAATCACGAACAGGCTGGTCTTGTAGAGTTGTAGTTGTTGGCTGCAGCCTTGCAAGAGCATTGGACATTTGAAGTATTGGAACAAGCAACAGTCAAATGGTCATTTCAAGATTGAATTATTACACATATGCCAATAATATTACTATTGGATTAGATTTTATGTTCTTTGAATTTACTTGCACCATTTGATTAAGGTCCCTTTCTCATTAATGTTTTATTTGACTCACATGCCAATGCCACTCGTCACACACAAAAATAAGTCCTCATCACTAAAGCCTAGACTCTTCTATAGATATTTTTGGATTATCCATATCCGATATTTTTTCGGGCTTGGACCGAGCTTTGGCCCACGATCCTTTGCCCATCAGTAATTTGCCACGTGTTTGGCAGTTTCGGCCATTCACCTTTTTTTACGTGAGCATTTGGCCGTTCATCCATACGTCGTCGTTCTGTAATCTTTACCACACCAAACACATAAAGACCAACTTGGCCACTCAAAAATCGCTACAGTTAACTTACGGATGTATTCATTCATCATCGTACACGTGTATGGTAGATGGGACGTAACCGTGATCTTTTTCTTTTGGTGTCGTTCAGGCCCCACACGCAGGGGACCTGTGTGATCTCTCATCTCGCAGCAGGGTTTAGTTTTACCCAATTTTATCTGATTCCTCTTCACGAGAAAAGATCACCTGCTCCTCACTGTCCCGGATCACGCCGGTCTGGCTTCTCACACTCTCGCGCCGTTGTGTCGGTGCCGGTAATTGTACCGTTTCTTTACGGATGAAAAACACGCCGTTCTGGTCCATGGGCATCGTGTAAGGTACTGATCGTCAAAATCTCTCGGTTGGCTACTTTTTTCTAGGGTTGGAATGTTAACTTCGCGTTTTTCTCGTTGGCTCCAAAACTGGCTTTGAAGTTCTTGAAATTGAAGTGATAATGGTTTGAATGGGGGTCATGAGGGGCATGGGGTTTGATTTTGTAAATTATGAAAAGTTGTATCCGATTTGGTGTTGGTTTCTAGTTTAATTAACTTGGTTTGAGCTTGATTGCATCGGAATATGTTTTTGTTATCAGGGATTGCTGTGGCGTTGAGTGTTACCATTGTGAAGTCTGAACAAATTTCATTCACCAAAAAATTGACGTGTAGTGTGGCAATTAGCAAAGCAGCAAAATGGTACTTACTGCTCTGGAATAATATTTGAAGTCTCATATATTATTCTTTTTTTTCCTTTTCCTTTCAGTACTTTAGTTCCTGCTAGTTTGAATATCTTATTGTCTACACCAGCTTTGATCTTTCTTTAATTTCACGTACTTTAGTGGTAAAGATTCTAGGAGTGGGATACGTAACTGAATCTTTTGCTCTCTATTTGAAGTTATTTTTTGTGTTAATTTACTCCATTGTAAGTGGTGAATGGGCTTTTGTTGCTTGGGTATGGAAGAGAAGGGTGACTTTGCAGTGGTTGCATTCTCAACTCCCTGCCTTGAGGGCATAGTTTTGGATCCCTACCACCCTCACACCCGAAAGAAAGAAAGAAAGAAAGAAACATGTGAGTTGATATCACTACTAGTGTTTTCTCTGAGCATTTATGGCTTGTGAACAGACTGACAAGACTAATGTCTGTGTTCAATGGTTTGGAAAATAGAGAAATTTGATGCTTCGATCCTTTTCATTTATATCGATGACGATGAGGGGTTAAGTGGAGCTGGCATTTGCTATCTTTTTATTTCTTCTGTAGTCTCTGCCTCTATGTGATGGAATTGGGTCTTCTGACTCGTTTCTTCTTTCTTTTTCAGAACAAGAGTTTTTGGATGGCGAAGGGTGATGGACATATAACTGATGCAGGCTCAGCATTTGATAGTTCATCCATAATTGAACAAAAACGGGCTCATCAGTGGTTTGGGAATGCTGCGGAGTCGGAGCTGTTTCCGAACAAGAAGCAAGCAATACAAACTCCAAATAACAAATCAAGTTTGGGAATTTCTACCGCGAATTTTGGATCTTGGCATTCTGGTTTCCAATCTGCCCCAAACCAACTCATCGACCGCTTGTTTGGGTCTGAAACATCTGTAAATTTTGCTGAAGGGAATGTATCTCCTGTTGGAATGAATGACTCGAGAATAGGAAGAAAGAGTATTGATGACCACTTTGATGACGCGTCGATTGATTTATCGATATCGCAGGCTATTGAAGATTCGGCAACATGTCTAAGCTACGGTGGTTTCAGAAAAGCAAAAATCAGTCCAATTAGGGATTCTGATAATGGTATGGCTACTCAAAAGAAACACAGTTTCAATAGGGAAAGGTGCAGTGACATCTCTGCAGTTCAGGCATTTAGCAGGGAAAATGAAAGTGATTTTATATCTATGTCTCAGGCCTATGATAAGGGGGATGACAATATTACATTAATGGGCCATCTCTACAATAGAGGGGACACCCATATTGGTTTGGCAGGTTCTGCATATGTCAAGGGAGATGAAAATGTCATATCAATTGTGGACACTTTTAGTAAGGGGGATGCAAATATGATATCATTTGGAGGATTTCACGATGAACATGATATTATGCATGTGGGCAGGCCCATCAGTGGGTATGACCCATCATATAATCATTCTTCGGGTCAAACATCAGATGCACCTGCACGAGGTGAGAAAGAGTTCGATGCATCAAATGTAAATGCAGTTATAGATGCTACCCCAATAGCAAAACCAAGACCTGAATCTGCTTCCAAAAGTAAGCCAGAGTTTAAAACAACAAAAAAAGAGGCTCCAAATAGCTTCCCTTCAAATGTCAGAAGTTTGATTTCAACTGGTATGCTTGATGGAGTGCCTGTAAAGTACATATCCTTATCGAGGGAGGTAAATATCATCTTTGAAAGTCTTTAAATAAATTTGTATATTCAGTAATTTGCTTTACATGACAGTGACATTTATTTGTGTTTGTGCATGTGAAAAGGAGCTTCGCGGAGTTATAAAAGGTTCTGGCTATCTTTGTGGATGTCAATCATGTAACTATTCAAAGGTAAATCATTTAGTGGTTTCTTACTTATGCTTAATAATGTATCGGGATCCGCCTGATAGATTACATGATTTGCACAAGGTGCTTAATGCATATGAGTTCGAGCGGCATGCTACTTGCAAGACAAAACACCCAAACAATCATATATACTTTGAAAATGGGAAAACTATCTATCAGATTGTACAAGAGTTAAGGAGCACACCTGAAAGCTTGTTGTTTGATACAATTCAAACTGTGTTTGGTGCACCAATCAATCAGAAAGCCTTTCGTATCTGGAAAGGTAATAGATGTGCTTTTATTTTAAAGAATTTCTCATTCCCATCTAGTATTCTTACTATTCATTGTTTTCTTCTTTTATCCCCCCCCCCCCAACTCTTTATCAGAATCTTTTCAGGCTGCTACTCGAGAGCTTCAGCGTATATATGGGAAGGAAGAACTAAACTTATAGGGCTATCCTGAAGTGTAGAATGGTATCTGTGTGCATATAAATAAGTTTTAATTAATCTGGTAATTCCTGTAAAATGTAGGAATAGCCACTTGGAAGGCTGAGAAAGTGCTGTTGTAAATTTGTAGCTGTATTTATGGTCAAGTGAAGTCAGGTTCTTTTTGCAGATGTATAATTTTTACTTAGCAAACAGTAGGCGAGATGCCTTGTTATTGGGGTGCATTCCTATCATTGTTGTTCATGTTTGTGACTGAAACCCTCTGTTGGAATTGATGCTGTTAGTTTCAAAATTTTGTAGAATATTTTGCGCGTCGTTTCTGTTATAGCCGTGCGCCCATCTATCCGGCTATTGTGAATCGGAATAACAAGCATCAGTTGCAGTATTTTTAACAAAGGAACTTGAAGGGCAATGCACCAAAAGATACAATAACTGTGTGCCAGAAATAAAAACTCCATGACAAGGAATTACATACACACGGTATAAACAATACAGGAAAGAATGGCAGTGATAAACTTACTAGCTCTCGCTAGATTGTCATTCAATTAGTTCCCTTTCTTTAACCAACAGATGTATCAACTTCGGTTTGTAGCCCATTAATTTGTTGTTTTCTTTAAGAACCACAGCAAGCTGATTTTTGAGCTGCTTGTCCTGCCCCAGCTCCCTGGTCTGGTTGATTGATCTTGATAGCGGTAGGCTGTAATGCACAAAAGCAAGAAAAAAAATTCAACAATTATATGAAGTAGCAGGTACTTTATTTAAATTTGCTATAGTCGGTCTGTGTACTTCATACTTCCAGTTAACTGTAATTTAATACCAGTGTTCCAGACATTCATCCCATATAATGAGGAAAGATATTCAATTAGCCAACAATGCAAGGGACGTACAAAATTGATATTTTAGAAATAATGTTTTCACTTATATAGGATTAGTGATGGTAAGCACACTTGCCGCTAGACTACAGTGGAGGTGGTCCAGCAACAACCAGGATTATGATAATGAATGTAAGTTCTCATTGTAAATGTTGAGAGGAAACCAAATACCTCAGCCCGAGAATCAGTGTCAGCAAGTCTTTGCTTTATATCCTTTGCAATTGAAAAGAAAACCTGTTCCACGTTGAGATTCGTCTTTGCACTCTGCAGCCGGAAGTTCAATCAATGCATGTCCAAAATAATCCAACTAGTTACATGATTTTTAAGGTAACTTACAGTTTCAAAGAATTTGATCCCGTACTCATCAGCTAGTGCTTGGCCTTTGGAGGTAGGAACAGCCTAACCAAAAGAGAAAAATATGGGGGGAGGGAGAAACATCAGAGCACTGATTCACTTATAAATGAGAGTGACAAGAGATTATAAATGGATGAGACGAGCTGCCCAAACTCTCAAATCAATGAATGCCTTCGTGCAGACTCGAGAAGGATTTTATCATTTACGAATCCCCAACAAAAATTGCCCTTCATAAGCCAAGAGCATGCATAGTTATATGAACAACCTCGAAAATGCAAAATAATTATGGAGTGCAATCAGACAAAATAAGAATTACAAATATCAGTGCCACAGTTAAAATATTGATTAAGCAACATACCCTCTTGCTTTCATCCATGTCAGCCTTGTTCCCTACCAATATCTTGTTGACATTATCAGAAGCATGCTGTTCAATGTTGCGAATCCAGTTCCTAATATCTGAAATGGAGAGACAAGTTCCTTAAAGAGTTCATCAGAGACTGCAAAAACCCATAAACAAAGGAAAGGAGTTTGATGAAGTAGCATCAATTCTCAATCATCCACCTCAGTGGAACTGGACACCATGTCAAAAAGCACCTCCACAGACCAATGTTCAGGTAACCAGAATCCAAACACTAAATCCAAAGAAGCAAAGGTAAACCCCAATTCAAATTTAAATCAGTGTCCACGTAGCTTAAGAAGTTATAAGAAAGAAAGGAAACTCACTGTTAAAAGATGATTCATCAGTGACATCATAAACCAGCAAAATGCCCATGGCTCCACGATAGTAAGCTGTAAAAGAAAAGTTGTAAGCAACATGTTAGTAGTGATACAGAAGGCAGAGATGAATTCCAAACTTGGACATTATTTAAAGCAGCATATCTTGCGTTTGCTCTAATAGCAATTTCTCAGGCATTCACATTGGACTAACCAGAAAGTAAATTCCAGCTGGGGTTACCCACCTATGGTGCCATAATAAATTTTTTTTTACGGTGGAAAAAAAGTCATGTTATGCAGTCCTCAAACCCCAAAATACAGGATAAGAAGATACGAACACGTTCCCATGGCGACCTGTGTCAATGACTAGCGAAAGAGCCCCGTATGCGTCTTGGACATCCGGTCCCCAACTGTCCCGATACTCTAATCTTTGGACTTTTAATCCAGTAAAAATAAACTTTACTCTCCATAATTCATTAATATATACATCACCAGAATAGAGATTTTATGAAACAAAAATCTCTCATCAACATTATTTCATACTACACTTCTTCCCTAAGAATCCAAAGGACCAAAGCCCTATCCCTTATATATTCTGTCAGGTACATGTACACATCGCTCAAGAAACAAACAAACAGCCACCTCCAACCTCGATTAAGAAAAGAAAATTCTAAAAACAAACAAAAATCAATAATACATTTTCATATGAATGATGCAAAAATATCAAGTTTATGAAATCTGTTGACTCAACCTGGAAAAATCCAGAGGTGGGTAGTGCAAAGGTTACAGTTCTCCCACCAGTTCATGTTCCAGACACGCACACAACATTTTCACAGAAAAACCACCTTTCGCAAGGCCAAAATCACTTGAAAACAGATCAACAAATAAGTTACCAGTTGTGATTGTTCGGAAACGCTCCTGACCAGCTGTATCCCATATTTGAAGCTTGATTCGTTTGCCATCAAGCTCAATTGTTCTTATTTTGAAATCAATGCTGGATGAGGAAGACAGAGTTGGCAGGTTGAGAAGATTTTTCGCAATATGGGAAGTGTGAACTATATTGTAAATTTGTAATTTAACCCCACAGGTTGAAAATACGCACCCGATGGTAGTGATAAAACTTGTGGTGAAAGATCCATCTGAGAAACGCAAAAGAAGGCAACTCTTACCCACACCTGCAAGGAGGAAATAGAAGCATTCAAATCCTAGCTGCAACCTCAGCTGCTAGTTAATATAGCATCCTAACTCTCCAAACAACTAAAGTGGATAATCTCTCGGTTTTGAAACAACAAGAAAGAAGATCATTCAAAATGGATTCCTGTTGATGTTCTCTTAAAAACATAAACCTAGCAAGATAACAGACTACATATTTCTAGAATAAGCTGAACTGCAATTCAGCTGTTTGTAGCTCTCAAATTTCCATATGCAGTTAAAGCATGTACCCCTTCCCTATCACTGCAGTGAACAATGTCCCTCAGGGCTCAGACACAATACAAGCTCAACAAAAGGAAAAGTCAGAAATTTCAAAGATGGAGGGCTAGAATACACAGCATATATATTTTGGTCCTTTATTTCTACAGCTAGCCATAGCTTACTTGGGACGATGTAATTCTTTTCAAGGCATATAATTAGAAACATTTGGAGAGTAAACATTCAACAGAACAACCAGAAACCAGAACATATTAAAAGTAGACATTAGACATATGTGAGGCAGTGCAGCTCACAACATTATTAGGAGTTAACAAGCTCAAATTCTTACAAGTTGAGTACCAAATTTTGCGCAAACAATATATCTACCACAGAAACGTCAACAAAATTTTGAATGAAGTATATAGACCAATTGAGTACTACATTTGCCAAATTTGTAGAATAATTTTGATCTTTACAACTCAGAAGATAGGTCCAGATTAGATCCATAAAGAGAGAAAGTCAAGAGGAAAATCAAATCTATTTTGAACCATTAAAATGCATAGGCAATGTCAAACGCAAGCATCCCAAAGTTACTCACTACGGGATCAATTCCAAAAGAAACTTAAATCACAACTGGAATAACAACATATGCGATCTGCGAAGTGCAGGGAACAATGATCCGTATGGCTCAAAAGAACAGGAAGTAAAAAACTAGGAATTGCGTATCTGCATACCGCTGTCGCCGATCAATAAAAGCTTTATGAGGTAATCGTAGTCGGCTCTAGCCCTTGCAGGTGGAGCAGCCATTGAAAATTTGAAATATTAAATAAATTAATTAATTAACCGCAAACTCCTCCCTGCAATGAAAACAAAGGAAACAAAATAAGAACAATAAACCGAAGAATGCATGTGTAATATACATGTATGTGTATAAAATGAGAAAATCTGGGATAATATGATAGAGAGTAAAAGGCGCAGAGACCAGATCAGGGATGATAACGGAGAACTCAGAAGCGAATAGCCATGGAGATTTGAGAGAAGATTTTGTTAATTGTTTGTTTCTAATTTTGTAAAAACTTCTCTTTCTTTACCAAAAGAGAGGCATGCCTGATCAACTCACCACCTACAATACAAGAGAATCAAGAGATCTACTCCTCCTGGACCGAGTATAGTGCGTCGCTAAAATGCGCCACTTGCTCTTCACACCTCTTTTTCTCTCTCTTACGCTGATCGCTCCCTTGCGCACGCTATTAATCGCCCCAAAACGATTCCCCAATAAAAAAATGGTCGCACGCATTGTAGACCCGACCCACAATATATTGTTAGATCCCGCATGGTATAAGAGGCTGGGTTCGAAAGTCAGCTTTTGAGACGACTTGACCAAGTTTTAGCACAATCGAAATGGCTTCGCTTTCTGGAGGACCAATTCAGTTGGACTTTCTTGTCCTGTAAGGGAACTGATAACTGTCCTTGTTTTAGTAAAGGAGTGGATGAATAAATGATTTGGTTCTCCATTCTCCTGCCGGCAACTACCAATTGATGGATCATTGACAGTTGTTGCTGGTGGTTCCATAGTTGTACTGGATTACAATCAAAAAAAAGGAAAGGAAAAAAAAATAGAAATGAAAGGAAATAAAATGACCAACCGTATTAAATTTTTTTATATGTTGCATAAATCATAAATGACATTGGAGATGTGTTTTAAGAGGAGACCCAGTCCCGAGCGCAATGATGTGGTATAATGTTAATTTATCCCTTTAAAGCCCAACCTCTTTCATTCCTTCTCCTTGATATTGTTGAAAACCCCGACCTTACCCACATCAACGATGCTGTCAGCCAATTCCCGTGAAAAGGTCTCATTCAAGCAAGAAGGTATAAACTTTTCCTTATAAACCCACATCACTTGGGTTATCCAAGCGATGTAGAACATTATAAATCATAACATACATCAAGTCCACTTCCCACAAGGGTTTCAGGCAGGAGACGTCAACCATATGAATCATGATCTTCCAAATTCATGTCACACACGTTTGATTAATAAAGATCCTTTGGCAAAGCAGCTAGAATGAGATCGGCTATCTATGGTTTCACGTTGGTCGCATTACTTAAGTCTGCCTTGTTCCAAAAGTTGGAAGTTTGTTCGGCTGCTGCTCTTTTGGTTAGCATTAATCCTGTCCGCTGGGCTCAACTTTGTGTCCAAGGTTGGGTGCCGCTAAGGTACGCAGCGCTGCCATCCATCCGTGTCCAAAATGGATGGCCGCTGCTACCCCTTGTGCGCATAATGTACCCGAATGTTTCTTCCATCCAACAACTGAAAAGAAACACAAAAAACTAGTCAACAAGGACTCCATGTCAAACATGAACGACATGAAGTAGTTCCCCATCACAACCAAAACATACCTGACCATCCATTTCTTTTAAAGCTGTGGAGGCTGCACTTTCACTAGTGAACTTCACAAACCCAAACCCCTTCGACTTGCCACTCACATGATCACATATCACTTTAACTGCTCAAAAAGAAAAATATTTGGTAGTTGCCTACTTGCCTTCACAATATTTATGGCTGTAAAGAACCCATCAAAATTACCTTCAACTATTTCACCATGCTGTCCAAAAGCATCCTTTAGAATAGCTTCATTAGTATCATAGCAAAGACCTGCAACTTACAACACAAAATAGCCATTAGAGCGGAAAAAAGAAACAATTTCCATTATTGTTGGTACATGAGTTCCGAGCTGCGAATAAAATAATCAAAGAAGTGCAGAGCCAAAGAGACCTCCAACAAATAATTTGGTGCAGGCGTGACGAACTGATAGCCATCTGGAGAAGGTGGGAACACGTGAGAGAGGAACGTAGAGATTCCAGCTATGCATTCTTGGTTATGTGCGCCAGATTGCAGCACATGATAACGAAGAGAGGAATGAAATGCTAAAGTGTTTGGACTGGAACTCGTGCTGCAGGCTGGGCTGACGGGTAGTTCAACACACCTAGGCCCATGGATACGGAACATCAAGACAGTCCATTAATCTCCCTAAACCCTAATACAAACTTAACTAAATTCTAATAATCCATGGAGGATATATGTTTATTTATCTTCCTTTTTCTGTGGACCACGAAGGATAACTCAAACCCACAACTTCGTCCACATTTAGCAGTTAGCATTATCAACTTAACAACTCATTGGCTAAATAGTAAATACTACTCAAAGTCAAGTCAGTCAACAGTATTTGAAAAAAATATTATGATTAATTGGGAGTTCTTTAGTTTTATGATCAGGACATTTCTTGTTTAGCAGAACCCTTATGTGAAACTAAATCGATAACAAATCGTATGGCCTTAGGTGCACATAGATGCAAACAGGCAAAAGGAGTAAAGGACAAAATGTCAACACAAACAGAACGTATCTGAAAATACAAAAAAACATATCAAGAAATTGGCTCAGAAAACCACTAGTACGAGACCCGATGCAGGAACATTGTCGCAATTAAAGATAATCTTAATCTCGTCAAAAGAAACAGAACAACAACGCAAGACTCTGTACGTGACAATAAGTGTTCAACAGAAACCCAGAAGCAAAAGCCAGTTTCAGTTGATGAACCGTTAGATGCCTCGAAAACTAAACAGATCATCATGTAAACGCAAAAACATACATATTCTCGTCGTCGACTGACCAATTCGTAGTTCCGTACTTTCATCCATAAACATCGACAATATTATAAAATGCGTATAGTGACTTAGTGAGAGAAGTGCAGATATGAAATCACATATCTTCGATATCAATAATAGAAGAAGGTCGGGATGAGCTTTACCTGAAATCAGAGAACGCCGATTGCGTCCAATAGCTTGAAACTTGGGAGTAGGGAGGCAACTAGGGTTTTGTTTTGAGCTTGGGCGTCCAAACGGAAAATCTCAAAATCTGCTTTGAAGTAAGCAACTTTACAAAAATACCCCTCTTTACAAATGTAATGGGCCTTTTTTACATAATTTACATTCACGGTCCAGAGTTGAGACTTTTGGGCTATTTTTGAAGTTGGCCAACCTTCTGGGCTTATGTTCATCCACTTCCTCCTTTTAAAGTGGGCCAATCTACTCCCTTGTTCTCTATCCACTCCCTTGTTCTCTTCCATGAGGTCTGTATATGGATCTAGGTTTTAGGTAGGTGCACATGGATCGGGTTTGGAGAGAGACCTCATCCGACTCTCATAGGTTTGGGTAAGGGTTTCTTCAACCCTTAAGCAACCTCATTTTAGGTTGGGTTTGAATTCATAATTATCAATCAATTAATTTAAGTTAATGCATTAAGGATTAGTATAAAAAAATTAAGGATTAAGGATTAATATAAAAGAACTTCATATTAGATTTAATAGTTAAGGGTTGTGATTATTGTGGATACATATTGGTATAAGATGTGATATATTCATATATTAGTATCTTTATACAAGCAGGGGCGGATTTAGGAAATGTTATGAGAGGGGGGCTTGGTCTATTGGAGAGAGCGTCGAAATTTCTTTTAGAGCTATTTACAAATATCCAACAAAAAGTAGTCCAAATATATCCATATATTAATATGATGATAAAGTCTTACAATTTAATTTTCTACTCCAAGAGCCCAACTCTTAGTGCTCTCTCTCTTCAGCTGCATACTCATACTATTTTGTCTAGTCTAAAACTAGTTCAAAGAAGGTATGAATAAGCCTTTCGAAAGCTTACAAGTCGACTAGAAATATTATAGTAACCATTCAAAATTCAAAGATCCACACAGAGATAAGGAGAGACCTCTCACCTCTGACTTTGAAGAAGACCAATAGAACGATGTATTTGAGAATCGATTGATGAATTTGAAGAAAATCAGATGGAGACGACGGGGCAAGTTCTACTGACTTAGTCTGATATCTCGTATGAAGTTTAGGGGGAAAAAATGGGCTTATTAGGACTTGTGGAGAGTTGGGTTTATTAGAGCTTGTGGAGAGTTGGGCTTATTAGGGTTTATTTTGAATTAAAAGAAATGGACTTATATTGAAATTTGGGTATATTTAATAAATTTTTCTCAAAATTGAGAGTGGGCTCAACCTAAATTGGCTCCGCCCCTGTATACAAGTATAAATTATGTCACTTAATGTTAAATGGGGTTGGGTCAGGTCAAAATGGATTAAAAAACACAACCCTCATCCGACCCATTTTAAGTTTGTATTAAAAATATATATATATATATACAGGTTTTCTCACACGCGGGATCCCGTGTGTGAATTTATTTGCGGGATTGTGTTAATAGCCGCAAGATTCATCCAACGCCCACCATTACTCAAGACTTCTTTACCCATTTTCACACCTAACCCATCCTTCTAACCCGTTTCCACCTCTGCTTCCCCTGCAAATCTCCATCCCTGCAAATCTCCATACCCATCTCTTTGCTTGTGCCCAAGAGAAGTGTCCTGCAATTGTTGAAGCTAAATCAATCATTCTGAGACTGTCCTGCAATTGTATAGCAGTATGAAGGGTTCAAAGAGAAGTGTAAAATCAGTCACATTATTTGGAGGAATTAGATGACTAGTATTCGTTGCAGGAGCATTTGCCATCCTTCATAATCTTCATCATAAGTTCTTGTATGTCAAACTGAATATATATATATTGCAGATAGACAGAGAGAGATTTCTTGGTTTTGCACAGTACACCATGGTTATGTTCTTCTTGTTTATTTACTACAACAGCTGCAAATGTTTTCCTTCGATCTCCAATTCGTCATCAATCATCAACAATCGAAAGCTCTCTCTCACTGAGCTGCAAAGCAAAACAAGGCAGTACTCAATCAACTCATTTATGCAAATACCCAAAATTCCTCATCTCTAACAAACCCAAAATCCCTAATCAACTCAACTTTACAAAATTGCATGTCTGTAACTCAATCTGCAGAGCAACGCAAGGGCGATGACCCACCAACACCGTAAAATTGTTGCGATTTTCAGAGACGCTTGTCGTCGTAGCAAATCGACACGGTGACTAATGTCATAGTAACATCAGAGAAATGGTTAGGAGTATATGTAGGAGAAAGCGTATATATATATAGATATATATATATATATATATATATATATATATATATATATATCTATAGTAGCCCCTAGCCGCTATATATAAGAAGAGAATCGGGCTTGGGCACCAGCTACCAGAACCAGCTACAAGATGGGTATGGAGATTCGATGGAGATCGAGAAAGATGAGCTCGAGAAAGACGGTATCGCACAAGAATCGTGTCTTGGGCACAAACAAAGAGATGGGTATGGAGATTTGCAGGGGAAGCAGAGGTGGAAACGGGTTAGAAGGATGGGTTAGGTGTGAAAATGGGTAAAGAAGTCTTGAGTAATGGTGGGCGTTGGATGAATCTTGCGGCTATTAACACAATCCCGCAAATAAATTCACACACGGGATCCCGCGTGTGAGAAAACCTGTATATATATATATATATATATAATAACACATATCTGACTCATATTGACATGAGTGGGAATCGGGTTTCGTGGATTGGGTCGGGTTTTAAATGGGTTTTGTACACTCCTAGCTTTTAGAAAAGAAAAGTGAAAATGATGTTTTGTCATCGCTCATTTTAAGTGGCGATATAAGTTATTAACAGTCTACTTTATTTAAAAGTGATATAAAGGCAACGACTTTGGCTAGAAATGCGTTGGCATGGTGAAAGAAATAATATTCCCTAGTATTTCACCTTGTTCTTATTGGATTCAAGAAATCAATATCATGAGAGAGTATTCATTTATCGTCTTCCATGTACCAATACAACCTACAAAAATGAAAAGTAAATTTTCAGACTCAGTTGCACAGCATAACTTTCCTTTGCGCCTGTAGCTGCATTCCACAATATATCAGTTGGGAAATATATCAAAGTAAAATGAAAACATTTATTTTACTGAATTTGTTAGTTGGCAACGAATTTTCAAAATTTCAATGCAAGTAAAAAAATCACTTCATATTTGAAGGAATTCCAATTCAACAATTACAAAGCTTTTATGATGAAGTAGAGATACAGTTGGAAACAGGATTCAAAATAATGTCCAACAATGTAATCTAAGGCTCAAATTCAGTGGTGCAGTCTTTGATGGCTGCCATCATCTGAAAGGGGGGAAAAGCCGGTCACTGCTTCTTCTCTTCTGCTTTCCTCGGCTGAAAAACAAAATTAGAAAGAAGAAGGTTAGAACATCGAATATAAAGGGCCAACCGGAGCAGCCATGAGTCTATGATTTCATGACCATGGAAGCTATAATTACGTGTAATATATCCACAACAGACCTGTCCTAATACTCAAGAAGTTTGAAAAGGAATTCTCATATAGTTGAAGAGAAATTCACAAGAGATCTATCAGACGACATTTTTTTTTATCAGCTAAATTTGCACATAGAATAGATACCCTCCTCCATCTTCTGAACAACATTCTTACTTTTTTTCTTTCGGGAAAGTATAAGTAGGGAATCTTTCGTGAATAACTACAAGGAGATATTGAAATCATTACCCCATATCAACCAAGGTTTCAGTTTTATATGGGGATGTCACACCGGATGAATCTATCTTTCAAAAGTTTCATTTCTAATCCCAGGCATTTAGTCATCTTATGAATACCCGCAAATACCTATTTCATTCTTCACTCGTTTCTCTTGCCTTCCTTTCCTTTATTTTGCCACCTTATCCCATACACCCTTTGCAGCATACAAGCTGGACAATAGCACATATGAACCTGATTCTGTGGGCTCTAACTTCATGAGAGCATTGGCTACCCTCTCACCCATCTCTACGTTTCCATATATCCTACACACCCCCAGTTTAGTTTCATATCGACCTAAACTCAATCAATCATTCAATGGATTCAATTATTTGTCATAGCATACAAATAGCTCGACAAACGGCCAGATCAGTAAATAACGCAAGAAAGGAACCCAAAGACAGTCATTGAAGAAAAATAAGCAACCCAAACCAACCTTGGTTCCAGGAGCAGGCATGCGAATCTCCTCTTCAGGGATGACGACAGGCCACTTCTCGCCGGCCTCTTGGAACATCTGCTCGGTCTCAAGGAACTGGCCTTTCTCGAGGATCATGGAACGTATGTCCTGGGCTGGGGTGCTAGTTGCATCAAAAGTTTCCTCAACTCCATTAACGAAGGTGACCGTAATCTGTGGAGGGTGGTCGTCTGTCCGCCGCTTGACCGTGACCTGGCAGGCAGGGTTGGATTCCTTGGCTTTGCGTGCATTGCACTGGGCCAAGAACTCCATGGAAGAGGCTAAGCGTGGGTCCAAGGCATTGAACTCAATGCGCACCTTCGACAGGAACTTCAACATCTTCCTATAAACTTTCTGACTTTGAAAACCAAATCTCCACATTAGTATGAGCACATAGAGTTTCTCAACACACTAAATCCAAAAACTTCTTTCATCAAAAGATGAATATGTTCACCAAAATCAAAAGTTAGTCCTTTCATCCGAGACAATTAACTCAAATATAAAACTATTGACAAAGAAGAAATAAAAAATAACTTATATTGACGTCCGGCGAGAGAACCTCCACTCCCGCAATATCAGACTTTGATAATAAAAAAAAAATCTTTGTATGTTAGATTTCAACCCAATACCCCACAGAGAATCATAAATTGGCAAAATGGTTCAAAAGAAACGGAAACAATGAAAATTTTATACTCAAAGAAAACAAACTTGGTAAGGCAAAGGGCAGAGCTTTTACCTGGAGATCCTCTGATATCCGGCGAAAGAACCTTCAGTGAAAGCGGCGAGAGTAGAGAATAAGTCTGGCAAAACAAGGATTTCACGAAATGCACGAGCCGCTGCTCTTTGGAAAGAAGGGGCTCTCGGTGGAGCAAGAACTTTCGGGCCGAATGACTTACGAATGAAATAAATCAAAGACGTACAAATCGAAAGAGACTCCAACGAATAATTTGGTGCAGGAGTGAGTGACGAAACGATAGCCATCTAGCGAAGATGGGAGCACGTGAGACCATTCCATCTCTGCATTCTGTTGCGGCGCATGACAACTAAGAGTGGAGTGAAATGCTGGAGAGTTTGGACTGAGAACACTGCAGTCTGGGCCGACGGGTGGTTCAACACACCTGGGCCCACTGATACGGAACCTTAACACAGCCCATTTATTTCCCTAAATATAAGAACCGGAACTCAAATCTCATGTATATTCTGAAGAAAAGTTGTATATTTTGGATTAAAATATATGGAAAATCATTTTATACAGGGTCGGAACCAGTATTGGATATTAGGGGGGCGAAACCTAGTTGCAGGGGTCCGGCCCCGTAATTTTTTTCGGTTCTATATATATCATTTGTTAACATTAAAATAAAAATAAAAAATCATATACATAAATTTAATAAAATATTTACAATTGCTTTTACTAAATTCTCATGTTTTGATAACATTGCATAATAACTTCATTCGGAATTCGATCAACATTTTTATTTCTCAATATATGTAACTAGACAATTATTGAGCAATTAATCCCCCATTCGATTTCACAAGTTTCACAATCTTCATAACTAAAAAAGCCCTCTCTATTGTTATAGTGCCACAGGTAAAGTCAATGTTAGTGTTATTAGTTTATACACACGCGATACATCAAATTATACCTCATCGCAACCATTTTCTCTCCAAAAGACTAAAATCTCATGAACCTTACAAATTCGATCAAACACTTTCACTTTTTTCCCTCAATGTTTAAGGAGGGACGATATAGTTAAATTAAAAAAAAAAATCTATGTATATTTATTATTAAAAAAATTCAAGGAGGGGCGCTTGCCCACCCTTAGGAAAGGGTGGTTCCACCCCTGATTTCATACCTTATTGTTGGAATGAACTTTGGTCAAAATATATAAATAAGTATATAACAATCTTTTAGAGTATGTATAGTACAATTTACATAACTCAAGATTACCCCCATTGGTTGGCTTCCGCTGTTGTGATTTGTGGTTATTGTTTGTGTTGTTTCTCCGGGTTCATCTCGAGGTCTTCCAGGTCCATCTCAACATTTTCCAGGTTCATCTCAGCTTTTGGTGGCAGCAATGTCCATCTTATGAGAGCTCAGATCAAGGTAGCGAAGGATATGTCCGAAAGCTACAACACATGCTCTAATCTTTGAATAGGTTTTAAGGCGATTCCTCAACATTCAACGATTGCTCAAAAGCCCCTACTCACCTCTAAAGAATATCTCTCTTTATTAGTCCATTTGTGACGGATGTTATTGTTTTGGGTGTATCCCTTGTTCTTGATTTAGGAGTTTCTTTTTATTATTGTGTTTCTACAGCAGTCTCCTCTATGTATTGTTTAACCTATGTTTTGCTTGTTTAATACAAGTTCTATTTCTTCACAAAAAAAAATAAAATTTACATACCTCAATATACAATTCCTTGATGGAGTTGCTCTTAGTTGAAGTATCCATGGGCTATGGATAAAATTGTCATTCCCTCAACCCTTGGCAGTAAATCGGTCCAGCTTCACTGACAAAGACATCCATATAAAATACACTCTTTCTTTGGTGAGTCCATCTAAAATATGCATTACTGAGCCATCAATACTTAGCAACGCTAAAACTCTATTGGGTTGAATGAATCTTTCCCAAAAAGGTCAAGGAATATGATGCCAAAAATTTTCTAATGGGGTCAGGAAAAATCCTTGCAAAAGCATTAAAAGGTTCTTTCCTCCAACATCCAGTACCATCTGAATTGACAAAAAATTTCCAAAAAGCATATCACAATATTGTAGAAATAGACCCTTCAAATGAGACTACAGTAAACAAGAAACAAGCAGTTTCACTGATTTTACCTTCCACAGAAATCCCCAACAGAGATCCCGAAGTTCAAATAGTATTCCAGTAAGATCACATTTAATTCCTACAATTAAAGAGAACAATGGCATTCAAATCCTAAACCCAAATACATACATCTTAAAAGACTAACAAGCTACAATGGCTGTCATAAATTAGGCCTTCTTGGGAGACTTGGTAGCTTTGGATGGTGACTTGGGCTCTTTGGAGGCCTTGTCCGACTTCTTGGGTAAGAGAACAGGGTTGATGTTGGGAAGAACACCTCCATGAGCAATGGTGACACCAGAAAGAAGCTTCCCGAGCTCCTCATCATTCCTCACAGCCAGTAGAACATGCCTTGGGATAATTCTGTTCTTCTTGTTGTCACGGGCAGCATTTCCTGCCAACTCCAACACCTGCACCAATATTATATATCAAACTCGTCCGGCATCAGAAACCCTAGAATCAACTCAGAGAACTAAACTGCCCTAATTCTATGGGTTTCAAGCAAAATTTGTAGAAGCACGAAAAAATAGGAATGGCTAAGAAATCTGAACCACCAATCTTCGCAATCAGTTGAAAGCAAACCAAAGTAGTAATACAATAAGTCTTCAACTTCACCCTATTTTCAATCGTGATCTAAAAAACCAATCATACTTTCCAATCCCAGAAACCAAACACACAATAGGCAAACAAATGTTGCAAAACAATGAAACAGCAACAAAAGCAAGATCCAGACTAAGCAGTAACAGATCTGGGAATTATATACTTGATTCAAGGAGATGGGGGCTTACTTCAGCGGCTAAGTACTCGAGGACAGCGGCCAAATACACCGGAGCACCGGAACCGACTCGCTCAGAGTACCTCCCCTTTTTCAAGTAACGCCCAATTCTTCCCACCGGAAACTGAAGACCGGCCTTCACCGACCGAGAAACTGGCTTGCTCTTGGGACCTCCACCTTTCCTTCCTCCGGCTCCCTTCTTCACCTTCCCTCCGGCATCCATAAGTCAAATACCCGACCCGAATAATACCAAACGCTCTTGAAGGCAGCAGAAATGAAACGGGTTTGGATGGTTCGATGGCGTGTTTTAGGACGGTTTTATAAAGATGGTGAAAATCGGGTTGAGTCCCGGATAATAGTGCATGGAGTGGGAAGTCCACTATTATCACCGTTGGATTACCATCGGATCAACGGTTGTCTGTTCTTGAACCATCGATCCGCGTCCTTTGTATTTGGCCAATTGGGAGGCAGTTTGGATTTTTCAAATTTTCACTCCTTTTGTTGGTAGAATTTGAGCGCCACCCACGCAAATTTTCAATCTCGGGGCCAAATTTTGGCTTCCACCCCCATTTGTTTTTGTTAATATTGAAAGATAATACAATAAATGGGGTAAATGATATTTTTGATCGTTACAACTCAATTCTTTACATTTAAAACGTAACAATTTGATCACTAGATTAACTGGGTTGTTTGTTTCACAATCAAGTTATAACAACCACAACAAGCAAACTTTGTTTCATGATCATGTTTCAAATTTTTTTGATAAATTGGATTTTTCAATGACTATTTTGTCACAGTTAAACAAATATATCATATCCAGTTGGTTGATCTCGCAGTTGTTAATAGTAGGATGTGCCACATGGAAATGAGGAAATAAAGAATTTCACCTAAATTCCATGTGTGCAATGTTAGTTGGAAAAATAGTTTTTTTTTGACAGCTCAGCATGTTAGACTACCCTAACCAATGAAAAACCTTACTGTGCAATAACTCAGTTACTCCAATGACCAAATTGTTACGTTTGAAATGAAAGGGACTGAGTTGTAACATACTCTTTCTATAAATATCATTTACCCACTATGCAATGGGAGATGCAAATGGAAATGTCATTTTGCTTAGGGCTATAAAAAATTTGAAAAAATCAATCTGACTTACCGAACCAACTGTTATGTCGAGTCTAATAATGAAGTTTATTAAAAAAACTAATTGATCAATTATTGGGTAATTTTTTTTTTGAAAAAAATCTAATCAATTTTCAAATCATTCGGTTAAAATGTACCAATCGACAATTATTACTTATTATTTTGTAATAAATACAATTATATAAATAAGTTACATTTACTATGATTAATAAAATAGAACTTTCACTCAGGTAAATCCCCCTAACTTCTCCCACTATTAACTATTAGCTAAGTAGAGAGATCAAAATGCCAAGCTGTCTCGTTAGCCTTGTTACTTGCATATATAACTCGAGCGTCCCCTGAGGTAACCTCGGGGACCCCAAAGCTTGTGTGGAGACAATCTCTAGATCCATAACATGATCAAACAACTTATATTCTATGTCTAAATTCAGTTTTCATCAAACACCTAAATAACGTATTTTACAATGTACACTATAGCATAAATCAACATTTTATACTATGTTAGCCAAATGGACCCTAACTATGATGAACTTCTAAGGGCTAGGTTTAGCTCCTGAAGTCGAATAGAAGACTCACAACTACGAGGCCACAATGTTGTAAACCGACATAAGAGCAATGTCCGACCACCATGGCATGTCAGTCCAAAATTTAATGAAGCGATTTTTTCTAAGAGAAATGACTAGTTTTTGATTGGACCAACCAATCTATTTGTATAAGATAGGAATTTTTTAAAAAAAATTGATTATGGTGGGGTTTAAACTCAATACCTTCATAAATAAAACTAACACTCCAAACAACTAACCCACATGACATTTTTTTTGTTCAGTTTAAGCCACTAATTGAATATATTATGGTTTAAAACCCTAAAGCCACAATGTTGTAAATCCACATAAGAGCAAGGTTTTAAAAACTGGATAGGCTAGTCCGACCACCATGGCATGTCAATCGAAAATTTAATGAAGTGATTTTTTCTAAGAGAACTTACTAGTTTCTGATTGGATCGACCGATTTATTTGTATAAGCTAGGGATTTAAAAAAATTGATCATAGTGGGGTTTGAACTCAATACCTTCATAAATAAAACTCGTACTCCAAACAACTAACCTACATTTTTTTTTGGTTTAGTTTAGGACACTAATTGAATATATTATTTTATTATGAGTATAATGAAATAATTTAGTGGCATATTTGAGTCTTCGGGGGTCTTGGGCAAACTCCAAAAAAGATACCTCCTTAAAAAAATTTAAATATCGTATATTACTTAAATATGATTATTCTAACATTATGAGATACAAAATCTCTAATTATGTTGATGTAATCAATCTTTTTCACCAAATCACTTTCCAATAGACAAGATAACTAATCCATTTAACCTCTTGTGACATGGTGGATAGAAAATATAATTTATAATTGAAATGAGCAGGTAGTTATTGGGTTTTTTTCCCCTAAATGTAATTTAAATATATTTGGTGCTAATATAATACTAATTTTTAAAAAAAACATGTGGCCATGAATGTCGCCTGACTCCAAAGACGGCCATATGAAATATGATAATTTTACAGTTATTATCTATATTTAATAATGTATTATATTGAAATGATTTGACTCCGATTGAACCTTAAAACATGATCATTAAAATTTTTGGTTCGGTGACCAGTAACCGGTAACCGGTCCGATTTTTACAACCTTTCATGATAACTATTAATAAGAGAGCATATACGCCCGGTTTGCACACAATTTCAAATTCTAATGATGGGGATTAATTGTTCCCCTGAGTTAACTAAATACACCATAAAAACCCAAAAAAAAATCCTCAATCTAACAACATTCCAATTGACCATACCAAATTCCCCCAAATTATTTCCTTTCTCCAGTTCTCCTTCTACGAGAGTGCAGGTTCTGGCGAATGTTTCTTTAGCCAGAGAAGAACATCAGACCATCAGAGGGTTATTTGGGATCGGGTGTTTCCTGAGAAATTGCTTATGCTTGGTACAGTCAGGAGTCGGGAGGTTTGTGACCCTTTTTGCATGGTTCTGTCTACTTGTAATGATGGAAACTCTAAGCTAGTTGCACAGCTTTGTGGGGAAAGAGGGTTGTTTATTGTGGTTGAAGTGTTGCGGACTGCATTTGCAGCCTGCGGGTATGTTTGGATTTATTTACTTATTTCAATTGTATTTTCTGCAAAACCTATATGTATGATTGGAAAGGGTAAAAAGATATTTTTCATCCCTTAATTATAGGGCGAGTTTCATTTTTGTCTCTAAACTTTTTTTTTCCTTCCCATTTTCGTCCCTCAACTATTGGAAAGTACAATTTTCGTCTTTCAAGTGAGATTGGGGTCGGAAAATGCTTGTGTGACACCTTTGTGGCACTTCGGAGAAATCTGATTTGACGAACAATAGGATGTCATGTTGGATTTCTTTCTCATAGTTGGGAGATGAAAAAAGGAGGAAAAAAAAGGTTAAGGGACAAAAATGAAATCCGACCAATAATTGAGGAATGAAAAATACCCTTTTGTCGAAAAAGTTGTGATAAAAATTGAATCCAATAACAGTCAATTCAAAGATCAATGATTCCAAGGTTCACCAAAAACCCACAATCTGACCAATAGGAAAACCCAAGCTTGAATTTAGGGTTTAGAAGAAGATGAATTGTCTAATTTAATTTAATTTTCTTTAATCTCTGCTCCAACGGTTGAAATTATAGGGTATAAATTGTTAAATTTTTAAAAAATTAAAATTAGGGTATAGTCATAAATGTTATGTCTTTGATTGAAGTTTATTTAGAATAGAGTCTGCTTACTTAACTAAGGGCCAGTTTGGCCACGCATTGGCAAGCATTTATACTACTTTCTAACATAAATGATTTGTCCATGTCAAACAAGCATATTTGGACGGTGAATCCGAGGCATTTTCTGAAACATTTCAATGCCTTTTCAAGATGCTCCAAATTTAAAGCATTTTAGTACATTTCCGCATTTATTGCCATTATGTCCTTAGCGATTCTTATCCCCATTTTACCCTTACCACTTATATCCCTCGTGAACTGAAGAGAGCAGTCGACAGAGGTGGACTTTCGACCACGACTGACAGAGGTGGACTTCTGATGGAGGCCGACAGAAGCAAGGCTCAATCCCAGATCGAGAACACGATCATTGAGGCTCGAAGAATCCTCCGATGAAAACAGCATGTTCTCCTCCCTTGACACTGTCGAGGGTGACCCATTCTTCCATTGTCAACATATTGAAATAGATGGATAGCGCCCAATATATGAGTAGCAAAAGCCAACAAAGAAGATTGAAAAAGATAGAAAGAGAGAGAGGAAGATGGGGATGGAGGTAGAGAGAGGCAGTGGAGTTGGACCTCGGTAGTGAGAGATGGGATGGAGATAGAAGAGTCCAATTGGGTTTGGATGCAAATGTTAGGGGTTTTTTTAAGAAAAATATAATAGTGTTATTTATAAGAAAAAAAAACTATAATGATATTGTAAGACAAAAAAAATATTTAAAGTCAAGTATTCTAACTATTTATAAATATTTTAATTATTTAACTTTATTTTTTAAATTAATTTTTATTTTTTTAAAAAATTTATATATGTATATTACAACTAAAATACATAATATCCCTATACATAATTTATCACAATATACTATATAACATAATTATAATCAATAAGAATTTAATCAAACACTATCAAACATTTCTATAACATATTTGATATTAAAATTGTCTAATATTTATGTTATCATCATTCGTGTTAGCATGTATGTTATTTTCAAAGCTTTTATCAAGCTGGGCCTAAGGGGTGCAAATACACGTCATCCATTCTAATTCTACCCTCTTGCCTTCAAAAAGTATTCCACGCGATATCCGAACACTTCCTTCTCTGCCCCATTCTTCCTTCTCTTCGAGGGAACCCTAATTTCCCTCATAGACCCTCCTCTCCTCATCGTCGCGTCGTCTTTCAGTTTTACTTTAAAAGATGTCGAACTCCTTAGATTTGTCTCTTGATGATATCATCAAGAATAGCAAAAAATCCGGATCCGGTAACGCCCGGGGCCGCGGCAGGGGTTCTGGACCCGGTCCAGCCCGACGCTTCCCCAATCGCGGCGCCAATCGTGCGGCGCCGTATGCGGCCGCGAAGGTAAATGATCTAGTGTTTGAGATCTCATGAAGATTCGTCTTTTTGTGATGAGTTTATTCGCCTGATTATGGAAGTCGTTTGGTTATCAGGCGCCGGAAACGCCGTGGCAACACGATATGTACACAGATCCAGGGATGGGGTACGGAGTACAAGCTGGTCGGGCGTCTTCGATTGAGACCGGAACGAAGCTCTATATCTCCAATCTAGATTACAGTGTCTCAAACGAGGATATCAAGGTATTATATCTAGATTTAATACCAGTTGTTTTTTTGGGGAGTACCGGCCGTAGTTTATCATCCCAGTATTTGAAATTTTATGATTAGATGAATGTCGATTGTACTGTTCCATTGGTAGTTTTCTTGTGATTTTCATTGGAGTTCTTGATACTCGAGGGTTTTTTACTACAGGGCTTCTAACTTCTATTTGTGCGTGTACATCTCTGCCTGTTTATGTGGTTTGTGTGCTCTACTGACTGAGTTGGAAAATTGGGTCCTGGAACTGAAGGATTACGAGAGTGAATTGTTTTTGCTTTAGATGAAATATGTATGTAACGAAATATAGGATCCTTGATTTCTTTACTGCAGTTTTCTGGCACCTGCAGAGACTAATCGTTCTTTATAGTTGTTGATTTCAGCTCATGTATCATTTTGTGGACATAATTGTTTGTCTGGTTTAAATCCTTCATAATTTTTGGTTATTATTGTTAGGCCTGTTGTCGGAGATGTATGACAAAGAGCAGTAGATACAGTATTTGCTAATATTTCGCTATACGCATGCAAAATATGCCATGCGAAAATTTAAGTGAATCTCTTTGTTGTACTAGGAGTGAGAAATCATGCCATACTAACATTGTATCATATGTTACTGACTTTAGCATTTAAAAAACGGGAAGTATAGTTTTTATGCAATCTCACTGGTAGAAGATTTTGAGGCAAACCTAGGTAGAAATGAAGTCAGAAGTCAAAACGTACGTAGGATACAGATTTTGGACAAAAGATCCTACTACTAAGTTTTTTTGACCTGTATTTGCTTCTTCAATTTACTCCAAACATGGATATTTCAGAGGGCTGAGAGGATCACATGGAAGAAGAAATGAGATGCAGATGGCCCAATATTGGACTCAGAGCTTTAAGAAGTTAAAATCAAGGCTTTTATCATGTTGTTTTACTCTTTTATAGCCTAATTTACATTCAATTAAGATGACCATGTGGGGTGGGTGGTTCAGTCAAATAGGAAAATAATACCCCCATTATCTTTTTGTTTAGCATCAACATGCTTATTTGTGATATTACTAACGATATTCTGAAAAGAGAAGGGAGAACCTAAATAATGCCTAGATGGAAGTGATGAAAAATTATTTACGCAATAGGAGAATTACTTTTTGATCAAAAGTAGTGTTATAGGAAAAGAATACCCCATTATCTTTTTGTTTAGCATCAACGTGCTTATTTGTGATATTACTAAAGAGATTCTGAAAAGAGAAGGGAGAACCTAAATGATGCATACATGGAATTGATGAAAAATTATTTACACAATAGGAGTATTGCTTTTTACAGAGATCACTTATAGCGGAAAGTCATTGCTTGCAAATATGGTACAGATAACAATGGTTGGTCCACCAAGCAGAATAGAGACCCTTACGGGTGCAGCATGTGGAGATCCATTAGGAAAGGTTGGCATATTTGGTTTGCTTCAACTCACTTCCAGGCGGGTAGAGGCAACTCCATTAGCTTCTGGAATGACGTGTGGACAGGAGATTCAACAATCAGGACCAATTATGCTAATCTTTACAGTCTAGCTTCCTTAAAGGAGGCCTCTATTAGTCAGCTATACCAAGCCACTGATGGGGGCATTTCCTGGAACATTAACTTCATTCGTAATGCTCAAGACTGGGAAGTAGAGGAATTCACAAATTTCTGGAAGTTTGTTTACAGTGCTAAGATTAGTCCCTCAGCAGAAGATAAAATCTGCTGGAATTTTGCAAGCAACAAACTGTTCTCTGTGAGTTCCTTTTATAATGAGCTTCTTAAAGACAAGATTCATTTAGGTAACTCGGGATTTCCTTGGCGGTGGGTTTGGAAGTCAAAGGCTCCTCCTAAAGTTACCTTCTTCTGTTGGGATGTTGTTTGGGGCAGAATTTTAACAATGGACAATTTACACAGGAGGGGCATTTCTCTGGTAAATAGATGCTGTTTATGCAAGGATGCCATGGGATCTATAAATCATCTTCTTTTGCATTGCTCCTGGTCCACAAAGGTTTGGGCTAATGCTCTGTCACTACTAGGCATCCGCTGGGTAACACATGCTTCTGTGGATAAAGAGTTGTTAGCATGGTTCTTTGTGGGCAATGACAAGCATCAAAGAAGCTTCGTTCAACTGATCCCGATGTCTTTAATGTGGCTAATCTGGATCGAACGAAATAATAGAATTTGCAACAACATAGAATCTAGTTCATATAGCTTCATAGATAGTTGGTTCGATAGCCTTAAATATTGGAGTTTTCTTATCACTTTCTTAGGGAATATTTTTGACCTTATGAATTTATCCTCTTTGTAATTCTGCTGGGTTGCACCTCTTTGGTGCCTTAATAAGTTTTTCCATTCAAAAAAAAAAAAAAAGAATCCATAAATCTGCGCAATAGATGCTAACAATTTTTTCCTTGTGGATTCATGTAGCTGACATCAAAGTGTTTAGGATTGAGGTTTTCATGGTGATTGGTAGGACTATCTTGGAACTATTTGCATTGTAATCAAGCACACAATCTTTATAGCGGCCAGTTTCAGATGGCGTACTGGAAAACGGATATTTTCTAAATGTAATGAACTTAGTATCCTATAGATGTTACTGATTTTTGGTTGTCCTAGAGCGGTCCCCCTTGTTGCTTCTTCAATATAATCTTATTTTTATCTTTTCGGAAAAAGTTAGAAAGAGGGTGAGAGAGATCTTAGAACTGGAAAAGGTTTTTTCTTTGCTTTCTCATGTTTGTTTATTCTGTATTGTTATGCGCAGGAGTTGTTTAATGAAGTTGGTGACCTTAAACGGCATTCAATCCATTATGACAGGAGCGGGAGATCGAAGGTATCTACTCCAAGTTTGGCATGAACTGGTCCATTCTGATGAATTCATTATTTCTTGCTGTAGTTGAGAAAACCTCTTTTTCTTAGGGAACGGCAGAAGTTGTCTTCTCCCGTCGAGCAGATGCCTTGGCTGCTGTCAAGAGATACAATAATGTTCAGCTTGATGGGAAACCAATGAAAATCGAGATTGTCGGAACAAACATAGCAACCCCTGCACCTCCTGCTGGCAATGGAACTTTTGGAAACTCAAATGGAGTTCCCAGAGGGTAAGTTGCTCCATACCTCCTTCTCTCAGCTATTCTAACCATGACCTCTTGTTTTGACAATTTTCTTGCTTGTATTTCTGGATTTGTTGTGCCTTCATCTGTGGTTCTGTCCTGTTGCTCTTGTGATGTTTTAGTCCCTGAGTTTGTGCGATTTCTGTCTAGTTGACATGTTTTAGGAGAAGTCTGTTTCGGATAATTTTTTTTTCCATAAAAAAGAACCAAAAGAGTAGCTTTAATGGGTTGAGATAATACCCTCTAGTGTGTTCAATAGTTTTTATGGATTTCAGGCTTTTATTAATGATGCTGCATCACAAAATGGCGCATCAAAGGTTTTATTTTTTCTTTTGTTTTTCCATATTTGCCCCCACCCCTCCCTCCCTCCCTCCCTTCCTGCGACATGGTTGAGGGAGTTTTTTTGGCAGTTCATATTTTATTTCTGAATTTTATAATCCACCATACATGTTTTAACATTCATGTTTGAAGCACTTCTATCTAGGGTTTTGGAGGAATTAATTAAGAGTAATGCTACATAGACACCCATTTTGCCCCAAAGTCATGTGGCATGCAAATAGCCAGTGATTATAAACACACATGTAGGGCACACTTAACATTCAACACTCCACATTAATTGAGGGTCATATTTTGGGGGTCTCAAGCATTATTGATTAATTAATGCATGTCTCAACATTCATGTTTAAAGCTCTTCTATCTAGGGTTTCCTAGGGTTTTGGAGGAATTAATCAATACTTTGCAAGTTTGCATATGTTTTGTGATTCAACTAACTTGCATCTGTGTATGAGTTTTCAGGATCTTTTTGCTGTTTTTTTTTTGTTAATTAGCTAGAAACCTCATTGTCAGGGAAATTTCCTCCATGTGACATGGGTTTTTCTTTTGTGCACTGATTGATGTTGTTTTGTGTTATGTTCAAAGGGGGCAAGGTAGGGGTGGTGCAATGAGTAGACTTCGTCGTGGTGGTGGTGGTGGCCGCAAATCTGGAAGGGGCCGTGGAAGAGGACGTGGCCGTGGTGAAAAAGTTTCTTCAGAAGATCTCGATGCTGATTTGGAGAAGTATCATTCAGAAGCAATGGAGACGAGTTAAAAGTATTTTCCATCTCTTGTAATTCTCTAGGTTGGCTTTTGATTATCCTTCTGTGGCCTTGATGCGATCGTGCAAGAATTGGACTCTTTTCTGTATTTGTACCAAAGTCTTACTAGTTAGGATAATGTTATGTGGTACTCATAGAAAGAGCTGTTAGGATATTGGTTTATGGAGTTTGTGCTTTTATTAATGCTTGTTCATTTGCTTTGGGTACCAATTATGGGGGATTTAGACAGCTGTCAGCATGTAATCTGTGCTTGTAATTTACTTTTTGCTAGCTTCTTAAGTGGTAGTGTCTTATTCGCAAGTCGGGTAGAGCATTGGAACTATTGTCTTTATTCATGTACAAAAGAGGCTGTTGGAGGCAAACTGTGAAAGGACTGAGCGTTGTAAAATCGCCAGAGCTCCAAACTTTGGGTTGCTTCTGCTTCGTTAATCGATGGATGTCTTCAATTGAGGTAGGTTCCTAATCCTTTGTCTCTTCAACTGTGATTTTTTGTTGATGTACAGTTAGCTGTCATGGTTAGGGTACAGTTAGCTATCATGGTTAGGTTTCTCCTTTGCTTTTGTTTATTTTTTGTGTTACATCTTTTTCTCTATATTTTGTACAGGGAACATTAGTTGCCATGCTAATTTTATGTGGCACTTGATGTAGCATAGAATGGTGATTTATCTTGGTCAATGCTACTTTTCAACCTGTTTGGTGTGAACAGTGAAGATAAAATTAACTTTGAAGCTAGTAAGTGTTCAATAAATGGAGTTTGGTTTCAAGAATAAAATGGTTTTAGAAGCTTGTCAAAGAGTGAATTTGTGCTGCTTTAAGCGGCTGCGTCTTCGGTGGTTTGTGCAAGTGCTGATGTATGCGGATCCTCTTACATGCTTTTTTTTTCTTTGGGGCATTTGGTTTTAGTTTTCAGTCACTTGTCAAAAAGTGATTTGTGGTCGGAGCTGTTTGCTGCTGATGTATCTTTTGCATATGGGGAAGTTCTAACGAATTTGCTGTATGGTTTGTTCTGAAAACCTTAATTAGATATGCATGATGCTACTTTTTGGGGGTTCAGTGAGGTGTGAGCTCCTAATGTAAGATGTTGGTCAGGAAAGTGATGTGATGGCGAGCCATTAATTTTGAGAAAAGTTTTTCAATGCATATTGAATAAGCATTTGTGGTACCTGCATTGACTTTTGTACCAAGTCCAGAGGTAATGCTTTGACACTATCAAGAAATGCAGTTATGATTTCTGGGCAGGCATGCGGAAACCTGCAGGTTGATGCGTGTTTTCTTGTTTGGATGACATTCGTTGTTAGGCTTTTGCAACTCTTTAAGGGCTCTTTTTTAACTGTTGGAAGATTGTTCGACAGTTTGACTCATGTCCAGTCCGTCAAATCTGATGTGGATCTTTAAATTCATCTGCTGCTGCTGTTAATGATTTGCCAATCATCTGCACCAGTTTATATGAATCCAAGTTACTTTCATTCATCCTGGTTTTCACCTATGCCATGGTCGTAAGATTGTTAGAAGTTTGAACGTATTAGTTATTATTTCGAAATATTTAGTACTGATTACAATATTTACTAAATTAATACTGATTTTTGGAATATGTAAATTTAATGGGCAGAATCATACCAAATAACCTTTTGAGGCCCAAGAGAGTAAAGTCCAAAAAGAATGGGCTACGCATAACTTTTGAGGCCCAAGAGAGTATAGTCTAAAAGGCAATGGGCTTTGGCGCCCAGCTAATTGTCGTATGTACAAATTGCCTAGAGGCAATTGGCCCACACTCGGACGCTAACTGCCTAGAGGTCAATTATGGGATATACTTGAAACAAGTGGGTTCGACAAGCATTATTGGGCTTAGGCTCAATAACTAGGGCAAATTTTTATTTGAAAAATTAATGGATCTTAAAATTTTAACTGGACCAGATTTGGCTGGGCCGAAAGCCCAACATATTGAATTCCGAAAGGCCCAATATATATGGTCCTTGCGGCCCACAAAGCTAATTTTAAGAAAGCTCCCCCGGGACAATTTCAGTCCAGGTTTATTACCGCGTATGGTTTTTTTGGTCTCCGCAATTCACTTGCAAAAGGAAAAGTGAGTCAAGTGACAAACTTAGAAAACTGGACAAACATTTAAGAAACAAATTTTTTTTTTGATAATTATCTTCACAATAGGCAAGTATACCGCGCCAAGGATTATTTGAGGAGAATTTTTTATGACAATTTATGCTCTGATGTCTTGTGGAGCCATTACTCTGGTATACCACCAACTCTCACCATCTGGTAGGTTCTCAATTCAATTGGTATAGCTAATAAGCAAGACAATTACCAAAAGCAAACAAAGTTAGATGGCCACAAGCAGTTAAAAAAAAAAAAAAACGACACCTGATAATCAGGACATCTTTGGCTCCTCCAACTTTGCCCAACTAGAAAAGATCAACCCCAACACAGAGTACAACACCGCCTTTATGCATGATACTATAAAATTCCAACATGAAGAAGGCCAGTACCATGGATATAACAGTCGGAAAAACAGGCTTATAAGATGCCTTGGATATCGTCCAACCTGTACCAAAACACCAATGTCAACTAAACACACATCTTAAATACAAGGATATTGTTCTCCACCATTGTTTTCTTGGGGAGGAGGAATGGAGCAGGCTGGGCAGTAGTTAACCATCTTAAGGACGAACAAGAGAAAATACCATGATGCTCGTTCCTATTAATGTTGCTCTTATAAAGACTCAATGGGCATTTGTGGTGCATGTCAAAATAATTGGGAAAAAACAATCCAATTTTCAAAGAACACCGAGTTAAGAGACTTGAGAGTGATCAAAAGAGTTTGTATCAAGAGAGACGATCACCTGATTTCCTTAAGATAGACAACACTAATTCTTACCTCAGTGGAAAAGGCCAGCATTTCCATGGCTCCTCTTCTTCAAAAAAAAATTCATTTGACTTCCAAGGAATCAATTCATGTTTCTTTTTAATTGGGTTTCAAAGAAGCTTTGTTTTCTATTGAATAATTTCAAAAAAAACTCCTCTTTTTTTTGTTCATTTTTTTTACAATGAGACTTCAAGGGGTGACCGTTCCTTGAGCTAACAAATAACTAAATTAGTATCAAATTCCAGTATGCTAAAAGTTGAATGATTTTGCAAGTCAAATAAGATTTTCTAATCTGCCGTGGTATTTGAAATTTAAAATGTGAGGAAAAAAGGAAGAAGTATACTGACCGGAAAAAGTAAATCTAAAGCATCCCATGCTGCATGACGGACGGTTCTTGTGGGATACATGGGACCACCAGGCGAAGTGAAGCTATATAAACATGCCTTCAACCTCGTGCTTGTGGTCATTCGAAGTTCCATGCCTGCATAAGTTGATGGTATTAACATTTTAAGAAGACCTAGTGTTAACTTATGTCATATCTAGACAACCTTAAACATCACAATCCTACCCTGAAGAGCTTTAAGTTGTGAAAAGTAATGCAACAGTACAGGCTCCACCTTTAGCTTTTGAATCTGAAGAACAGAAGGATTCAACACAATATGAGAATATATAGATGAGCATGAATGACTTTGTCTTAAGCAATGAAACAGTGACCCAAAAACCTGATCTGTGAGTTCAATAACAAAGAAGTCTACTGGACCACCAACCAAGAAAGCATTAGGGAAAACAGGAAAATGCTTCAAGAAGCTTTCAAGCTTGTCAGCTGCAAAATCATGCATCAGAGAACAATGTTGAAGATACTTTTAAGAGTGAGCAAGCCTAGCCACTAACTACGAAACTTGCCTGAGTTGTAAAATAGCATGAACCTTGAAAGTAAAAGATAAAAATCTCGCTGGACCTAAGAAACAATAAAAGGCAGACATGTTATTTCTCGTTTGCAAATTTCATTTGAAAGTGTATTACCACAAACGAAAAGAAAGTAACGACTCCTGGTATAAATCAAGCTAGAAAATGATATCCACATATGAATTCCAAGGATTGTGGAGTCAACAATTTACTTGCACAGGGATTTTGTTCACCCTCTTGGGCTCCAATGCAACTTCCTCAAGCAGATACTGGAACCAACACAGAACATAGCAAGCAAAAGTGGGGAGAGTAAAACTTAGAAACAAAGTAATACTGATGTAATAGACATTTTAATCAACATAGATTCACATGGACTGTTATTTTATCACAACCAAGAAATTTTACCCCAAAAAAAGACTGGAATCGCCTTGTATTTGTATGGATGTCAATCCTGCAAATGAAAATATAACATCAGCATTCAATTCTATCATAGCCGATCAACCATTATACAAATGAGATGGCTAATATTCTTACCAGAAAACATTTGTAGCACCTTGTACGAGAGCAGATGAGAAACGGAGAAGTACTTCAGAATTGTCAAGTTGGACTTCAAATAGCTGCACAAAAGAAAACAATTTACTGTTCAGCACGAAATCACGTGAAGCAGCACAAGATTAACCATCTGTCACAGTTCTTGATAGAATTCAATAAATTGCATTGAACTCTCACATTTTAACCCTTAATAAAGAAATATGTGGATTTTACCACAACATCAAGAAAAGTCTTAACCATTAACAATGAGCATATATATGGGAGCCAGATCAGATCCTTAACAACATGCAAGTTAAAACGACCATAGCATTTCCAATTCGCCTTATAACTAAATCATTTTAATCTGCCAATCCTAAATGTGCAACATCCACAGAGTTGACAGAAATCCGTAATTTTAGTTAATCATCCTTTGCAAATAAAAGAATGGAAAAAACAATTGAACTTACCTGAGAAGTCACAGACACACATTGAAAAGGTTTTGACTTGCCAGTTTAAACACATGTCAACAGTTCCACAGTACACTAAACTTATGTTAAAATGCTGTACTTATTAATTTCCAGAGGCAAGACACTTAGATTTATTTTGCATCTATACGAGAAGTGAACTTGAGCATCCTTTTACCTTAGCAATGTGATAATAAGGAGTTGTGGTAAAACAACAAAAACCCATAATACAATTTCCCTTTAGAAGTTTCAGGCACTACCCCTACTATTCCCATTAATAGCTAATTCTCCCCAGGTAAAATTTGGCCTTCAGGCCTACTTGATATGCGTACAATACAAAAAGGACCTGCCAGGCATACTTGATATGCGTATAATACAAAAAGGACCTGCCACTACCTGTTACTAGCTAGTAGCGATAGTACAATCTGCCAGTTACGTCAATATTAACATTAAATAACTAGAAAAATAACTAAAGCCAGCCATGAGCCAAACAAGTGATTATGTTCTTAAGATGATCCAGGACAGCTGGCAAGCTGACACGCATCATTGCGCCATCTTCATAGGGACTCTATTCAGGCGCCTCAATAGACATAAAATTCAGAGAGCACAGAATGAAAAGTTGAACCAGTGAGATATTGAAGGCCCCAAAATAAACATAACCCTTAATAATACAGGAAGGTAACCATATTTCATCCTTGGTATGTACAATGGAAAAATATTTGTCCATTCAAGGTTTTATCCAAAACGGAGGTATCTTAAGATTCACCATTTTCTAAAATCTGAGGAAAAAGTTCAGGGTACTACCCTAAAAGGTTCCATCTTAGAATGTAAACAACTCAATAAATGAAACAAAGAAGAAATTCTAGTAAATGAAATGAACCCCACCACAATTTGAGGCCATTAAGAATATCATTCAGTACACTCATCTATCAGGTAAATTTACTACAACCTGTTATTTGGATGTACAATTGTAGATAACTACAGCTTGTGGAATATAAACATCTCTGACCCCAATGTTGCATATTCAATGATGCAGTGGGCGGGGTTGGAGATAGACATGATGTTCGCAGACCTTACCCCACATAATACGTGGAAAGACAATCTCTTGCAATTGAACTTGTGACCTCTAAGTTGTACCACAGCAACTCTACCAATAGACCACATGTTCGTCTAGAAAAAGGCATCACGTCTTTCACAAATAATTATAAAAACCAAAATCTGCATGTGTACAAACTGAAATTTCACAACATAGATGAAACAAATCATTACTCTAATTGCAAGCTCGCGTACCCATTTGTGGAACAAGAGGGAGAATATATGTGAAGCAAATGACTGGCTCCAAAGCTGGACAATCAGATCAAGTATTGGTTTTCCTTGCTTGGGCGCTTCAACATAGTAATCAGCAAGCACATCATAAAAGCATAATTGGCCATGAATGCTATCCTCAGCAGGAGAAATTGTATCTTGTTCCGTCCTAACAATCATCTCTGATTTCAAGCACAATACAAAAATGAGATAAACTTTCAAAATATACACAGCAAAAATGCTGAGAACTACCATTATATCTGCAATACTCTTTACATTTTAGTATTCGGGTTTTTTATACCAAAAATACCACCAAGTCCTACAAGGACATCAATCGAACTTATTTGTTACTATAGGCACCATATCCTATAACCTTTTTTTTCTAATTTTGGCAAATGCACGTTTGTCCACATCACTATATCCCAGCGCATCATCATCTCCACAAAAATTCTCGGCATATTTTACTAAAACTCCTCACAACATTACTATAAAGACAAAAGCTGTTGAGATTTTAAAAATTAGTTAAAATTACAATTATTTCTAGTGTTCCATACACAGTGTATTAAAAGAAACTTGGTGGCTAATGAAGCTTGTAAGAGTTTCACGCATATCTATACATTTTCACTTTATTGAGTTTCGTAAAAAAAAAATGGGGCCTATTCTTATATTGACCCACCTCTAGCTCTGTCATCAACTTCCAAAGCTATGTCAGCAAACAACTCTTGCAACACCTTTAGCCTCTGCGATGGATAAGCTAGTGCCTACAATGCACACATTGTTTAGTAAACCATCACTGTTCTGTAACTACATTCATTGCTTTCAAAGATAGATTACACGCATATATTGAAGCTCTTAAGGCCAGAGAGCTGAATTAACACACTAACCTAGCAATAGCATGCGCATTAACTGCAGGTTAGCTGCCAAGAAATCTATAAAGAATGCTTAAAAGCTGAAACCTTTAGAGTTTTAAGTGTCACGCCACGTGGCAATAGTCAAGAAGAATTTTTTTTTACTGAAAATAAAAAAAAAACAAACTGTGATTGTTATGGTAATGCTATTTACACTCTATAAACATATATATGGTAATAATTCTATTGCCATAACATATACATTTATATTGAAATAATTAATTTTATATAGTATTGGTTAATACTTAAAATTTGTATTTTCGTTGGCAGTTTTTGCGCATTGTGAAGGCTACACACCACAAGGTGCGCATAACACTCGTCCCGACTTGATTTCCCAGCCATAAAGAAGAAAAAAAAATAAGCAATGTTTCAGAGGCCAAGTGCGCCCCGGTTTGGGAACAAACTAACGGCAGACCAATGACCGATGGGACTAAAATGCCTGCAATCCAGCCTGCTCCTTATCTTTGTGCATGGCTCCTGGATGCAAATTGGGATTGGTGGACCAGGATATTGCCCGGAAACTACTTCAGGACTAGTTAGGTTAAAAAGAGAAGGAAAATCAACTTGAGAGGCACGATCCTTCGATTTCATAGATAAATAATGGAAAAATAAACTGAATCAAGAAAAAAAATCTACAATTCCACATTTTATCAGGAAATAAACAAAAAAAAAGAAAATCGGCAGAGAAAACGAACCCGTTGGAGCTTTCTTTCGATTTCTTGGGTAAGAGCGTCGAGATAAGCGGAGCTTCGAAGCGAGAACGAAGCTTTCTCCATTTCTCTTGACTGAGACCTTTATAAATCTCGCGTGAACATCGAAGAATTGTTACGGATAAGAATCAAGAACGCTATCCCTAAATTCGATCCAAACAGAAAACAGAAAACAGAAAAATGCAGGTATCGGCGTCTTCTCTTCCTAAGGCGAGAAATTCCTAGAACATGCTCATCCGAACCCTATCCCTAGATTAGATCCAAACACAGAGAACGTAGAACACAGATATCGACGTCTTCCCTTCCTAAAAGCGAGGCTTTTCCTTGGAAGAACTGTTTGATCTTTTACCGAATAAGAAAACACTGGAAAGTTCGAACATCATAATGGGATGTTTTTAAAGTGCTTGAAATGATCATGAGATGATACTTTCTTGACAAGTTAAGCACTATATATACATTTGTGATAAAAATATCACACTTGAAAAATTAGTCCATACTTGATCTTGAAAAATTAGTTCATACTTGATCTTTGAAGTGTATGATAATTAATGAATAGTGAAGAGATGATGAAAAAAAGAAGAGAGATGTGATGAAAAGTAAGAGAGAATGATGAAAAGAAAGAGAGAAGATGAAAAGGAAGAGAGAGGTGATGAAAAATAAGATAGAGATAATGAAAAGGAAGAGAGAAAATAAAGAAAATGAGTATAGAGTGTTGAAATGTATAGAGTATTGATGAATAGTATAGATTGTGGGATCTAATTATTCAATTAAATTGTGCCAAAGAGGGAGGAGAAGAGAGAGAATATAATTTAATGAAATTTGGAATACGTACACAAATAACATACTGTGGATGCTCTTACCACTGTGTCGTAATGGATAAAATGATGGATAGTACTCGTGTTTCGGTGCTTGATCTGGCGGGTCAAGAAAGGATTTGGAAATTGCGCGAGGTGTAGGGAATAGAGAGGGACGTCTTCTGTTTACATTCTACACGTGTTTAACGCATTCGGAATTACAAAACGACTTTATTGTGATTTCGGACAGAATAATAAAGAAAGAAAAAAAATGATTAAGGGCCACGCGTCATTGCCCTCTATCGTGTTAACGTCCAGATAGTTGGACACCTGATCCGGTGCGCATTGAATTGGATTAGAAGTGTTTGCATATCATTCAAGATGAGATTTTTGATAGGGACTAATTACACTCCACACATTTCCATTTACAGATCAAAACTAAAAAACTCCATTAAAATTTGATAGGGTCTAAGTACATCCTTTTTTATGTTTTTTTAAAAAAAACTGAATACACCTCAAACACCCTTACAACTAGAAAAAAAGAGCAGAACATTAACTTGACATAGACCATTTACATTAACTTGGTTCTTTTTTTAATTCGTGTGATAGACACTAAAGAGAGAGATAAACAAAGCAATGATAAGAATGATGGAGCCTTTGTTGAAGGTGTTAGCTGTATATCAATTGCTGTCAGCTGTATATCAATCACTGTTAGCTATATATCAATCAGTTGACTTATTGATATACAGCCAACACTGATTGATATCAATTATCTGAATAATAGTCATACTATTGGCTTGTCAATTAGCTGTAATTGTCTAAGACATCCTAGAATCACGCTAGCACTATATGTATATATATTGGGTCCAAGGCCTCAGTGTAATATAATATATACAACACATATCATTTTCTCCAAACATTCTTTACTTTAATAATCTTCATTCTTTACTTTAATATGGTATCGGAGCTTTATTCCGATTGATCATACCCGCTGCCTCTTCATCTTGTTCTTACTCTCAATATCACCGTTCATATTATCTTTACATTCTCATTTTTTTTTCCCTACCATGGATCGTCCTGATGCATCTCAACCCATTGTCATTATCATGAACGGCTCAAACTACATCCCTTGGGCCCAAGACATGACCAGTTTTCTCAAAGGCCGACGATTATGGCGCTATATAACCGGTGACATCACCAAACCAAAACCAAAAGACAAAGAACCCGCAGACCCAGAAAAGCTTGAAGAATGGGATAGCAAGAATCACCAAATCATCACATGGATTCGCAACACTTGCACTCACTCCATCAGTCTCCAGTTTGGTCGTTTCTCAATTGCCCAATCTCTTTGGGCTTTTCTGGAACAACGCTATACCACCTCTGATTTGGCTCACCAATACCAGCTCCTAACCACTCTTCACCAAATCAAGCAAAAACCAAGTCAATCCATCAATAACTTCCTCTCTGAGTTGTATTTCATCTGGGATCAACTTGCCTCGTCTGAACCTATGTTTACCGATCTCGAAAGTGCTATCAAATACCCCACACTTAAACCTTACTTGTCCTCAAGTAAAACTAAACTAAGTACATCTACCAACTAACATCCTAATGATAGGTATGATAATACCTATTGTTTTTGGTAGAAATATCCCCCTCTTAAGCTTTCTTTTGATAAATAATGAGTGTATTTATGTGTTGATTTGTATTTTGATAGGTTGATTGCGGTTTGGATGAAAAGCGACGGAAAAAGGGCTGAATTGAAGAAAATGTCCACCGACCTTCGTGTGTTCAAATAGTCATAACTTTCTGTCACATTATTGGAATTGAGCGCAACAAAAGGCATTGGAAACTAGACATCTCAAGCTTTCCGTAGAATCTAAAATCATGCAAATCAGAGGTCATATGGAGAAGTTATGGTCATTTGAATCATGTGTCTAGGGGTAACGCGCCTAGGCGTGGCGCGCCTAGGCGCACAAATTGTGCACGCCCAGGATCACTCCTGCACGCCCAGTCCAGAGAGTTGGACTTGAATTTGAAGTTGTGCACGCCTAGGATTGCGCCTAGTCGTGCGCCTAGGCGTGTGCCTAGGCGTGAAAACAACGCGCCTAGGCGCAAAAAGCAATTTTCTGGGTTGTTTTAAGTCGCGATTTGTCCGAGCTGCGGGCACTTTTAGACCTAGAATAGAATTTCTGGGGAGCGAAAGCAGAGGGGGAGGCGACTCTTGGAGCTAGGAGGAGAGATTCTTCAGCTCAACTTGGATCTACTCAACTAATTAGGTTTATTCATGATTTTCTCATCTCTCCTTTTGTGTTTTTCTCTCATTATGTGTAACTAAACCTCTTGTGCCAAGGCTAGGATGAAGCCTTGGGTTTGATGACTTTGTTTATGACTTGATTTACATATATATGAGTTGATTTGGGTATAAATCTTGTGTTTCTATGTTTGATTGCAACTTCTTCATGCTTGTGGTGTTTGGCCAACACTTTAGGTTTTTGGATGAAATTGTTTGGAGAATTTGCTTAGACAATAGTATGTCAAGTAGATTATGCTTCTTGAAACACTTGATTATGAATGTGTCTCCATTTAATTAGGTGACAATTTGTATGAATCCTAATCTCCATAGAACTCCATGAATTCCTATGCATGTTTAGACCAATAAGATGGCTAGAATGTATTTAGGAATATCCGACCTAGACCAATAAGATGGCTAGTAATCGATTGTAGGGAGATTTGGCTTAAGTGCGCTAAAACCGACTTAGGTACGGATTCGTTATGCCCGAATTAGCAAATATGTGTGTGAATTTGTGTCATTGCAAATCATTTCCCAAGGGGGATTCCATATCCTTGTCATTCATATCATTTGCATTAGTTGCATCCTTATTCTAAGAAAATACCAAAAACATTTTGCTATTTGCTTGTCTTAGTTTAATTACCAACCCAAACAATCTTGAGTTGATCTTTACTTTGTTTGCATTGTATATACATAAATACAAGTATAACTTTGGACTAGACATAACACCGTCCCTGTGGATTCGACCCTTGCTTATCATTGTGCTGTAGTCGCCGACTAGTACACTTGCTAGTAAGGTTAATTTAGACCCAACACCTAACTCACTAACGCAGGAATCGCGATTGCATTTAGCGTATGCAACAAGCCTTTAAACCCCTAGGTGTCCCTAGTGGAGGAGTTTTGTCTCCTGAGGGCTTACAAGAACGACACCCACAAACGTTTCAAGATAACTCAAATCAAACATATGGGAGGGAAATCTCTAGAATCGAAACAACATACATCAATGCCATCCAATCAAAAAGATGTGGAGACCCCACACTTCATCCAAACCATATACTCAGTGAAGATTATCCTTCTACTCTATTATTTCATCTACATTACGTGCGTGCAAAAAAGAAATGTATAAATATTTGGCTTCCAAGAGTTCATAGGCGCCAAACATAGTCACATTCCAAGAATTCCAAGAACAGTCAAGTAGTAATACCAATGCACTTTTATTTATATACATACTTCTCTTCTTCTTCTTCTTCTTCTTTTTTTATTTTTTTATTTTTTTATTTTCATCTTACTAGGACTGTGCAATGCTCACTCCTTTAAGCTTTCTAGTCAACCCATGTAACGAGTTCTCAACCAATGACTCCCAACTTGTTTTCGTTGTAGGCTGGCAAGGTTGATTCTTGCTTGATACCATCCTATGCGTTGCCTCTTCTAAAGTTTGGGTACTCGCATTTAAGGAATCGAGTAGGTCATCCAAAGATGACTCATGTCTTTGCTCAAGCGGTGGTGGTGAAGCCCATTGACACATCTCCTCTCTACAAGCTTGAGTGTTTGCATCCAACTTTTGGGTACTTGTAACCAATGCATTTAGTACGTCTTCTAGAGATGAGTCTTGTGCTTGCTCAAGCAATGGTGGTGGTGCTACTTGTTTAGGAACAAATTGATGCTGGTAGTTGTTCTATAGGAATTGAGGTCGTTCGCACCTTCCAGAGTTATAAGTGTTGGAGAAGGGGTTGCATGGTGGATATGGGGCATAGTTTGGTGGAGTTGTCCTTGCACTATATTCTTGCAAATATGAGCTTGACCCATAAAAACCTGCTCCTTGATAAGCACATGGTGGAGGATATCCCATCTCAAAATATATGCCAACAAAAGCAAAATTAGTAAAAAAAATATTATGTACAAGTATTATGTACAAACAAAGAAAAAAAATTATGGACAAATAACAAAAATGGATCAAACATAAGCTACCATCCCCGGCAACGGCGCCATAAACTTGTTGGGTCTAAATTTAACCTTACTAGCAAGTGTACTAGTCGGCGACTACAGCACAATGATAAGCAAAGGTCGAATCCACAGGGACGGTGTTATGTCTAATCCAAATGTATATTTGTATGTATGTATGGACAATTCAACCAAAAGTAAAGTTCAACTCAAAATTGTTTGGTTTGGTAATTAAACTAAAACAAGCAAATAGCAAAGTGTTTTTGGTATTTTCTTAGAATAAGGATGCAACTAATGCAAATGAGATGAACACCAAGGCTTTGGAATCCCCCTTGGGAAATGACTTGCAATGACACAAATTCACACACATATTTGCTAATTCGGGCATAACGAATCCGTACCTAAGTCGGTTTTAGCGCACTTAAGCCAAATCTCCCTAAAATCGATTACTAGCCATCTTATTGGTCTAGGTCGGATATTCCTAAACACATTCTAGCCATCTTATTGGTCTAAACATGCATAGGAATTCATGGAGTTCTATGGAGATTAGAATTCATACAAATTGTCACCTAATTAAAGGGAGACACATTCATAATCAAGTGTTTCAAGAGGCATAATCTACTTGACATATTATTGTCTAAGCAAATTCTCCAAACAATTTCATCCAAAAACCTAAAGTGTTGGCCAAACACCACAAGCATGAAGAAATTGCAATCAAACATAGAAACAAAAGATTTATACCCAAATCAACTCATATATATGTAAATCAAGTCATAAACAAAGTCATCAAACCCAAGGCTTCAACCTAGCCTTGGCAAAAGAGGTTTAGTTACACATAATGAGAGAAAAACACAAGAGGAGAGATGAGAAAATCATGAATAAACCCAATTAGTTGAGTAAATCCAAGTTGAGCTGAAGAATCTCTCCTCCTAGCTCCAAGAGTCGCCTTCCCCCTCTGGTTTCGCTCTCCAGAAAATCAGTTCGAAGTCAAAAAGTCCCCTGCGGCTCGGGCAATTCGCGAATTAAAACATCCCAGAAAATTGCTTTGTGCGCCTAGGCGTGTTGAATTCACGCCTAGGCGCACCACGCCTAGGCGTGCACCACTTCAATTTCAAGTCCATCTCCTGGACTGGGCGTGCAGGAGTGATTCTGGGCGTGCACAAATATTGCGCCTAGGCGTGGAATGATTTCAAAATCTCCATACGACGTCCGATTTGCACGATTTTAGCGTCTACGGAAAGCTTGAGATGTCTAGTTTCCAATGCCTTTTATTTCGCTCGATTACGATAACATGACAAAAAGTTATAAGTATTTGAACACACGAAGGTCGGTGGACATTTCCTTCAATTCAGCCCATTTTCTGTCGCTTTTCATCCAAACCGCAATCAACCTATCAAAATACAAATCAACACATAAATAAACTCATTATTTATCAAAAGGAAGCTTAAGAGGGGGAGATTTCTACCAAAAACAATAGGTATTATCATACCTATCACCGAGCGTAAACACAGGCATATTCTCAACCTTGTTCGTACTCTTCTTACATCTGCCTCTTGTCCTGAAATTTTTTGGGGAGAAGCTGCCCTGACTGCCATCTATACCATTAACCGTGTTCCCTCTCCCACTATCAACAATCAGTCACCCTATGAGCGTCTCTATAATACACCTCCAAACTACTCTTTGCTTAAGGTTTTTGGGTGTGCTTGTTTCGTGTTACTGCAGCCCCATGAGCGTACCAAATTGGACTCTCGATCACGTTTATGTTGTTTTCTGGGGTATGGTGTGGAACACAAAGGTTACCGATGTTGGGATCCTCATTCAAATCGTTTGCGTGTTTCACGTCATGTTGTTTTTTGGGAACACAAGATGTTCTCCTCCATGTCACAATTCCATCTATCATCGGTCTCCACTTCTCCGCTCTTTACCGATCCTTCCATTGACCTTTTTCCTACTGACACTACACCTTTACCACCTATTTCTGTAACTGACTCCACTGCAATGTCCACCGTGCCCTCTCCCGAGCTGTTTGTTTTGTCCGAAGGATCTGCTCCAACAACTTCTGATTCCACAGTTCCACCAGCTCGTTGTAGTAATCGGGTAAAAACTACCTCTATTAATCTCCGTGACTATGTTGTGTTTTCTACTATTCTTTCACATCATGAGCCTCATTCTTACCGTGAGGCCAGCTCTGACCCTCTTTGGCAGAAAGCCATGGATGATGAATTGCAGGCACTTGTCCAAAATCACACATGGGACTTGGTGGAGTTACCCGATGGAAAGAATGCTATGGGCTGTAAGTGGGTCTATAAAGTAAAAACCCTCTCTGATGGAACTATTGATCGCTATAAGGCTCGACTCGTAGCAAAGGGCTTCACACAAGAGTATGGCATCGACTATGAGGAAACTTTTGCTCCCGTTGCTCGTCTAACGTCCGTTCGTAGTCTAATTGCTGTTGCTGCAGTTCATCGTTGGGATTTATTTCAAATGGACGTTAAAAATGCGTTCCTTCATGGTGATCTCACTGAAGAAGTCTATATGCGCCCTCCTACTGGCTATCCACACTCACCTCATCAAGTTTGTAAGCTCCGTCGAGCTTTGTATGGGCTCAAGCAAGCTCCCCGAGCATGGTTTGCTAAGTTCAGTTCCATTGTTGAGAATTTTGGATTTTCTTCTAGCCCATATGATTCTGCTCTCTTTATCCGCAAATCTGATCAAGGCATTATCCTTCTACTCCTCTATGTTGATGATATGATACTCACTGGTGATGATACTTCTAGAATCTTGGAACTCAAGACTTATCTTTCCCAGCATGTTGAGATGAAAGATTTGGGTAAACTCAGCTACTTTCTGGGACTTGAGATTACTTCCAATTCCGAGGGACACTCCCTCTCACAAGCTAAATATGCTTCAGATCTCCTTGCCCGAGCTGCCATCACAGATAGTAAGACTTGTACTACTCCTCTTGAGCCCAATTCGAGACTCACTCCTTTGGATGGTACACTTCTAGATGATCCCACCTTATATCGACAGTTAGTAGGGAGTCTTGTTTATCTTACAGTCACTCGACCAGATATCTCTCATGCTGTACACATTGTCAGTCAGTTTCTCTCTGCACCACGTTCCACTCACTATGCTGCAGTTATTCACATATTGCGATATATCAAAGGAACTTTATTTCATGGGCTTCATTTTTCCGCTGAATCATCTCTAGAACTTCGTGGTTATTGCGATGCGGACTGGGCAGGTGACCCAACGAATCGTCGTTCTACAACTGGCTATTGTTTCTTTCTCGGTGATTCCCTTATTTCATGGCGAAGCAAGAAACAAACTGTAGTTGCTCGTTCTAGTACAGAGGCTGAGTACCGTGCTTTAGCAGATACCACTCAAGAACTTCTCTGGCTTCGTTGGTTACTTGAGGACATGTGAGTCACTCATACTTCTGCCACTATCATCAATTGTGACAATCGGAGTGCTATTCAGATTGCGCATAATGATGTCTTTCATGAACGTACAAAGCATATTGAAATTGACTGTCATTTTGTCCAGCATCATCTCACTTGTGGCACTATACGTCTTGACCCTATTTCCTCCATTGATCAAATTGCCGACGTCTTCACCAAAGCACATCCTCCAGGACGACTTCAGCTGTTAGTTTCCAAACTCAAGCTGGTCTCTTTCTTACCATCTTGAGTTTGAGGAGGGCTGTTAGCTGTATATCAATTGTTGTCAGCTGTATATCAATCACTGTTAGTTGTATATCAATCAGTTGACTTATTGAGATACAGCCAACACTGATTGATATCAATTATCTGAATAATAGTCATACTATTGGCTTGTCAATTAGCTGTAATTGTCTAAGACATCCTAGAATCACGCTAGCACTATATGTATATATATTGGGTCCAAGGCCTCAGTGTAATATAATATATACAACACATATCATTTTCTCCAAACATTCTTTACTTTAATAATCTTCATTCTTTACTTTAATAGAAGGGTCGTTTTGATTATCATTGAGAATCTTTTGCCAACTGTTATGGATCTCCTGATGATGCCTGCACATCTCTATCGATGACATTGCATCATCACCATCGATGACATTGCAGTGGCTTTCATCTGTGTGGACTTGTAATGATCAGGAGTGGATAGAACACTTGAATTTTCTCTCACCTTTGCTTCGACCCAACAATTTATCTCAGGGTTTTCTTCCTTCGACCATCCTTAGAACTGGAGGAAACTTTTTGGTTAAGACAAACCAAAGTGAAATGGATATTTTTCTGCGTGCTACTGAAAATGCTTCAGGTTTGTTACTTCTATGGATTTTTTTTGCTCTTTTTCACCTCCCTTTACTTAATATGCACTGCATGGTCTTTTAAACCCTTATACCAGGCCATCAACTACCACAATGCAGTAAAAAGATAGAACAAGTAAACCTATCAATACACCGGGAAGATAGAAGGAGTGACCGTCATGGATAAAACTAAAAAGCGAGAAGGACGACGGCGTTGAAGATTTTAAAGAGAGAGGAATGGGAAGAAATAGAGAGGGAGAGGGAAGAAAAGGGGGAAGGAGGGAAGAAACAGTTTTGGCACGTGGGGTGTTTTTAGACAATGTTTTTTTTATTTATATTTTTTGGGGTACGAATGGGAATCCGTTGAGTGCAACTAGCTCCCAGCAAGATTTTTGTTCTCTCCGAGGGAGAGGGTTCCCCCAAAATTCATTGATAAGTGATAACTTCACAAATTGATGCAGATTCTGGTTCAGACCATTAGTCGAATAGGTTATGTGCATCAGCACAAAACTAACAAAAAAGGTTAGCAACGCATAAAGGTCCCCCCAGTGTGTCTAAACTCTCCAAGCTTCATGCTTTAGCACCATCACAGGAACATCATCTCAGTTTAACAACACAAACTAATCTCCAACAAACTTATACATGCCCATCGAAAAGTAACAACCTAAATACAATAGGAATGAAGTTTACAAAATCAAGATGAAGAGAGATTACAAACCAACGGGGAGAACCCAAACATTGATTGTGCTCTTGTGCCGAGAGTAAAGACCATAAACTAAGGAAGAAACTACGAACAACTAAAATTTTAACAAAATATCCAAGTTATTGGTCATGTCTACCAGGTCTTCTTTTTAACCAAAATGGACACGAGAGAGAATCAATTGAGCTTTTAGCTAGATGGGCTTTGGCTTTCTTACAATTTGGAATAAACAACCTTGGGCCTCACGACCACACATTGTATCACAAATATATAAATGAGACAATGCCAAGTCGGTATTTATTAGTGTATTTTTGAATATTTAGATCCGACAAAAAACACATGGAAATAACAATACTTATAGAATGATCATTCACCTTTATACTCTCAATCTCTTTCTGTTCTTTCTTTCTTCTGTGTCTCTCTTTCTTCATTTACCTTTATACTGAGCATTCCTCATCTTGCTGCCAGCCATCTGACTGAAACTATACAGGCGAATCAAACTGCAAGTAACTAGTAAGTAAGTGCAATTGATAGGGACAATGCTTTACATGTTGTGAACTTATTAGAGTTTCATGTCCTGGATATACAGTACTTGGGGAAAATGATCTTATGATCTATACTTTTGCCTCAGTATTTTACTGGAAAGATATAGCTAAATACAAAATGAATGAAGTTCTACCGGCACCTGAATATCCCACTCAGTTGAACAGATACCACGGTCCAAAGAAAGCCATTCCAGATCTGATTGGGTAGACCTCAACAATAGGATGATGCAAGATTATGGAAAGCTCAAAAATCTAATATTAAAAGCACACACCAAACATTGAGCCCAGCAGAATATTTTTTAGAAAATACAATATTCAAGGCCCTATTCATCATCAATTGCTTCACTACCCTCTAAAATTGGAAGTCTATCCAGTCTTCATAGCTAGTTTGAATGCACATTACAACTAGGGTTTCCAAGCATTCCAGCACGTGATCCTTAACTAACTGTTACTCGGCAACAATTAAATCTCAAACTCCTTACCTGATCCTATCAAGAATAATTTAATTTTAATAACAATGGGAATCAAGTGAAAAGCCAATCAAAACATAGACAACTTTTCATAAAATTGTAATTATATTTCTTCAAATGGAAACATCAAATTTAGGGATTACAGATGAACAATCTAGATTAAACAGAAAAACCTTGAATACAAGATCTAGACATCTAGATCCCTGGCATCAAAATAACGCATAGAAACCTAACCCCCAAATCCATAAAGAGTCCTTCCTTGCCTTTTAAGAGCATAGACCACATCCATGGCAGTCACGGTCTTTCTCCTGGCATGCTCAGTATATGTCACAGCATCTCGAATCACGTTCTCCAAGAAGATCTTGAGAACGCCTCTGGTTTCCTCATAAATCAGACCACTGATCCGCTTCACACCTCCTCTGCGAGCCAGTCGACGAATGGCAGGCTTGGTAATGCCCTGGATGTTGTCTCTGAGGACCTTACGATGCCTCTTGGCTCCTCCCTTACCCAATCCCTTGCCTCCCTTTCCACGCCCAGACATTTTCTAGGAAAGTTTTTTAGGTAACTACAGAATTCGTGATAAAGAATTGCTACGAAGAAGACTCTTCTGATGGCGGAGAAGGAGAATTTTGGGGATATTTAAAGAGGGGAGGCGGAGGGATTTTGCGTTTTCAAGATTGGTGGAGTTTGATGTGGATCGTTCATTTAAATTTCATCCAACGGTCAAAAGAGTCAATCCGCGTGACGTTGCTCCATTGGACGTAAGCCTATTGTTTTTTTCGTAATGCAATATTCGACCGTCAAGCGAGGGTGAATATCATCTGTTGGATTGATTCTAATCGACGGTTAAAAAGATCGATCCGCGCAATAAAGAAAAATTAGATGTGAGCCGTCGATAAGGCTGTAATACACGGCCAGAATGAACTCCTTTATGATAACCGTCGGATTAGGACTTTGTCTTCGGGCGGGGTCTCGAAAAGGGAAAAAATTAGTGCGAATTTTGCATTTTTCAAATTTAAAAGTGTTTCATTTTGGAGGGACACGCTTAAAACTTTTAATTTTTTTTAATGATGAGGGATGATGGGCTACTAGAAGGGCATTTAGCCCATTTAAATCCATAATATTTGAATGAGAAACGATAATCCCACCCCTAAAATTAGTAATCTCAACCCACTCTTTTAATTTTAATTTTTAATATTAATTTACATATGATATGGTATTTGATTTTTTTGATTTGCGTGTGATTTGATATTTGATTCACATCCCAAAATTAATTTTTCCACCCCCATCAATTAATTAAAATAAACTTATTATATCTCATCAATGCAAATTGTCGGATACATTTAATGTATGCTGCAAGATGTTCTCCGTGCGGAGTGATCCATTTGTTTGCATAATCATACCACATGTATCTAAACCACTGAATCATACTAGGAGGTATCGGGTAACCAGATGTTAATGCCAATTGAACGAAGTGATTACCATTCACAAATCCTATTGTGATAGTAATATGTAATGTCAGTGAGCTGTGGATAGATGATGTACGCTCATGCATTATTATCGAACCCTAATAACCCAGCAATAGCCCTAAATTCACAATTTCCATATGCTTTTACATTTGTCACGGAGAAAATATAAGGCTGCATTTATTAGCGGGAATCGACTAAATGTACCCGCCAATCTATATTGATGTGATATAATAAGTTTACTTTAATTAATTGATAGAGTGGGAAAACTAATTTTTAGAGTGAGAATCAAATGTCAAATCACACGCAAATTGAAAAAATCATATGTCAAATCATATGTAAATTAATATTAAAAAATAAATTTCAAAAAGTGGGGGTGAAATTACTAATTTTGAGGGGTGGGAATACTATTTCTCTATTTGAATCCTTCATAGGATTGCAATTTGCACTCGACTTGATGTGATCTGCTATGATCTACGCGGGTTTTCCGGAATCTAAGACTCAAACGGGGCAGGGACGGGGCAAAGAAGCCCAACCTGCATGCGGAGCGGAGCGGGGACAAGTATGCCTCCAAACCCTCCCCACAATTTAAATGTATAAACTTTTTTAATAATTAATTAGATGTATAACAATTCTTAAAGCGTCATTAGTTTTTTTTCTTAAATTTTATTTTATGAAATTGCCTAATGACACTATTCAAAATAGTGTCATAGCATATAACATAGTAAATAAATCGCAGAGAGTATCGATGTATTCTAATTTCTAAACGATAAAATCATCAATAACTTCTGCTTTGTATATTAATTTTAACAAAGGTGGGGGAAAATATGAAGATTTAATGAGAATGTATGGGAAATAAAGATACAAAATGAACAATTGAACTCGAACTAGGTTTTACTTGATATGCGTTTGATTTTAGGCGACCTGTGAATAAATTTTGAGCAATAAAATAAGCTTATATGATTTTGGCCGTTTGAATTGGTCGTGTATCCCAAGCAATCAATAAGAACTTAAAAACTCAATATGAATACGGTCAATGATACATGACATTGTTTTGATTTTAGGTAAGCTCGAATTAAGCTTAAATTATAAGATAAACATATGAGTAGAGCTCTGAGGTCCTCCTAGTTCTACTACTCTGTTTTGGTTTTAGTCTTACCATTAACTTTTTAAGCAACAACCAAAGTTCCACCACCCTTGTGTATTAGAGCTAAATGCTTTGAAAACAGAAGAACACAATTAAAAAATTGCATAGAGCTAAATGCGTTTATTATATTATCAAAACAAAATTCTGGGTAATGACACACAGTATTCACCACAGCTATTTTCAACAAGTTCGAATTAATAACATTGTTGAATGCCGAACTTTGAGAATGTTCAAAGTTCTCAACATCCATAATTAAGAAGAGAAAAAATGAACAAGAGAGAACAACAATACCCACCTCCTCTTATTTTTCTATAGAGAATTTAACAAGCATAAATTTGAGAAGAAAAACCAGCGGTACCGAATGGCAATTTGGCAACTCAAGGTCGGATTCATCCAACCCGTCAAAAGCTTACTCAATTCTTTTTGGCGACTCCAAGCCTCGAGCGGAAATCCTCCTCCATTAGGGGAAGTCCATCCTGCAGCTTGACCTTTGGCTCCCATCCAAGCAATTCCTTTGCCTTTGTGATGTCAGGTTTCCTCTGTCGAGGATCATCCGGAGTATTCTCCACCAGATTTATCTCCACCTCAGGACTAATCAGCTACACAAGCAGAAGATTGAACATTTCATTTTTTATTAATATCAAAATAAAGCAATACATGTGAACTGTGAAGAAATCATATACTTGCAGGTGGGTCAAAACACTGATACGCACAGAAAAGAAAGGCACTAACCTCCTTCACTGTCTCAGCAAGTTCCAGCATAGTAAATTCACCTGCGGATGAATATGATGAACCTTCTTAAGCAACCACTTGAGGAAAAAAAGGGAAAAAAGAAGGAGGAACAGATGTTTTGCATCTAAGCAATGGTCTTCTTAGCCAGCATAACTCAGTTAACAAAATAACCTGGATTTCCAATGTTGATTGGCCCAGTGTTCTCTCCTTCCATGAGTCGGATGAGACCGTCAACCTGAAACATTTACAAATAATTCTTCAATTACTCACTGAGTGAATATCTAATGACATGAAAAAACGAATTGAGTCATAAGTTTGGCATACCATGTCAGAAACATAACAAAAACTGCGAGTTTGTGTTCCGGGTTTTTGGACAGTCAATGGTTCACCACTGCAAAGCACAAAATAGTTTGCAATGCATCACACATGAAACAGAACAAGGGGACTATGTAGAAACAGATGGAATAATAATACGGACAACGATAAAAACATGAAACATTACAGGAACTTACCGAAGTGCTTGAGCTATGAAATTGCTGACAACACGCCCATCATCAATGTTCATTCTTGGTCCATATGTGTTAAAGATTCTAGCAATGCGTATTTCTATAAAAAAGGTAAAAAGAAAAGATAAGTTTGAGGAAAACCATCAGAAACTTTGTAACATGGTAAGGTAAGAAGCTAGAATTACCTATCCCATGCTGCCTATGATAATCAAACATCAAAGTCTCAGCCACACGCTTCCCTTCATCATAGCAGCTTCGAACCCCTACAGGACAAAGAATGATGCAGATGAGTTTTCCTTTTTCTTTTTAAAAAATTGTATATGAGGAGAGTTACATCTACATGACTTGTATTAATATAGGATTTATTTGGTAAAAGCTAACCCTATAGCTGTAACTAATTGTGATGCAGGAAAATGGGAAGACTGTTGATATTCATGTATATGAGTGCCACCACGAATATCATAAAAGTTGGTACATGTACCAAGGATATCAACAGGTGATAATATACCAAACGTAGCATTGGCAGAACAGGTGCCAAAATAGAAAAGGAGCTGCATGGACTAGTCATGTTACTTAACCTTTTATTTTGTTAGCTTTTTTAAATCTCTCCATAATGACTAACTAGCATGAACTATTCATGTGAACCATTTGCTGTATGACCGGATACTGATTCTCTATTGGTGCTGGAAAATTGAATAAAATACGATTATTAAGTTCCGCAAGGAGAATATATAAATAATAAGTACTAGTTTCTCCTCAAAATATCTATCCACTTGGTCCAATCAAACCAAAAAATCAGCCAAGTTTCATAAAACAGCTTTCAACTGAGAGCTGAATGTACCAATTGGGTTGACATTTCCCCAGTAGCTCTCAGGTTGAGGATGCACAAGAGGATCTCCATATACCTCTGAAGTTGATGTCAGCAGTATCCTGTTCAACAGTGTATAATTATGAATTAAACAATTCTATGGTGGCAAAAAAAAAACAGCAAACCAAATTCGCTTACCTAGCTCCAACTCGCTTGGCAAGGCCTAACATGTTCAGTGTGCCAATCACATTTGTCTTTATTGTCTGTTAAAATGTTATACGCCACAGAGTCAGATGTTGATTGAGGTACAACACATGCTCCACTGAAAGGGGAAAAAAAAGACTGTTCGAAAAACACAAGCTATTATGAGGATGCGCTCCACTATGACCTTTTTTCATTCACTCTCCAAAACATTGTGATTAAACATAAAATGTCTAGGAAAATGAAAGATATGTATGAATGCCATATTTCAATCATGGCTCTAGCATCTGCTCTCTATGTCCCCATACGGAAATAGCAGTTGGTATCAAATGAAAGCAGGTGCCGACTGAAAATTGTTTATCTTCTAGGGACAAGGAAACAATAAGAATTGGGCATCATGCACCTTCAAAATTGAAAATGCATGGCAACCAAATTATGATCAATGCAATGGATAAGTATTGCAGATGAAGAGATGATTTCTCCTATTCATAATTATTACAGTGATAATTTAGATAGAAATTTTGGATGTAAAACATACCGAAACAACAGCTACCAGCAGGTATTTCCAATTAACTTAACATATACATATAAACACACATTTGTATAAGATCTTTGCACTGGAAGTACATTTATTCTTCAAAAAAAAGAGAGAGGAAATTCACAGTGACATCATGTGGCAAATATTTGCAGACAGCAAAGAACATGTGAGCACTTTCAGTCCTACTTAGCAAGAACATGCTACCTGGCAAGTATATAATATAAAACCTAAGATATAAGTTATTGTAAATGTCAGATAGGCAAGCATACAAACCTTCACAGGATTGTATTTATAGAAAATGGGAGAAGCTGGACATGCAAGATGGTAAATCCGATCAACCTCGATCAGCAATGGCTCAGTGACATCTAGAAGAAAAAACATAAGCAATTCACCAAATAAACAAGATGATATTGCAAACAAAACACAACAGAAATTTTAATGGTAATGGCTAAGAGTCAGGCGCATATGGAACTCTTATGATACAGAGTCAATTAATTTCGCGACAGTGCTATTCCAACATGAAGCTATATGCACTGTGTTTTCTAATTGCAATTTTTCATTTTTCTAACTCTATTATCTAATATCTTGTTAGCATCTGACCCTATCATCAAAACAAAGTTAATCTCATTGTAGTGTTCAGCAGCCTCTTTTCCCCAGCTACTAAATTTACTTTTTTTATTTGCACTGGAATTAACTAGAATTCTATTTTGTTATCATACATAGCCACTTAACTTAAAAAAGCCTAGAATTTTCCACCGTTGGTGAAAATACACAGCATGAGGGGTTGGAAAAAACCAAAATGGTTCCCATAACGCAACAACTTAGGACCATGTGGAACAGTTATAGCTAGAAAACAGAAGCGTACCATGACGGATAAGCTCAAATCTTGGATGACCAATCCATTTTTTAAGATTATCCTTTGATCCAGTGAAGTAGTTATCAGCGACAACTACCTGAGATAATGCATCAAATATACAAATGACTGTGAGGCACAGTGATCTAATCTGTATTTAATCTTATGAGCAGAAAATAGGTGTCTGCCATTTCAGCCACTATCTGATTTGGGGAACAAGGGGAAATCACATCCAAATTGTAAGAATACCAAAAAATAAAAAAATAAAAATTCTGACCTCGTTTTTCTCATTTTCCATCAATTTGTCAACTAGATGCGAGCCTATGAATCCCGCTCCACCAGTAACCAAAATTCTCATGTTGGACTGCCACATCAGCACTCAAAAATATTATTGAAGAGCAGAACAGTAGCATATATTATAAACATGACAACATCCATCCAAGAAATTGATCAAGGAAAAGGCAGTAAGAAAGCGATCTTGTAAGAGCAAGTGAACGGCATACTGTAGAACTTTTAAGAGGAAAATAGTATATAAATATATCATTGGCTCAGAGATCTATAGTAATAGATTTAAAAACCAGGATCAGCAAGCCAGAAATCTGTTATAGAAGTTTCAAGTTTCAGTACTTTTAGCAAAGGAGAGCCTAGAGGTACATCTCCTGTTCCAGTGAAGCAAATCATATCCATATGTCAATTGATATTTGAAATCCATTCCATGAAATCCTATCTAACGCATTTCGAAGATGATTGAATCTAAGGATTGAAAAGCTGAAAGCAGTGAAGCAAATCATATCCCTGTGAATTGATATTTGATTTTCATTCCAGGAAATCCTCTCTATCTCATTTAAAATATTATTCAAACTAATGATTGAAAAGGCTGAAAGTTATATTTTCACATATCAAGGGTCAAGGTAAAATCCCTGTATTAGGAGAGAGAGATGGATCGCTTCTTATTTTCTCTGCAGCCAATAAAGAAACACAATCTTCATATTTGTGATTAAAGGGGAGCATCAATACCTAGAATGAATGATAATGATTTGGTTAACTTTTGGGGGTCAAGGAATGGTGATATGCCATTAAAATCAAAACAGTACATACCTACCCATCCACTTTCATCTGCATTCAGGTGTGGCTAGTTATGCAATGACTCATCCATACAAATATGACCCCACCAAAATGACTCCAATAAACTATTCTTTCCACCCATAAATTTAGGTCATGGAAAATGCATTAAGCTATATAAACGATCTGCCATAGTAATACGAGCAACACAGAGAATCATCAAAATTTAGCACTGTATCAAAGTTAATGCAGAAACTTGTAAAAGATCTAATCTTCACCTGAAAAAACTTTGAAAAACGCAATGGAGATGGCGATGGAGGTGGCTTAGTTGTCTGCTGCTCTCCGTTTGATGAATTGCTCGCCATTGCTCAGATCTCCTCCGCAAAATTCAACGCCTGCAGAATTACCGAAGACCAATCAATCAATATACATATGATTCATCATAATGAAGCTTGACTTACAGATCGGAGAAACAGAAACAGGAAAAAGACCTGTTCGTGAGCTACAAAGGAAAAAGACCGAAGCCCTAATTACTCTTTCTATTTACGAAACCATAGAGATCGGAGAGTAGTATTTATAGTCAAAAAAAATTTCGAAGCTTCTTTCACCAAACATGTAATTATTAAAGAAATAAATAAAATAAAAATCGGAAACTTCAAAATTACGAAAAGCTGGTGTCTTATGAGTTATGATGATAGCTCCTCCATAACTGAAATCACACCAAACTACAGCTCACGGAACACAACAGAAATCAAAATTGACAAAACAAATTGGATTATTAATGTTAATTACCTTAATTAGCTTTGAGAAATCTAGGGATTAAACGAGTGGTTTTGAGATTAACAAACAGAGAAGATTATCTGATTAGTTAGTGTTGATCTGATGTATGCGGGCCCAGTGATGTATTTGGGCTTGAGTTCCTCACTCTTGCTAAAACAAGAAATCACACGCTGCTCTTGCAAGATTTTGTCTTTTGTGCGAATACGTATCTGGCACTGACAGGCGTACGGGGAATCGGTGCTACGCCCACCCTCCGTGGATATACATTTTTAGAAGTTTTACCTCATATAACTATCCGAAATGTTAAGATAGATGCATATAATTTCAAAAAGTATATATATATATATATATATATAATGATGCGGAGTACGTGATTCTTAACATTTTGGTAAATTTCTATTTGCAGTCTTGCGATTAAAGGTATGAAATTACAACTTACATATGAAGCAATCTTCTGTTTTATTCAATTCAATATCAAACATATCACTTGCAATCTTCAACTACCAGTACAACAATACAAGGCACGTATCTTGCATGAAATTTCATGTAAGTTAACGTGGCTTGAAGGGTTCTCCGACTGAACAAGTTCACTGATTTCATTCTCAACCTTTCTTGTTTCTCTTACCAAATCGCTCATGCAATATCCCAGGGCACCTAAGCTCAAAACCATTTGGCACTTGACCTCCTTCTCATTACATTCATTCATGCAGATTTTCTCAACGGCTTCTCTAGAATGCTGAAGATAAGAAGTCGATATTTTCTCTGCCTCGTCCGAACCAGAGACCTTAAAGAAATTGGGACTTGTTGATTTTCCTAGTTCAAGATCACAAGAAACATTATTTTTTTCCAGTTCCTTGTCAAGAGCTGTGAGTGATTTTATCATAGTGATCTCCTCAAAACATTTTATTAAGGAGACAACCATATCCTTGAATAGTTTAAGGTCATTTTCTAGCTTATTTAAATTCTGTTTCCAGGAATTGTGTGATTCTTGTTGAAGAAACCCCACAGCATGAGCACTAAAAAGCAATAGATCTACCATTTTTGATAAGGAATCCAAGAGCTTACCATAGCAAGCACTATGGAAAGGCAAAAACCAGAAATTGGGCTCCACCTCAGCTTCTCCAATGAACCTCATTAGCTCATTTACTTCAACTTTCAACCTATTTTGGCTCTCAAATAACTCGGCTTTGTTGGCTCCAAGACTAATTGAACCCATGCAGTTCTGCAATGTCCTCAGACAATTAGAGAGTTGGAGCTTAGACAGAGCAGAAGCTCTTGTGGGTTGCAAAACAAGCTCAACCATAATCGAACAAGACAACCCAATAAAGGTCTCAACAATTCTTGCTATGGCAAACTCACTTGGAGGACCAAAATTTTTCCTTCCCAAAATTAGTACAGCCCCAATTACTGCAGAAATTCCACCTGCCTGGCCGTACATCCTGCTTCGCCTTAAAAAACTGGTAAAGATGAACCAAGGAAGGAGTGATAGGAACCTGATTGGCAAAAACCTTTCCAACACGAAGCAACCGATAACTCCATAGACAGTTCCTAATACTGTCCCTTGTGCTTTCACATTGGCAACTTTAAATGTAGCCTCTCTAGTTGATGCAAGGCTTATGGCTACCGGGAGTCCCGACCAGAACCCGTTTTCCTTGCTGTATTTCAATCCAAATAGCACTGCAAGTCCTAATGAAAGTGAGCATTTAAATGCAGGCATGAATCTCTTGATGCTTAATTTGTTTGCCAAGATGGACTTAAAGAAACCATTTTCCTTGCTTTCAATGCTTGAATTTTCACCTTTAGTTGCTAAATTGACTTCTGCTGGTTTAGCCAACGATTTGCCCTGGAGGAGTTTTATGCAAAATAGGAAGAAAAGAGAGGACAGGTCTTCATTTGTTGTTGGGGTTATTTGAATGGCGTCGAGACAATTCATTATCTCATCCGTGTTTGATTCAGGAACGGTTATGGAATCACTGGCCAAACCGTTCCTGACTCGATTAAGGGTTAGGCTAATGTGCTTTTCTAGTCTCAATAGACTATCTTTGATCTGTGTATCAAGCATTCTTGCAGGAAATGAAGTAGTAGTAGCAGTTAAAGCCATTTCCATCCCTCGTAAGGGTATCTCTAGCTCTTGCAATTTCTGACTTGGGTTTATGTAATAAGATCTCAGAAAATTGAACGGGAGTTTCTCCCACTTCATGCTTTCCTGCTCATCGATCACGAAACGAAACGAAACAATGGTACATCAGTAACTAATTAATAAATGTACTTAAGCTACATATAGAGATGGACTATATATGTAAAATAGTTTTAAAAAAAGAAGAAAAAAGTTGCTTACTTGGTATCTTTTAATGCTTTGGAGAAGTTTGGTTCCGGTAACGGTCAAGTACTTCGCTTGAGATACAGATTCCTGTGCTAATATGTTGTCTTCTGCACAGAATGCCTTCACCAATAGCTTTAATCTTTCTGAATCATTGTCTGCAAGTAGTTTGCAGTTCTGTTTGACCTGCAAAATGCAGAAATTCAAGTCCCTAATGAACATAGCATGAGATGAATGCATGGTAGAGATGCTACCAAGGAGTAATGCTATAGATGTCAAAAATATGAGTCTCATTTTATTCTGCTACCGAGTATGTACATACCTCTAGACAAGCCAATCTGGGATAGGGAAACACCAAAGCAAGTACACAAGCCATGACCCCTACACCAGTACTAGCCGCTACATGCACAGGATGCATAACAGCCTCAGTGTGCGGACCATTAATAAAACCAATCACGTAAGTTATAACAATCTGTCCCAAAGCGATGCGCTTTGCAATCAAGTGAGTTCCCTCCGGCAGTACCACTACAAATGCAGCAAGTGTCACTGCAAGGGCTGTAGTTCCACTCGTTAACCGGCCCGGACCAATCAACCACAAGCTCAAGATTGCCGGCCCTATACTAATGACCGTCGCATAGAGTGCTAGCCAACAACCACGGACAGTGTCACCGAGTGTTGCGTCCGTGATCACGAGAATCACGGTCACGTATGAAAATGCAGGGTAAGCTATTTGGTTAGTAAGAATGGCAGGGCCGTAGAGGGTTGTGCAGCCAACGATGGTGCATGCAAGTGCTGTGTGGTATGCAGAGACAAGGCAGGTCTGCCATAAGGTTTGAGTTCTGCTATGCTGAGTGGTTGGAGTTTCTGGCATTGTGAAGAGTTGGTGGAGAAATTTCATGCAAAAGCAGATCGAGCAGAGAAGATAAGTAGTGTGCTTTGGTGAGCGGGGAAGAAACGCCCTTATGCCATGGATTTTAAAGGTAAGAGAATCAAGAATATTGGAGAATTGGAACCACGTATAAACAACTAAGTGGCCCACTGTGGTTATTGGTTAATGGGTTTCGATTTGTTGAACAGAGCTGATAAATTACTAAAGCTGTAAATGATCGCGTGGCTTAGCGAGTCAAATTACACCCAACCCACGAAGTTAGTGGAATGTTTTCTTCTACGCTATTGAAGATTTAGATGACCAAGATAAGGTCAGTTTTACTTTATGATCTGTAGTGTGGCTATGGCCGCAGCCCTCTGCGATAAACTATAGCGATATGTAAACCTTCTTTTCTTTCTGGGTGTTCTATATTTCACCTTATTCTAAAGTTCAGTACTAGCAGCCTCAAATTGCTGCACATTTCAAGAGAGCAAAGGCAGTAGATATCTGTTCCTTACTTCGCTAAGAAATGTAGGCTGAAAGTACATATAGACATGAAAAGGCAGAGACTCCTGACTAGGAGTAATCACATGACCAAAAATACAAAAATCATTGACATGAAAAAGGAGCTTCTTTGGAGTTTCAGGGCATAAGCCTCCCTTGACTTGCTTGACAAACAACTAATTATGTCAAGAATAATATCCGCGTTAGATTAGCATAACTCCACCGAGTGGTATATAAGTAAAGTCTTAACATCTCTCATACTAGGATGCGTTTTCTGAACCTAAGAATCAATGGGGATGATGATTAAATTAGTGGTGGCTCGTGGTCAAAACAGACAATATCCTTAATACGTTTGGACTTTGGAGTTCTAACAAATTATATGTGAAATCATGACTAACAACTTAGGCGCCAAGCCACTAAGCCAAATCAGTAAAGTTCATCCATAGAGACAAGTTGCAAAAGGAGTAAAAAGCACGTTGTCTTCCATTTTCAAAATCATTAAGTCTAGGCCAATTACTGGTTGCTCAAATTGATCATAAAAGAATTAAAGTGGGTTTGCCATAGATTTCCACTGAACCTCTGAAAATAAATCTGTGTTCTTTGAGAGGGAGGAAGGGCCAGGAGGGGCATTCTAGTGATCAAATAATATAGTGCAAAGTTAGTTAAAGCATACTTGACAGTTTTAGCACACTATTGCTAATGCAATTACTTACATCACAAAATTAGGTGATTGAGGTACGTACACAAGGATTTATTTTATATTTTTTCTATATGCCTTGATTGACGTACGTACACAAGGACTTATTTTATATAAGGTATTAATAACGTGTGTCTTAAAGATACTTATTAAGATTTCATTATAACATATCACAAATACGTCACTCTCTCACCTAATTTTTAAAATTTAAAATACATATCTTTTTCATATTTCAATACGCATTTTACATTATTATTTATGCTTTAACGACACACATTATCATTTCCCTTATACATTTAGAGTCACAAAAAGTTGGAGACACGCGAGGGTGCCGACAACTCCATGAGAGAACCCCCAACCCTGTGTGAGTTCTGCTGACATCAAAAGAAGCTGAAAAGGTTTCATGCCGCCCATGTATGACCGCGTATGGTGGGATTCTATGTAGGACAATTGTTAAAATTAAAATTTAAGTGTTTCAATAGATACTGGGGAGGATGAGGATATATATTTTATGTAACATGTCACCATCACCAACCCAATGAACAAAAAAAAACAAAGAAAGAAAAAATCTAGCAAGAAGGGAATGTTTACTAGAATCACTGAAGGAGCTAAATTTGGCGTGTTCTCTACCTTAACCAATTTCTTAGCCCTTCTAGTTAGGCAAAACAGTGATAACTCAGGAAGTTTCAGAGACTCGATCGAACATATCCATGTAGAAATGGATAATGGAACGCGTCTAGGCACGATAACTTATCAAAGCCCTTTTATCACCCTCGTAAGTATTTGTTTCTGTTCAGAATCCCAAAGGTCTACATATCATGTTGCTACATCGCATCCCACCTTTGTTAGATGCATAGTAGTACGCCACTTTAACCGTTTATACATGACGTGGATGCAATTTTCTGAATCATCCACGCATCAACTGTTGAGAGGGTTGACGCAACGACGAACTTCCTACTGCAAAAACAAAAGAAGAGGGCGGCCTGAGAACACTCCGACATTCAAGTTAATGTCAAACTTAGGGAGTTCTAATAATTTTTGGGATTGCAAATTATCATACGTACCTTGGATCCACCTCAACCTCCTTTACATAGGAATCGACTAGTGATTAGATAATTCTTTCATTGGCTATTGAGACTATCATTTCAAACCATGTCATAGTAAGATCAAACACTCTGATGATATGATTTATGATCCCAGATGTCTTTTGACGTTGGGTTGAACGTTGTTGCGGATTTTCCTTGAGTATTTATCTTGACTTTCTAACTGTTTTCAATAAGTTGTTTCAGTGTGGAGACTTTGTTCCTATGACACCTGATATGCTGACTAGACATGACTCATTTTTCTCATCCACATATTATAGTATATACTACTAGTGCCATTAAAATATCTGCGTACGTTGTATTTAGTAGCGGCAGCAAAAAATGATAGGAAAAGGACATTCCTGGAGCTCCCAAAAATGGTGTTAATGGACGTCTTGAACGACATTGGTGGCTTCTCGGGTGCTAAGAATCTCTTAAAAAGAATCAAAACAAAGCAACCAGCCAACGATAAATAAGTAGGGGAAATTAATATGGTGCCTATTTGACGATATTAATTCACCCTGTAAATTGCATTGTTATATGTCAGCAGTCTGAACCGCTTTCTTCAATCTTAATTCAGCATACTTTCATCACACAATGATACCTAACCCATCAAACTTCTAAAACATAAATCAAGTGTCTGCTGAAAGTATTAAAAAGAGTATATCCTGTATTTGTTGGGGACTAGAGGCATGCTAAGTTGCTAAAAGCAGCCCAAAATCAGTCAAAAATAGGTATTCCTTAATAACTTAGTAACCTTTTCACGTGAACTCGATTGTGCTACTTATAAAATACCAACACCAAATTTTATATTTATATTTTATTGTAAACCTATTGATCACTTTTGAATCTTTTGATATAAAAATTATACTAGTATCATCTCACATTGTGAAACATTTTTTTTTTCAATAGGACACAACTTTTCGTGCCGCTTATTACCAACATTAGTCTAACTTTGTCCAATATTAACCCACTTATATAACCAGCTAATGTCCAATGTTAGCCAACTTGTATGACCAGCTAATTCCCTCAAATCACTCGTTTGTAAGTTCATGATGTTCATCACTACTCCAATGTTTCATATCCTACTTACAAATTCACATCAGGTCAACCACCCTTACAATTAAAAGTATGTGATTCCTAACCTTCGATATACTCTTCTATCCACAAGTTCAGCAACAAAAACCTGTAATCGTTGATGCAAACCTTAGACCAGCAGTATTTTTTGGTGTGGGCGGGGAAAAGGTCTGGTGTAAAACACATTGATTTGAGCTGCACCACAAAGCATATGATTTATGGGTGTGATTTTATTATTTTTCTTCTTTCTAACAGAAATATGGTTTGAGGTACGAATGATGTTCCTACGTCAGGCACACATATGGAATCATTCATAATTTCAGAGACATCTTTGGGATACAAGTGTAACTGAAACAAGATTTACTTGCTTTAAGCTTTTAGCTCTCACTTGTTACCATGCAGAGTTTCACCTAACAACCAGACAATCAGACGGGCTAATCAACAAATGGAAGGCAGGGCAGTCCCTCATACTTCAGAAAAGCTACCTTATAGGATCATAGTATGCAAGATTAAAGAAATATTGAGCAGAAGTAGATATTAATAAACAGAGTCGCATGCTATTCAATAATAGATGATAATAATGGACAATAATGCATCTTTATGTAGCAGAACAACTGAATTTGTTATTTATATTGAGGATCAGATCGATGTCAATATCATAGACAGATGGTATAATTATTCATTAAGGATGCTTAGAGAAATATAACATCAAGGTAAATGAAAAGGTTGTTCTCCTTTACCTCAATATGACTAGAAAGGACGGCTTTCAGGATCGTTTAGTCCTGCAATTAAAGCTATAAAAACCCACACCATGAGAATGCCTATTACTGCGGTTCTGAACACGCAGTCACAGTTGCTAACTGAGGGAATATTGGGCTCATAAATCAGATGTGGTGAATGCAAATCCTCATCATCACTAAGATATGCATCCGACTCTATTCTGTTCCTCTTACTTGTGTGTGGCTGCTGCATACTGTGTAAGCTTATGTCTGAACATATGGAACAAATGCAATCGCCACCAAGATATGAAGGCAGTGTTGGAAGATACCCAGAGAGAACCCTGTGGTACATATCCCCCTCAATTTTCAACTTCTTTCGAGTGGTGGGCTTCATAATCTGAGAAAAACCAAAGATAAGTGGACATTCTTTAGACAGGGCCAAAAGCATAACCACAGGCAGATTTCATATGAAAAATTGAAGACAAGAAAAGTGGGAAATGGGTAGCAGGAAGGCCAGATAATCAGATCAGGTCTTACTTGAAAAAAGGTTTGAGCAATAACTCGAACCATTGGAGGAAGCCGTATAACAAACAAATACCCAAGAAGATTTGGAAAGTGGTGCTGCAGAAGAGAAGAACAGGTTCTCATCGTTTGCATGGGGATTCTCAATGGAGATAATCCTTCACAATCCACCAGAACTGTTATGTAAGGATTATCTGCATTGACTAAATGCAGGACTCCATGCTCCACCTGAGATACTGCAGTTACAAAATATTCTTTAGTGTGTTGGTCTAAGGTCACTCGGAGACAATGACGCAAATGTTAGAATTAGAGGAAAGTCAAATCCATTTTCCCCCAAATATTTATTGGAAAAGCAAAAGAAACGTACTGATTGCTTGAGCAAAGCGAGGTTTGTCATGAGGTGGTAAGAGCGAGCAAGCTAGTCCAAGCCGTACAATGAGGCAAGGTCGGTGCATCAAATCAACTCCATGCCAGAAGACCATATTTGACCATGTCTCAAGCTCTTCTTCTGAAAGAATTCTATAAGTCTGCCTCCACAGAATTGTCTTTTTAATTGCTGGTAGCAATACAGAATAGTCTCCATTTGCAGCTTTATGAAATCGAACAAACTCATCCTCATTAATTCTGCATGAACATTACAAGGTCATTCTCTGCTGCAACAAGAGGAAAGACATCCAAAATGAATATGATAACTACAAAGTAAAGATGCAGTGACTTCCCAGACCAGTATTGAGTTGAATTTATTGGGGAATAAACACCCAAAAAAAAGAAGATCAGAGTGCATAAGAGTGATTTGGAAAACTGCCACATCAGAGGAATTAGCGAGACACCACAAATTTATTTTCACTGCTAAATTTAGTACTAAATCGTATAGCTAATATACAGTAACTTAGTTGAAGACATGCAGAAAGGGCCTCCTCGATGTCCTCGTTCATCATAGACTTAATATACAAGTTCATGATTATTTTTAAGACATGGAGTTGGAACTCAAACAAATCTTATATGATCCGCGACGCTTGCACCATTGTGAAATTTGGAGAAGGAAAACGTACGCAGCATTAACCTATATAGCGTACATCTGATCCCCCTTCAGAATACTCAAATCGTAACAGTAAGACCATAGTGTAGAGGGTTTAAACCACCAAAAAAGACCTATCCCCAATGCTTATGGGGATGAAATGCCCATTGTCGACATTAGTCAACAGAATTGGACCATAAAGATAAAAGGAAGCTATGGCATGGGAACTGTGGATTTGATGTAAAAATGAGGAATCACCTTTCAGGTAAACTGATTCCTTGACTTTTGAGATCCTTATGGAGTTGTATCATCCATGTTTCAGATACAGGACTTTCAAGAGCTTCGTCAGAACTTCTGCGGATAACATGGAATCAACAATTACTGAATATTCTTTACCAGGTCATGCAAGGTACTATAAAATGCAAAGAGAGGTGTTGATGTCAATTAGGATAAGCAAGCTCCAATTTCTCATTCCAATTGTGCACTTCACATAGTTTATGAGTTTTTTTAAATTGGATGAATCTATTGTCAATTTTCAAAATGTTAAGAAAGTTTACAAGAAGAGTGAACTTCTCGTGACTCTGAGAATATCACAAGTCATATGATTCTAAGATTTAATTGTTTGTCATGAAACAGCAAAACAAAAAGACCAATCCAGAAAATTTTAATGACTATGTACCTGGTGTCCAGTGTAGACAGCACTGGGGGTGGCTCAGCACCTGTTCCTGAATCAGCATGAGAACTATCACTACCATCTGATGTTTCAACGGGGCAGGCATATGGATCAGAAAAAGCTGTCGCTACTGATATGACTAACAATGGTCTTGAAAAAATCTGAGAAAAAATAGCTTATGTGTTTCAATGTTGTAGGCAGATCATTAGGACTAGAGGTACAGTTTTCTGACATTATGTAGCTGGTGAAAATACCATGAGAGATCAAATGTATTTATGTATTTTCTGGTGAATAATCTGATATGATGAAGTTTCAAATTCATAAAATTTTCAACAAACCTGTATTCTTCCAATCAACCCCTTGAATGGAGCCCATCTCTGAATCCACTTAAATGGCGGATAACAAAGAACTTGCAATCCCTGAATGTTGCGCCATACAAAGGGACACCTAGACCTAGAAACCCGTCGCACCGTCTCTAATGCAGCAACTTTGAGTAAAAATACTGCTACATCACCTGCTACCCCACCAGATTTTCTTCCTTGGCGCAGTGAAGCTATGCTCCTAGAAGCACTTTGCAAGAAACCTTTATGAGCAGAGGCAACTAAACTTCGATTTGAAACCTTGTTCCTAGAAGTAAGGCTGCTCAGTTCAGAGTTCCTACTTGGACCAGATGCACGCAACGGATCTCCCATTTAAATTGATCATTAAGGATCAAAATTCAGAGTTCCATCACACCTCAAATTACTTCAGTAAGACTAAAGTTTGTAACCAATAGATAGAGTTAAACAAGGAACAAACTGCCGCCCATTTATAAGGGGCCATCACATAGGAGATTGCAGGTTGTACCTGCCATCATGAATGGTAACTTTCTAGCTTTCAAATATCAGCGGAGACATACACATATCATCCTGCAAGTAAAGTTAAAGACATCATCATCTGATCGTAAGCAAATTGAAATTATTGAATATGATATGAATATACGCAGGGCTTAAACACCTAGTAAAGAATAAATATCATTTCTTTATCGTTTAAGAAATTAATGACAAGCTCTGGTAAAACGATTTAGTATGAAACCAGAGAAACAAGCCTTTATCCTTGATCAAGGGAATTAATAGGGGAACTAACATTCGTACTACTCATGGTAGCTTAATACCTCAAAGAGTTTAAGCTGATGAATTATTGTGCATGTTATATACCAAATCATAGTCATAATCATGTTTATAAATGCAAACGCTGAATATTTGAACTGTATATTCTACAAATTTGCCAAACAAAGTTGCCCAATTATTCCAGTAATCATGTGCTACAAACAAACAAACAAACAAATAGAAAGAATAATTTCGAACCTGCTACAGCAAGTAGACCCTTAACGAAAGCTGTAAATTGTTCGAATCATGCATTAATTATCACGCAATCAAAACAACAAACACGTTTAAAGCAAAACGAACCATATACAGCAAGTCTATCAGTTACGGCATAAAATAAAGTTAATTTCTAGCAAGAAATCTATTGTGAAAAAAAGAAGGAAAGATCAATTGAAAGAAACAAGATGTCAGAATTCCTCGACCTGAAGATCTCCGCAGCAATCCGAGAGGACCTGCAAAGTTTTTCTGGATCCTAAATCTAAGGAGGTAGTGGCAAAACCCTCGTTTCTATTGACTCGCAATTGCTCAGATTTCGAATTATCTTCTTATCCTTTGGACTCTCCGTAAATTGGCTTGCGAGAAAATTTGAAAGGAAACTTTCTGAAGAGGTAGCTAGATTCTGGTTCTTCTAAACAGTTTACAGTTTCATCGCCATCAATAAACGCTTGACAAAAGTAAGGTAGACGGAAGTAGGGCTCTGGAAACAACTTTTCGCCACCAGTATTGACACGTGTACGGTTGCCAACTTTTCGTCACCAGTATTGACACGTGTACGGTTGCCAGCTAGAGCAATTTCAACGCCAGTTTAAAAGTTATGTAGTAGTAAAAAAAAATTGTAATAAAAACTGTGAAATAAGTTAAGTGTTTTAATGATACTAGTTGCTGTGAAAAACATTTTATATTTATTATTAAAATAATTTTTGGATAAAATAAATTTAAAATTATTTACAATTTAATAAAACAAAATAAATGAAAAACAAGTAAAAAATAATAATAAAGTTGATGGACTACTCACCGTCACGGTTCAATAACAAAAGCTTCACGGTGGAGCTTTTTCTTTGCCAGTGACGCTACCGTTGGCTTATAGTCAGTTGTATCGTTGGTTTTTGATAATCGTTTGGTAGAACAATGCCACTTTCCAAACACACACTAAGACGTTATGTTGAGTGTATTAGGGTAAAAATGAAATTACATATTTTTTTTCCTAATTAGCCTCTGAATAATTAAGAACCTTTTCATCTAATAAAATTATCGATGCCAGGTGGCACAGTTTAAGTTGCTCACACATTATAGTCTGAGGGATGACTTACCACGATGTCTATGACTATGACACCGAAAATGACAAAAACAAACCATCCGAGACCATCGCAAGATGAGAATCAAAATGTCTTAACAAAAAATTACTGTGTACGTGAAGGACGTGGAGTCCCCCGACACTGATGTAGCTCCATCATAGGGCTCAATTTTTTTTAATCTAAAAAAATTATATTTATATTTTGATCGATTTTATTAATTCAACAGTAATTTCTTTTATTCGAAACAAAAGTTAAACTTAACGTGAAAAAGTCATTGAACAGATTCATTATTCAGGACTTGAAACATCAAACAATGTTTGAAGACATGAAACTGAATGTAGAGAGAGGAAGTATTTGCGTTTATTGAACCACCACTTGCATTACATCACAACAAAAACAAACAGCAGCTTTCGAGTGTTGATTTGAACAGAAGAAGAACAGTCTCATTTAAAAAACAAAGAAAAACAGAAGCAAAAACAAATAATGGAATGCCTAAACAGATGACACCAGGAGATAAGGACTTAACAAACTAAGTACGTGTCATTAGACAATAACCCAAAAGCCTTTTTGCGTACAGAGTTGTCGCAAGTTTACAATTACTGGATAGTGCAGAAATGTTGGGATAGAGGCAAAAGAGATGGGTATGAGGATTCCCAACAGCATTCTAAAGATCCAGCATATTATCCGGTGAACCAGTTCCCTCAGACAATTAATTAAGGAAATGCGCTCTGGCAGAGGCATTTACCTAAACAAGCAGAGGCATCTGATCACAACATTTCCTGCGACTTCCTCACGCATCTGCTGACCTTCTTATTGAAATCATCTCTCCTCTCTCTCCATTCCTTCTGCAATAAGACATCAATAAACCAGTATGTTTATATGCTTTGGCAAACCTGAAGCACTACTATGAAACTTTCATACAGCAAGAAAAATAGATTAGACAACACAGATCATGCCAAATATATGTTCACATGCATGACTATGAACAGGCACGAATGCATCATCTAGTTCGATAATCACTAAAGTAAGATGAAAAATCACTAAAAGTTACCCAAATTTCCTCCACCAGATTACAATAGTTTTAAGCGTTCAATCAAACTAATCAGCAAGTTTCTTAGGCACTCTACAATTTGTGCATCTGAATTATATAAAAAATGCATGACATCGCCAACAGTAGGAGTATAAAACTATAAGTAGCAACAGAAAAACTCTTAATACATAAACAAGCCGCATATGAGTGACTAGGGTTTTTCTTTAAATGTCTGCTATAGAGGAGATTCACGGAAATAGTCAGCACAAATTCAGAGCTATAAATTGTTCTAGATGATAAGCATTATTTCATTTGCCTCCTTTTATTTGATAATTCATGTATTTTTTATCATTATTATTTGGCATGAGAAGGCACTCAAACCTGTGATCTTAATTGGTTCTTTATATCACATAAGCGGGTATGCCACAATAAGAAACACGTGCTTATCAGCAAATCTAAGGAATTCATGAAATGACATCACATCATTGCAGACTTTATTTGATTCACTATTATCACATTGAGACTTTTAATTTGCATAAGTATTTTTTCAGGGAGTGGTCATAAATAAATGGAACATCAAATTAGTAAAAAATCTTTCAATGCAGGAATTGAAAATACTCATCATAAAACAACCAACACAGACAAGAAAGAAAGACGTGGCATTAATAGAGCTGTGATACTTACTGCAGCCTCGACATTTGCAGGAGATTCATCATTTGGACTGGAAAGCATCGATATGATACTCAAAACAATACTTTCAACCTGTCATATACAATTCACGATTTGTAAGTGCAAGCAATTTTTCTCAACCAGAAGAGGCAAATTTAGTTTGAGCAGAAGTTGAATTTCATCAGGAAAAGGTAGAAAAATGTCAGATCATGGCAGCAAAAAATAGAAGATGCACTAGGGCAGCCATGCCATTGGTGCACAGGATGCTCCAGAATTACTAGCTAAAGAGAAATTGCATCAAGAAAACAAAGTGACCGGTCTAACAGATTTTGTTGCAGCAGAATTTATTGAAAAAATAAATTAGGCACACTCAATGAAACTGAAAAGTCCAAGAGAAGCTCTTACTTCAGGAATCAAATTGAATTTAAAAACTTTATGATGCACAAATATAGACACCAAATAGAGGCAATTGATTGGCATTTTAACACATACCGTGTGGACAGGCACCCATCGCTCGCTTGCAAGCTCATATCCGTTAGGATCGTCACCAGGAGGATGAAGTATTGATATGCAAACACGACCATCAGGGTAAACTGCAACTCGTACATTAAAGAAATCCATTAACATATATTATGAGCAGCTACCAAGGCCAGGTAAAAATATCAGAATTACACAAGAGACGAGCAACTAACCATTAGGATGCCAGGTCTCTGAAGTAAACTTCACTGTTGGCGGACTATTTGGGTAATTGGACGGGAAGCTCATGATGGCATTGAAGAATCCACCCTCACTGAAATTGGAATATTTCCAGTAAAGAACGTAAAAATGTAACATACCATTACTTGAAGGCATTTACCATATTGCAAGTTTCAAGTTAGGGACGTAGCTAATAACAATCGCATGTCAAACAGTGAAACGGGGAGAAACACATATGCAGTCAAAGAGACAACATAAGCCCTCTAATGAATGATTCAAATTTTTTACAAAAGCGGAACGATGATCTGATGGAGATGAAGAAAAATTCGGAACAACTAAGATGCTTCGAGAATAATAAATAGCTAAGTTTGCAGGAATGCAACAAAACAATACCAGCAGAAAACCAAGGCCATAATGCCAAACAATTCCTAAACACATCAGAATCCAAACATTAACGTTACAGCAATGCAGGGACCCCTGGTACATTAACTCTAGATTACACTCAATCCATAAACATAACTAAATATGGAGAATATAATCATGGTATTAAAATAGATAAAATTATGCAGCAACACTTCGAAATAAGAAATGCCAAACTCATCCGTTAAGAAAAGAAAAAAGTGTCAACTGTCAAGTAAACACTTGATGTAGAAAAAACAACATTCCATGGCGAATTTTGAATAGACTTTTAAACGCTCCTTTCATTAGGAGGGGGCATATAAAAGCAGTACACACACATCTTGAAGCAGACTTGCAACTTTGATACTTGAATGACGCTATCACGAATTCATTTTCCTCTCCCAACTACCAGCACCTAACATAAATACGCAATCAATTTTGAAACCCCATATGCCTGTTGGACACAAAAATGCAATTCTAAAACCTGAAATTTAAGCACAGACCACTGCCAAAAGTCCAAAGAACCACATATCATTCAGCTAGCCTCAAATTCATTACAATTAATGGAATTTTTAACAAAACCAAAACAATTTCAATGCCAAAAGTACGCCTGAAACCAAAATCTCAACTCTGGACCCAATCCTCAATATTCAATCACCTAAACATGCACAAAATACACCACATGAAACATAATTGACGCATAAATAAATAGAAAGACACAAAATTTATGCCAAAATTGTCATCCAACTCTAAGCAAAAACATACTAAAGCGTATCGGGGGGCCCAATAATTGTAACACTCCATTCAAATATATTAGTCTCATCGACCAATCCAGCCGAGAATCCATCAACCGGATGCTTACAAAGATCTGCACCCAAAAAATCCGATCCATCAAAACCCTATCGAAATTACCCAGGGACACATCATAATTAAAACAAGAAGACAAAACAAAACAAATCGTTCGGTGATTACCTCTAAGCTGTTTTTGGAGGAGGAGGCTGGCCTGAGATGCCATAAATAGATATGGGCCTCAGAGAGAGAGTTACAGGGGTAGAAGGAAACAGCGAGCTTCAACAAAGCTCCAGCGAGATTGCGCGAGGGACGAAAGAGAGATTGAGAGTCGACACTTGACGCATTTATAGATAGGAGGGAGGGAAGCTTCTATATTGGACACCCATGGAGCTGATGTGAAGCCAGAATCTTATACGGGTATGTTTTATCGGGGCCAGAGTGATTGCGAATTGAAACTTGACACCTCATCGAGCTGGTCAATTTGGGTGGACTATAAAAGGAAATTCCAGTGGTTTCTCGAGTGAGTAAAGTGAATTTACCATTTTCATTTGGGTATCATTGGAAGGTCGTCCACGTCAGATGAACAGAAAGCAACCTTGTCCACGTAAGGGCACTTGTAATGATAAATTGTTGTTGGGCCAACAAAACTATTGTCTTTTGTTGATGTGATTGTATTGAAAAATATGTTTTGAAGAAATGGTTGTATTGAGAAACGTGTTTTGTTGATATGATTGTATTGGGATTGTGTGTTTTTGTATAGTTTCGTTAGGGACAATATGGAAATGTGGAATGTTGTTGACCTCCATATTAGATGAGAAGGGATAATGTATAGAAATTTATGTTTTGTTGATGTGACTGTATTGGAAGATATGTTTTGTTTAGATGATTATATTGAAAGACGTGATTGACTTAATTTTTTATTTAATAGAAAAGGGACCGGTCCAATATTTTGACACCATTACAGTTGCGCTAACCACGCCTGACGACGACCTGAGGTAATAAAATCAAAAACTACTGAGTACGGAGGCATTTTTGTGAATAATAATAAAAGTAATAATGAAAAATGCGTTTAAAATAAAATAAAAAAACGGTAGGTGGTCCTGTTATTTGCACTAAATAACTGGCCCAATCATTTGGGTTCAGTTTGGGCCTTCCTTAACTTGCTGTATTAGCCCAAATGCCCAAACTCTTTCCTAGAGGACCCAATGTCCGACTGCCATATGCAACCCTCCGTCTTTTATATTCTCTCTCCGTCTAGGCTCTTGGAAGGATCATATGAGTCGTATCCATACCCCTGTCCGAAGCCACGACTTAGGGCGAAATTGAAATGGTTATGAACATTATCACATATCACGTACTGCAGCTTTGGCAATTATTGGTGTTCAATTTGGACCATTTTCATCGAGCCGCTCAACGAAATATTTGAGGTTGCTTTTGCCAATGGGGTTCTGGAATCACCAAGTGGACCAGATCAATTAGGACTGTGTTAGGGGGAACGAAGACCAATCGATCCCACAAAAAAGCCCAGGCTGAAGACTTCTAGTAATCAGATAACGAAATTTCGCCATTCACCCAGTCCTCATAACTCCTTTAGTTTGAAAAATACCATTCGTTCAAGTTAATGTTTCGGACACAATGTGTGGGCCATCTTAGGACAATAATTTAACACAATTAGGACAAAAATTTCAAACACAAATTGATGATGAACTACATGCACCTCAATCATCTAATATGCCAAAATTCCCATCCATGGAGCACTACAGAAATTTACAATACAATAATAAAAAACCGACTGATCTTCTTCAAGTTAGACCCTGGATCAACCCAGTGAGTGCTTATAATGAAACAAACTAATGACATATATTAATCATGTCCAATCTCAACTATTGATTCAATATCAGAAGGTATTCAATCAGTTGATGTGGCAGGATAACTACAGGTATCTCGGGTTACTTCTTCCTCCCTGTAACCTGTATAGGTCGATAGGCTCGTCACAGTCTCACCAAGGTTTCCTCATTATCCAGTGATGACAAGGAATGCTCAAAATGCAATTTACTCAACTTCTCTATACAAGGGCAATAGGACATCGATAATACTTTTCTGAAAGGACAGTTTACAGGGTAAATGAGCCAACAAAGAACATGCTACTTAAAAATGAAGAAAGAAAAAGAAAAGAAAACAAGACAAATGATGCATACTATATGGGCTGAGATTGCATGTGCACACATCTATAACTTACTCATACGGTGCACAAAGAAAGGGCAAAACGTAGAAGGCAAAAGTTAGTCACGGGTCCCGACACCCATGCCAATGGGCAATGGCATGGCTCAAGAACTTCAAACCAAAATAATAGCATATGTACTTACAAATTTATCATGGATGCAATGATAACCCAGTAATAATCATAGAGAAGAAGTCAACGCACAATAACTAAAATGGCATAGGATACCTCCATCACTTTTCAGAGACATTCCCTCATTTTTTTCCAAGTGTGGTATGATTACCAAATTTCTATCTGATAAAAGGTGCATCATCATGAAGCCCCCATCATATCTGAGCTCCATTTACTTGCAATATGACATACCTCGTGCCAGAGATTCAGAGAAATAAGCTAATCCTTCTTATCTTCACATTGCTACTTCTTGGAGGATCTAAACACCATCACTTCAACATCCAGGTTCAAGCTATGGCACAAGGCAAGACTCTCTCTACTACTACTACTAGGGTTGCTTCTGCCAAGTTTATTTTCTTTTTCCCTTTCGAAATGAATATTTTCCGCATATTAATGAAAGTTCTTCAACATGTGTCATCTCTGTATTTGCAGGCACATCTCATTTCAAACTTGGACCTGAAGAACAAAGTGCAAGACCACAAAAGGCAAACCTCTTTCCTGGCTGGGTAAGTACAAGGACACAGTTTCCTTCTATTAAAATATTGTTTTTGATAAATACTATTCAACTATTAAATTTATGCAATCTAGATAATGCAAAAGGTTTATGTTTCCTGCATGTCTGATGCTCGTTAAAGCAGACTGAAGAGAAGAAGATTCATAAGCAACCATCGGGGCCTAATCCAATAGGCAATCACCATTAACCAACTAAGCAGTGAATCAGAGGATTAATATGTTCAGCAAATGAGCAGACAAGTTCAGGCATTTCCTAGAAATTGAAGAAGGCAGCTGTATTCATTTATGTTTGAATGTCCTCATCCTTGGACAATTGCGACTGTACAAAAAACATGAAATTTATTTGAAGATATGCATATCTAAGAGTAGTATCCAGGAATCAATGCAGCTCATCTAATCTATTGGAAACTTTTCTGAAAAGCTTCAGTCCAAATCAACAAAATCCCTTTACTTATTATGCATATGCATCCAAGATGAAAAGGGCCAAGAGATTCCCCTATAAACTGTTTGCAGAAGTGGACATGCCATTTTGCACTAGATATTTGAGCTTTCATTCCTATCTAAGTAAGAGGAGGAAAGAAGAGGCTTCTTAATTCTCTAAAGGAGCAAGTGTGATGAGTGTATACAAAGAAAGCCACTCGAAATCATGTGGAGTGGTACGCATCAAGTTGCGACAATCTTTTCTTCAGTGCTCAGCCTATAAATAGGCTTCCTACTACAAGGTGAAAATAAGTGTGCACCAAGTAATCAGAGTTGAGTAAATTAGTAATAGCATTACAATTTACCATCCATCTCGTTCCACTTGCCATCATGTGTGATTTCCTCAGGCTCCAATACCACTGTTAGGTAATTATGGGTTGGGGCAAGCTCACAATCCAAGAGAAAAATAAAATGAACAATAGGTATTTTACTTGGTTCACCCAAAATAGGCTACGTCCACCGGCAATGTGGGAATTAATATCACTCTCTATTTTAAGGAGAGAACAATCATCACTCCCTCTAACAATAAAAGTAAAATCCTCACAACACTCCTCCTCTGCACTACACAACTCTGATTACTTGTTGCACACTTATTTCACCTTGTAGTATGAAGCTTATTTATAGGCTGAGCACTGAAGAAAAAAAACACTTATGTTCCCTTTTTCTTTCAAATATTTTGGCTACCAACCACAACTTTTGACTGCCAACCAAAACTTTCAAAATGACGACTACCAACCAAACTTTCGGTGCGAAGTTGCTTTCTTAGTCCAAGACTGCAACTTCACAAGACAACTTGATGTGCGCATCTCCACATGCTTTCTTAGTCAAAGATTGTGACTTCACATGACAATTCTCCCACTTGAAGAATTTGATTAAAAAAAAATTTAATCATGTCTTCACACACGATCATCTTTACAGTAAATATGATTGTATGTGAACACACGATTAAAAAACATTTCAATCAAAGTCTTCAATTGAGAAATTGTCATGTGAAGCCACAATTTTACTAAGAAAGTATGTGGAGAAGCACGCTGTCGCAACCGGGGTCACGACGCAGTCCGACGTTTGAAAGGATGAAAAATGTTTAGAGTCGCCACCAATTGATTTAAGGTGCAATTGGACACCGTAAAAAACCTGCGAACCAGAGAAAAGGGTACAGGGATCGATTGAGTGTGGGGAAGGTGTTAGGCACCCCACAACTCCCGTTTGAAAACGGTTACCCGGATTAATCTAATGGCTATCTTATGGAAACTTGCTCTTTGCAAGATATAATTATTTTGAGAAAAAGGTTGGTATGAAAAATACTATCAACTCATGATAGCTTTGGAAAAAGGGTTTGAAATAACACTTATCAACTTATGATAGTGTTTGAAAAAAGGTTTGGAATATTACTATCAACTTATGATAGTTTTTATTTGGGAATACACTGCCAACTTTGGTAGGTTTAAATTTAAATACCAACTTATGGTTTATTGAACAAAATGCCCTACCAACTTTTGGTAAGTTTGATTTTAAATACCAACTTATGGTATAAATGATTATATGTACTACCAACTTTTGGTAGGTTTAATTTTCAATACCAACTTATGGTATAAATGATCTTATGGAAACTTGCTCTTTACAAGGTGTAATTGTTAAAGTTTGAATTATTACTTTCAACACACTTATCAACTTATGATAGTGTTTGAAAAAAAGCTTGGAATATTACTATCAATTTATGATGGTTTTTATTTGGAAATAGGTTTGAAATAACACTATCAACTTATGATAGTTTTGGGAAAAGATTTGTAAGAATACTATCAACTTATGATAGCATTAAAAAAAATTGTAATTTTACTAAAAACTTATGATAGTTTTTATTTGGAGACACACTACCAACTTTTGATAGATTTAGTTTTAAACACCAACTTATGGTGTTAAGGATAAAATACCCTACCAACTTTTGGTAGGTTTAATTTTGAACACCAACTTATGATGTAAATGATAAAATGCCCTACCAACTTTTGATAGGTTTAATTTTAAATACCAACTTATGATGTAAATGATAAAATACCCTACCAACTTTTGGTAGGTTTAATTTTAAATACCAACTTATGATGTAAATGATAAAATGTCCTACCAACTTTTGGTAGGTTTAATTTTAAATACCAACTTATGATGTAAATGATAAAATGCCCTACCAACTTTTGGTAGGTTTAATTTTAAATACCAACTTATGGTATAAATGATTATTTGGAAAAAATGTCATTTGCCAATTTAATCCATTATTGCCAACTTATGGCAAATTCATAAATAAAATCAAATATGGCCCATAATCCAGATAAGTGAAATCAACTTATGATTTCCTTAATTGAAATGACAACATATCAAAGAATCAAGATTTGCACAAAACAGATTTTCAAACCACACATTGCGCACAGATTTTTCAACTCTGATTTCACCTATCAAATGAGGTCGAAATGCAACGAAATTTTATATACAATGTCACAACACCTCAATAAACACTATATCAAAATTTCAGAGCAAAATTCAAATTTTAAAGCAGTCTGCTAATCTCGGACAGATTAGGGTCTTGAAAATCCTGCAGTTTGAAGTCCTTGATTGTAGAGGCTCGCATTGGAGAAGATTGTTGTAGCAAAAAAAATAACAGGAAAGCTTGATGATTGATGAACTTGATAGCAAGAAGTTTCTCCCCTTTTCTTTCTCTCTTTTTCTTTTTCTCCCCCCTAGCTCTCTATTTTTGCTCTCTTCCCTTAGCTCTCTCCCCTAGCTCTCTATCTTGCTCTCCTCCTTTAGCTCTCTCCTTGCTCTCCTATTTATAGGAAATTAGGAGCTACCCATCCATTGAATGACCAACCATGGAAACCTAAGTGGAGTCACCACCATTGAATAACCAATTTGCACTAAGTAAGTGGATTCACCACCATTGAATGTAAATGGAGTCACCACCATTGAATTTGCACTAAAATTGCACATCAATTTGCACTAAAATGATGGTGATGCATGGAATGATGTCAAGAGAGATATACATATATGTGTATATATGTATAGGTGGAAATAGTAATGGGTTTGACAAATCATGTGGTGGGCTTTCAAATGATAATCAAGACATTGGTCAAGATGGTAGTGGACACAAGCAAATTAGCTCTTCATGAAATGGGCCAACAAATGTTGAACATAGGTTGGTATGAATTGGGCTAAGATATGAGTATTTGTGGGCTTAAGAATCCAAGAAAGAGAATATTTATGGGCTTATAGGTACAACAAATGTGTTTTTTTTGCATTTTTGTGTTTTTTCTCATTTTTGTATTTTTTGTATTTTAGCCGGACGAAAATCGGGTACTACAGCTGCCCCCCTTTGTATGTCTTTTATGAAATAAAAGGCAAACAAAGGTATAGTCAACCGAGTTTCGTACGAGAATTGAAATGCAGGGGTCACTATGGCCATTCCCGGCTTGGCCAAATATTTGTGCATGAAAATAAAGGGGCACGGGATCACAAGGCAATTCCCGGCTTGGCCAAATATTGGTGCAGGAAAATAAAGGGGCACGGGATCACAAGGCCATTCCCGGCTCGGCCAAATATTGGTGCAGGAAAATAAAGGGGCACGGGATCACTAGGCCATTCCCGGCTCGGCCAAATATTGGTGCAGGAAAATAAAGGGGCACGGGATCACAAGGCCATTCCCGGCTTGGCCAAATATTGGTGCAGGAAAATAAAGGGGCACGGGATCACAAGGCCATTCCCGGCTTGGCCAAATATTGGTGCAGGAAAATAAAGGGGCACGGGATCACAAGGCCATTCCCGGCTTGGCCAAATATTTGTGCAGGAAAATAAAGGGGCACGGGATCACAAGGCCATTCCCGGCTTGGCCAATGTTTTTTTTTAATCTTTGACTTTTCTTTTGTTTTTTTTTTTTGGTGAAAAGGTGCTCGGGATCACTGTAGCCATTCCCGGCTTGGCTGAAAATTTTTTATTTTTGATTTTTTTATTGTGAAAAAGGTGCTCGGGATCATTGTAGCCATTCCCGAATTGGCTGGAAAAGATTTTTTGATTTTTTTGATTTTTTGATTTTTTTTTTGAGAAAAAGATGCTTGGGATCATTATAGTCATTCCCGGCTTGCCTGGAAAATTTTTATTTATGCAGCGATGATGCATGCACTGACCTATTTTGCTCAATTATGAATGTCTCATGAATGAATGAATGCATGTTTTCTCAAGGCTTTGCCATCCTCCAACAAGCGCACAATTACGAATTGCTAAACCAAATTTGTTTCTCTGTTAGGGTTGACCTTCTGACTCACTGAGCTTTCAATGTATCTTCTCTAATCTGATTAGTGAAGGCCTTTTTCCATTCTGGATTCTAGCTCTTGGGCTATCTCTTTTCCTTCTCCAATGTGCATTCCCATAATCAATTGATTTTCCCTGAAATTTGCATGTTCGTACGCATCTGAGTTCAAAGCTACCCATTTATCTGAATTTCTTTATTCAATTTAATATTTTTTTTTTGCACGGCTTAGGAATGTGAGCTTCTCTTTCCTGCTAACACCTGCTTCAGCTTCAGGCTTTTCACTCAGATCCTTTCCAGCTTAAGATGCCAAAATCCATCAACTTCCTATCAAAAGTATTGTCCTGATGCACTCATTATATTTCCTGTCAAAACTTTGTCAGTGATAAATTCAAAAGTACAGCCATGCTTGTCAATTATTGAAAGCAAATGATAAATTTTTGGAGTATGAAATGAGAATTGAATTGGGATGTGGAAAAGGAGACAACAAGCAACAAAATTGAAGAAATGAATTTCCTCACAATTTGTTTCTTGGAGTATCAAATGAGAATTGAATTGAGATATGTAAAAGGAGACTACAAACCACAAAATTGAAGAAATGAATTTCCTCACAATTTTTATTGAAAAGGATGGGTGGTAATAAAATATTTTAGAATGAAATATGTACAAGAAATTAGGGAGGTCAAAGGCAAGAAGGACAAACCGAACTTATTCAAGATGAAATATGTGATAATTCAAAGATTGTACCAAAATTGCCCCAATTTTGGTGTGCACCCAATTAACAATAATCAAAACTGACTTGTATGAGGCTATCTCTGAACCTTCCATTTCTGCCAACAAACTTCTTCTTTCTATGTAACAGACTAACACCTTAGCAAGGTAAAATATCTGATGGTATCAAGAGCACCCCAAAATCTATCCCAGTTTTGGGTGCATGTCCAATTAACTGATCTCCAACCCTTCAATTACGAAATTAATTTTGCACTCCCACCTATGTCAATGTGAGACAAGTTAACAGCCAACTCAGGCAATACTCATCAATTCAACAGATTCGTGATCCAACCATCTTGCAGCCCAAACTAAAATGCCCATAAGGGTTTTTTTTCACTTTAGCGGAATTCTTCTTCTTTTTTTTTGCCCCTATTTTTGCCTAGAGCGCCCTTTCAGGTTTTCACTCTAGCGAGATTTTTCTTATTTTGTCCCTAATTTTTGCCTAGAGCGCCCTTGCGGGTTTTCACTCTAGCGGTTTTTTTTTATTTTTTTTTAAGCATAATACTGCCTAAGAACATCGATATTTACTGGGTGAGGCAAATCATCTCCATCCATCCTTGTCAAAATTACTGCTCCACCAGAGAATGCTTTCTTCTCCACATATGGTCCCTCGTAGGTAAGAGTCCATTTTCCACGATGATCTTTTTGAGGTGGGTGAATCATCTTTAGTACTAAATCCCCTTCTCTGAAACAACGAGGTCGCACCCTCTTGTGATGTGCTCTTATCATTCGTCTTTGATACAGTTGTCCTCTACAAAGTGCCCCTAATCTTCTCTCCTCAATAAAATTTAGATGTTCATAACGAGTTCGAACCCACTCATTCACTAGTGAATGTACGCACAGAAGTCCGATATCCATATAGAGCAAAGGAAGTCTTGGTATTCATGTAGGAGACCTATCAATTTTTTCTATCTTCTCCTTCAAAAGCTGCACCAATCCTAACCTCCTTTTTCTGATCTTCAGTTCCAAGTTAACAACCTCAATTATTTCTTTGTGTGGCTGAATTATCCTCTCTTCTTGGTTAACTTGTCTCAACATTTCTGGCGATGTCTCAAATTCGTCCTTAATGTCAGGGTCAGATTCAACATTGTTAATGGGTGCCCCAAAATCTGGTTCATTCGATTCATCTTTTTCATTATCCTCAATTTCAATCCTGTTAAAATGGAATATGTGAGATTTGGAATTTTGGAGGTGATGGATGAAATGAAATGAATAGATGTGAGAATTATGAGCAACGATTTTTGTGTATGATAAGCATATCAGAATCATCAGAAACATGAGAACATGCAAAGGCCTTACTATGCGAATTCATCAAAAGATAAAGTAAAGACATGCTCATTACAAAAACCCAATCAGTGGCCATGAGCTGGGTCACAGATCATAGTGCACATGGATATTACTCTTGAAGGCTGTTGATAGAGACTGGCAATTCAAAACTGGTCCAGTTGTTGAGCTTAAAACCTGAAGGACATGGCAAGGCTTAACAGCAAAGTTTTGATCATTCCCCATAATAGCAACATGGAATTCCTCAAACTGCTCACATAACTCCCCAAAATTTCTGACTGTTGGATTGCTATGTTTTCACTTCCGTATCATATCCATGACTGCTACCAACATGTGCTCCAGCCTGTGTTGTCCATCTTCTAGTGTTTGTAGCCCCATCTCTAGTCGGGCTATCGCTGCACGCATGCGATCTGATTGTGGAGATGCTGCAATTACTGATGAGGAATCACCAGGTGGTGATGCTGAGGGACCTTCTTGGGTCTGCTTTTTTCCAGCAGAAGTTGTTTTCAAATGGTTGATGCTCTGACGCCATGTCCTTCTTTCTAGCATGGTGACCTGATATCCCAAAGATGCTTGAGGCCGAGGAGGTCGAATACTTTTGAACAAAAGCAACCTTGTGATAAGCCGTGGGAAAAATAACTTCCCCGCATTTGTTGGCTTCGTCTCGACAAAATCCTTGGCTTTGAAGATAATGGCCAGATAGATCTTCCCAATATCAAACCACTGCCCTTTATACATAGAGTATAAGACTGACAAGAATTTTCCTCGTCGTTCTTGCTCATGGCTAATAGGGCACAGATTTTTCCTGACAGCATCATCCAGCAACCACATCTTTGAAGGCAAGTAAGCACGGCGTGTAGCGTTGCTGTGCCTATTCTTTTTTCCTCCGCACATATCATCAACAATTTTCTGCTTTGACGCACAGATCGGTTGTCGAGATCCAGTGGGCTTATCATCTACTGGTGGATATCCCAAGCAGCAACACAGATCTGCTGTCGTGAATTGAACTTTTATACCATCTAGAATGACCTGATAAACCAGTTGATTCCTAGTCCGCTCACTTCGTGGTAGCTCGATGAGAGTGTGATAGAAGGAGCGAACGATCTGAGGATACACCAGTAAGTCATTTTCTGGATCTGGGTCTACTAGAAACAGCAAGGAATGCTCCCTCAAGTAGCGCATCGCCCATTTGTTGAGTGCTTCTCGCTGTACCGTGTCGTCGATTCTACACTCAGGAATAATTTCAGCTTTGTTGAACAACGCAAGCCTGGACTGTAATCTTGAGGCGATGGTGCGCAAGCGTCTCGGCATAGCTCTTGATCTTTGTGAGAGAACACACTTTTGTCAGGAATGATTGAGATGAAGATGGAGATGGAGATGGAGATGAAGATAGCTCAGAGAGAAAACACACTTTTGCAATTGAGATGGAGATGAAGACGGAAATGGCTCTACATATACGAAGACATTTGCGGTGCCTGTCACATCAGTACTTACTTGACTGTCACCATCCACTGTTATTTTCCCGCTTGAGGACAACTCTTTTCTTCCTTCTTTTTTTCAAAGATAATAATAAAAAACAAAACTGTCACACTCAACTGTTCATTTCCCGTTTGAGGACAAACTTTTTTCTTTCTCTTTTTTCTTTTCTCTTTTTTTCAACTTAAATAAAAATAAAACAGAATAATAATAATAAAAATAAAAAAAAAACTTTCACACTCTCCAAGAAATTACGAATATTTGCACAGTGAGGCAGGGTACATAACAGACGATCAGGATTTAATCCCAGCAGGACCTTCTAAGCTGTCTGATAAGAGATTCCAACGGAGGTGGAGAACATGACTCTAATGGTGATGGTGGTAATGAAGGAGAAACTGACAGCGATGGGGGCGGAGAGCTAAGAGTGGAGGATGACGGTGACGGTGATGATGATGATGAACATAGATCACAAGTCCCCGGAAGCTTTCTTTTGTTTGTTGATGCATCTCTCTTGGTTTCCATCTCTGGTCATGTAACCTTTCAAGCGCTTCACATCTGACAACTTCACTGGCTTTACAATAAAATCCTTTGCTCCTTCTCTCAAGCATCTGTTGATCGAGTCACTACGTTCTCAGATGACATGATTACCACTGGAATCTCTCTCAAGGCAGACGATCCCTTGATTTTCTTCAGCAACTCGTATACAGTAGTCGGTGATAATCAGATCCACCTTCAAACTATCAAACCCAACAGAACAATTATTCTCCTCGTGTAATCCCAGAAACTGAAGTACTATTTATTCCACTATCCACCGCAGTCACTTTACAGGAAGTAATCTTGAGCAACCTTTCAATGACCGTTCTATCAACAAGGTTGTCATCGATAGCCAAAACATGAACCTCCTCAGAATCAGACAAAGAATGATCCATTCCAACTCGATCAACAAGAAAATTAAGAGTCAATTTTCTCAAAACTGCCCCAGTATTTTTTGCTGTTCATTTTTCATTGTTTTATCAATTCACAACTGTAATCTTGTACTATAAGGATGGCAATGACATGAGTGAATTGGTATTTTTCTTTTTTCTTTCTTTTTTGTTTCTCATGCATGACTATGAACTTATTTAGTTTGACAATGACTGTGCCTACGTGAATGCATGAGAGAAGAAACCAATAATGGAAATTACAATTAAAAAGGTGTAAAACAAAACATCAACGACAAATGAATAAATCACAAAAAAATAGAATATGCCATTACACGGGGTAACCTAAATTTCTGGAGGTTTCGGACATGGATCTAGGGCTTTATAAAGTGCTTGGGTAAGTTTTTCTAACTATTCCGCGAGGTCCCAGATCATGTTGCTTTTAAAATCTCAACTATTGGGACAAAAGCTCCTCCCTTAACTTTTAAGGGAAGTCGATCCGGTGAGGATATCTTCCACTACCCATGCGGAGACGGAATCTCACGAGAATAGTGGTCAACCCTCTCTAATACTAAAGGTAGAGCCCAGCTGGTAGGCTACAGTGAGTGTAAATGTATGAGATCACAAATACTTTACCACAACAAAATAAATCAACATCTCTGCCATATAAAGGAAACAAACAATTAATCATACAAAAAGAAGTAACCGTAGCCAATCAGTTTAATCATATGGGCTTGACCCTCTTAGGTTTAAAAAACCTGGTGTTCCCCAGCAGAGTCGCCAGTTGTCGCAACCGGGGTCACGACGCAGTCCGACGTTTGAAAGGATGAAAAATGTTTAGAGTCGCCACCAATTGATTTAAGGTGCAATTGGACACCGTAAAAAACCTGCGAACCAGAGAAAAGGGTACAGGGATCGATTGAGTGTGGGGAAGGTGTTAGGCACCCCACAACTCCCGTTTGAAAACGGTTACCCGGATTAATCTAATGGCTATCTTATGGAAACTTGCTCTTTGCAAGATATAATTATTTTGAGAAAAAGGTTGGTATGAAAAATACTATCAACTCATGATAGCTTTGGAAAAAGGGTTTGAAATAACACTTATCAACTTATGATAGTGTTTGAAAAAAGGTTTGGAATATTACTATCAACTTATGATAGTTTTTATTTGGGAATACACTGCCAACTTTGGTATGTTTAAATTTAAATACCAATTTATGGTTTATTGAACAAAATGCCCTACCAACTTTTGGTAAGTTTGATTTTAAATACCAACTTATGGTATAAATGATTATATGTACTACCAACTTTTGGTAGGTTTAATTTTCAATACCAACTTATGGTATAAATGATCTTATGGAAACTTGCTCTTTACAAGGTGTAATTGTTAAAGTTTGAATTATTACTTTCAACACACTTATCAACTTATGATAGTGTTTGAAAAAAAGCTTGGAATATTACTATCAATTTATGATGGTTTTTATTTGGAAATAGGTTTGAAATAACACTATCAACTTATGATAGTTTTGGGAAAAGATTTGTAAGAATACTATCAACTTATGATAGCATTAAAAAAAATTGTAATTTTACTAAAAACTTATGATAGTTTTTATTTGGAGACACACTACCAACTTTTGATAGATTTAGTTTTAAACACCAACTTATGATGTTAATGATAAAATACCCTACCAACTTTTGGTAGGTTTAATTTTGAACACCAACTTATGATGTAAATGATAAAATGCCCTACCAACTTTTGATAGGTTTAATTTTGAACACCAACTTATGATGTAAATGATAAAATACCCTACCAACTTTTGGTAGGTTTAATTTTAAATACCAACTTATGATGTAAATGATAAAATGCCCTACCAACTTTTGGTAGGTTTAATTTTAAATACCAACTTATGGTATAAATGATTATTTGGAAAAAATGTCATTTGCCAATTTAATCCATTATTGCCAACTTATGGCAAATTCATAAATGAAATCAAATATGGCCCATAATCCAGATAAGTGAAATCAACTTATGATTTCCTTAATTGAAATGACAACATATCAAAGAATCAAGATTTGCACAAAACAGATTTTCAAACCACACATTGCGCACAGATTTTTCAACTCTGATTTCACCTATCAAATGAGGTCGAAATGCAACGAAATTTTATATACAATGTCACAACACCTCAATAAACACTATATCAAAATTTCAGAGCAAAATTCAAATTTTAAAGCAGTCTGCTAATCTCGGACAGATTAGGGTCTTGAAAATCCTGCAGTTTGAAGTCCTTGATTGTAGAGGCTCGCATTGGAGAAGATTGTTGTAGCAAAAAAAAAACAGGAAAGCTTGATGATTGATGAACTTGATAGCAAGAAGTTTCTCCCCTTTTCTTTCTCTCTTTTTCTTTTTCTCCCCCCTAGCTCTCTATTTTTGCTCTCTTCCCTTAGCTCTCTCCCCTTAGCTCTCTCCCCTAGCTCTCTATCTTGCTCTCCTCCTTTAGCTCTCTCCTTGCTCTCCTATTTATAGGAAATTAGGAGCTACCCATCCATTGAATGACCAACCATGGAAACCTAAGTGGAGTCACCACCATTGAATAACCAATTTGCACTAAGTAAGTGGATTCACCACCATTGAATGTAAATGGAGTCACCACCATTGAATTTGCACTAAAATTGCACATCAATTTGCACTAAAATGATGGTGATGCATGGAATGATGTCAAGAGAGATATACATATATGTGTATATATGTATAGGTGGAAATAGTAATGGGTTTGACAAATCATGTGGTGGGCTTTCAAATGATAATCAAGACATTGGTCAAGATGGTAGTGGACACAAGCAAATTAGCTCTTCATGAAATGGGCCAACAAATGTTGAACATAGGTTGGTATGAATTGGGCTAAGATATGAGTATTTGTGGGCTTAAGAATCCAAGAAAGAGAATATTTATGGGCTTATAGGTACAACAAATGTGTTTTTTTTGCATTTTTGTGTTTTTTCTCATTTTTGTATTTTTTGTATTTTAGCCGGACGAAAATCGGGTACTACACACGCATCAAGTTGTCATATGGAGCTGCATTCTTGGACTAAGAAAGCAACTTGGCATTGAAAGATCGATTGGTAGTTGTCATATTTGAAAGCTTTGGTTGGTAGCCGAAATCCTCGAAAGAAAAAAGGAACAAAAGTGTTTGTTTTCTTTGGCGCTCAGCCACGACATGGTGAAAATAAATGAGCATCAAGTAATCAGAGTTGAGTAGAGAGAGTGATAATTGTTCTCTCCTTAACATTGAGAGCGATTGTAATTCTCACATTTTCTCCTACTAAAATCCTTCTATACTTGCCCGTGGACGTAGCCTATTTTGGATGAACCACGTAAAAATACCTTTTGTTCATTTATATTTCTCAATTTATCTTTAGTAGTGAGTCTGCTTCAACCAATGATTACCTAACAAAAATTACCAAAAATAGCAAAATGAAAATACTTATAATTCCTGATAGTACTTGACTTCCTAAACACGTATGATTTGACAGAAGTCAAATCGGACTCTTATTGGAAAAGTTATAACCAAAACAAAAGTTTTTCTAAAATGGTAAAAACGAAAATATGAAGGCCTAAACGACCATGAAACACCGAAATCCGACGTATGCCATGGCGGGACACCATGGGTTTTGATATTTGGCTCAAATCCCAAGAAATCACGGTATCGCACTCCCAATTTGGCCAACTTAATCCTGAAACCTATGATACATGGACTCTGGTACAGGTAAATATTCGTGTGTCCAGTTCTTCAAATTGAAAGCTACCATAGAGGGAGGCACGATAAAGTGAAGAGTCCGGATATCATAGCCTGAAACCTTATTTATGCCTATGCGAATTGTCACACTCATATCGCTTGAGAAATCATCCGCAACACATCCTACATCACTAGGTGGGATACACACACTTATATTCCATCAGATGGAAGTTTCCAGATGCAAAAGATTAACCATTGCATACCTCCATGCAAGATTAACCATTGCATACCCCAATGCAATATCATCATACGGATTATTTTAGTCTTTAAGTTTACTCGTTTGTTAAGTTCACTTAGTTGTTAAGTTTTTTACTTAGTGGTTAAGTTTCTAGGTCTATATAATGACCATCTTGTAACCTTTTAAGGAGGTTGTTGAAAACTCTTTTATATCAATACATCTTTGCACTGTATGTTATTCTCTTGTGAGAGAGTGCTCTACGGATTTGACGTGCTCAAATCCAATTTTAATTACCTTACGTGGCATCAGATATTTTCCGACAAGGTAGAAAATGTGTCATTTTTTAAAATATGTCAGCAACGACAAACATAGAGCCTATTAGCATACTACCCATAGTTTTATATTGAACTGTATTGTATTGTAACTTATAATGTATTGTACGATATAGTAGTCCACATACTCAGTGCTATATATATATTTCTGTACACTATTGATTTACTAAAGTTACTGAGAATATGCTGCTTTATGGTATCGGAGTGAGGTTATGATCCTCGGACCTGTGTGTTGGGTAGTATGCTAATAGAGCCTACATCTCATTGTGTGTTGTACGCCTAGCAAGACATCCATTGTTAGATAATCCCACATATTTTTAGGAACGTGCAGAGGCATATAAAGACCAGTATTTTAGGACTAACCTTCTGACGTTTGACAACTGCAACACCTTTTCACGAAATTGCCAGCATCTCTCTTTAGTTGTGGCCAATAGTACCTCTCCTTTCGACTTGCTATTGTATTGTCTTGCCTCTCCCCATGTGACCAGCACGTCTAATATTACATGCAAGGTGGTTATAACAATACAAAAGTTTACATTTGTCATTAAGCACAAGTCTGGAAGAGCCAGTATAAAAATGGCTCTATATATTAACAAGAATTAAATTTGTTTATGAGATTTACAAAACTCACCTCAAATTAAAACAATATCAGTATACATTCCTTGTTATACAGCGCCCTTTCGCTTTGATCGCTTGCTTCTCTTTGCCAAAGAAACATCGGGAAGTTGCTTGCTTGCACTAGAAGCATATGCATCTTCTAGAACCTCCTCACCCTTTTAAGAACCTGAAATTAGTACCCAGCTTAAGTTTAGTACCGTTGTAATAGAAACAGAATTTGTGAAGAGCATCAGCACTAGACAAGGCAAGTCAAACTCTTCTCACACCATCATTGATAAGATATGATCAACAATGCAACTTCCAATAACATAAAACAAAAAAGACTTTTCCAATAATGTATCCTTCAAGATGAGATTTCTGGTAACCTAAAGCTTGTGCAAACTCTGTAGTTGTTATAAAAGAGATACCGATTCTAATATTTGGATTTACTCTACTACTTGCAACACTGACTAGCATTAATCCCAACTATAAGAGGTTGGCTGCATGAATTCTTCATAAGAACACATGCTGACTCCAAATTTCTAGGTCAAGCCACCATGAAATCAGAGCCTGTTGGCTTTGTTTATAAAGCATAAAATAATTACCATATAGAGAATGTTTAATACAGCACATACTTGTGCAAGTGCTCATGCAGGAGCAAATGTTTGTTTGGGGCAATAAGGAGGATTTGAAAATAGATGCAGCCTGTAGGATGACCTTAAGTAAACAACACTCACAAGGCTCCTATAGTGGACGGGGTCGGGGATAGACAAGATGTACGCAGACCTTACCTCCACATAATATGTGGAGAGGTTGTTTGGAGGAATTGAACCTATGACCTCTCAGTTACACTCCTACAACTCTACTACTTGGTCATATGTTCACCTGTAGCTGCAACATGACCTCATGATCAGAATAGGAAAACCAATAAATTAGGGTAAGGGTAGAGGTGACAATATTAAATGACAGCAGAAAAAATACCGCTGCTAGCGATGTCTTAATCAATATTAAACGACATAAGAACCATGTTATCTTGGATAAATGAAAATCCCTGTGTTAGCAAACTTCTTGTTATTTTCACAATTATTAATAACCGCTAATTAAAGTTAAACAACAAAACAAACATGAAGTTAGTGACATTGATTTCCTGGACAACAAGGCCAATTAGTGGAAGCTGGACAGAAACAACAAAGTATTGCAAGGTTTTCTTCTCGATCAGAGACCACCATTACTTTATCAAATCAATGGAGTCATCCAACAACACAAGGAAAGAAGAAAATAAAACTTTGGACTAAGTTGGCAGAATTTAAATAAGATGCAATATATTGAGTGATTATCAAAAGACACCTGCCAATGGATTCACCCTGGCCCGCCTGTGTAAGCGTGATTTCTCGAGTTGTATTCTTTCCTGGAGAGACCATAGAAGTTGGGGGGGGGGGGGAGGGAGGTAGATTATTCAAGAAGAAAAGGAAGGGTATGAAATCAGATAGGCGGCATGAACTATCTGATTGCATGTGTATCTTTGTTGAATGGCTTTGATTTTTGGTTGAAGCTTTTGCATAGCCATTGTGGATTCCACCTGCATCAGAACATATGTGGTTTACTAATAACAATTCCGCCACCATGGGAAGGGTATGAAATCAGATAGGCATGAACTATGACTCCATGAAATATAATCAATGCAAGACACGTAAGCAGTGATGAAAATCAACATTGAATATTTGGTCTTACCTACACGGAGAATAAAACAGTAACAGTAGGTAGTAAAAATGATTCGATATGTTAATGGAAGTAGCAGCATCTAGTTAACAATAAATGTAAGTAGAATAATCGCAACTCCATATGGATATGGCACATGAACAGCACTCAATCCATCCTTCAACACCTGATACAAGCAGTCAAGCACCAAGACATTACTATCAACAATAACTCATAACCAATAAACATATGTATTAGACGCAAGATTTTATATCAGGGTGGCAAAGTCAACTGGAGTCTGAGGACAATACCTCGGAAATTTTTGTTGGTTTATTCATTAACAATGCCTTCAAAAGTAGGAAAAATAACACTAAAAATTAAAAGTTTATAAAATAGGACTAAATAATAATTGAAAGTTAATTTATATTTTGAAATCATTTTATGATGATATCATTTGGAGAGAGCATGCCTTAAGGGGCGCATAGCAACTAACTAGTCATTGATCCCATATACTAGCAAATAGCAAGCCCTATCTCACGCTTAGGAGAGAAAGATGAGAGGCATAGCAGAATGGCTGGTCTACAAGGTGAGCAAAAGCTGGGCCAAATGACTACAAGCCAGCAATTACACTTGGACTGGGACAAATAGCAAATCAAGGCGAGCAAGAGTTGGACTTCAGATTGTGCAGAAGGCCAAAAAAATTTGCACAAAAATTAGAAAGTTTGAGATCACTATTATCCAGAATTCAACAATCTTCAATAATAAAATTTCTACATACAAAATTTTTCAGACGAAATTATCATAATCAATACAATTTAAAGCTCCAATTCAGTATCGACAGCGACGACAGGCACCTAAATACTAAAATACATACATATACCTGAATAACAGCAAGCGATTCATTACCGTGACTATTACCTTCCTTGAGCACGAATTCCATTCCATCCGAGATAAATCCGAACCAACCACCATTCTTCTGCGGCGCGGTAGCATCGGCGGCGCCAGAGGTAGAATCCACAGCGACCATGGCGTCAGCTAGTGTGTAGAGAAGCCCCTCGGATTTTCTAACATTAGCGTTGAAATCAATCGATGAGTCCATGGAATGAATTGGAGGTATCTTATGGAAGCTGAGCTTGACTCCGGTGGAGTCGAGTCTGCGGTAAGGGAGAACATGGCGAGAGATGGACGGCGGCGTGCCGATGAACTACGGAGACGAAATTAGGGTTTTATCGATGAATTCAATAGAAAACGTTAAATAGGGAGTGGGAGCTCAACTCCTCATGGTGGAGAAGCAGTAACGACTGACAAGAACTCGAGAAGTCGAGCAAAATCCATCAGTAGTGAATTGAAGCGCGCTCTTTTGGTGATTAACCAATGGGTGTCTCCCACGTAGATAAATGGAAGGAAAAGGCATAAAATTCTACGTTGGCGACAATACTGTGCTTAACGTTACCTTTTTGGACGGTCGAGATCTTTTGGCACGCGGCCTACGTGTTTCACTCTTAAAACAGAACAGAGACTGAATCTCTCGAACAAACTGGAGACGCCCCGTCCGTTATTTTCATCCAACGGCTCACACCACAATGGGAAGGCTCCACTTTTCCAGAAGTCGGAAACAATCCTTCTTCTATACAAGCAACAGAAACAAGGAAAGCTCTCATTCTCCCTGCCAATCGATATTCATTCTCTCTGCGATTTGTGTTCAGAATTTGATCATCCATGGCTAGCGAAGGAAGTCCTGAAATTGGGATCATAGCCAACGACCAAGGTAACCGGACGACGCCATCTTATGTGGCCTCCACTGATACTGAGCGTCTGATCGGAGATACAGCAAAGGATCAGGTAGCAATGAAACCTACAACACTGTGTTCGGTAAGTCTTAGATTCCGATCCTGCTTACTTGTCACAGTTTTTATTTTAGCGTCACGGTTTCTTATTTGTCTCCTGTTTGGTTGCTGGAAGAATGGAGGAAAATAGTTGAATCGGTTAATATCAGATAGTTCTCGAAAGTAGCTGTATTGTATGATAGATAGACTGCTGTAGACTCTGTTATTTGGCTTACTCAATTTGACGATGTTTCGTTAGGTTTTGTGGTTGCGTTGAATATTTGAAATCGTTACTATTATGCGACATCAATTATTGGGGAAATTGGTAAAATTATGTTTTGTAGGGAGAGAATTTTGGGTAAAGCATGCATACATGATTTAGCTGTGATGAGTTTGAGGTGACGCTGAATTCAGTTTGAGATTAACAAACACGAAATTGAATCTTCGCTTGACACATTCAAATCTAGCATGGTTTACCAAATTCTAAATCGTCCTGCTTAAGTCAGAGAATCATGATACGTAGTTTTTTTCATTCCATTAGAATTGAAATTGTGATACTTATTGTTGGTAATGTTCTAATGGATTTGTATTGACAGATGCCAAGTGTTTGATTGGTAGAAGATTCAGTGAGGCGTCTGTTCAGGCTGATATGAAATTGCTGGCCCTGGTGATAAGCCAATGATCGTGTTCAATTACTAGGGGAAGTGAAGCATTTTGCTGCTGAAGAAATCTGGTCAATGGTGCTTATAATGATGAAGGAGATTGCTGAGGCTTGCCTGGGCATCACCATCAAGAATGCTGTCCTTACCGTTCCTGCATAGTTTAGTGACTCCCAGCATCAAGCCACCAAGGATGCTGGTGTCATTTCTGGCCTCAATGTGATGCGTATCATCAATGAACCAACTGCTGCTCCTATCGCTTATGCCTTGACAAGAAAGCCAGCAGCGCTGGTGAGAAGAACGTGCTTATCTTTGACTTAGGTGGTGGCGCTTTTGATGTATCACTTCTTACCATTGATGAGGACATATTTGAAGTGCAGGTTACAGCTGGTGATACCCACTTGGGTGGTGAAGATTTTGACAATAGGATGGTGAACCACTTCGTCCAGGAATTCTAGAGGAAGAACAAAAAGGATATTAGTGGAAACCCAAGAGCTTGGAGGAGGTTGAGGACAGCTTGTGAGAGAGCTAAGAGGACTCTGTAATCAACTTCTCAGACTACAATTGAGATTGATTCTTTGTACGAGGGTATTGATTTCTACTCTACCATTACCTGAGCCAGATTTGAGAAACTTAATATGGATTTGTTCAGGAAGTGTATGTAACCAGTGGAGGTGTGTTTGTGGGATGCTAGGATGGGTACGAGCACTGTGTATGATGTTTTCCTTGTCGGTGGCTCGACTAGGATCCAAAGGTTCAGCAATTATTGCAGGACTTCTTTAATGAGATGGAGCTCTGCAAAAGCATCAACCCTGAGGAGGCTGTGGCTTATGGTGCCGCTGTCCAGGAGTGGTGAGAGTAATAAGAAGGTGCAAGACCTTTTGTTGTTGAATGTCACACCTCTCTCTTGGATTGGAGACTGCTGGTGGAGTTATGACTCTATTGATTCCAAGAAACACAACCATTCCAACTAAGAAGGTATAGCTGTTCTCAACGTACTTGGATAACCAGCCTGGTGTGTTGCTTCAAGTTTTTTTAAGGTGAAAGAACCAGAACCTGTGACAACAACTTGCTTGGCAAGTTTGAACTCTCTGGCATTCCTCCTGCTCCTAGGGAAGTTGCACAGATTAATGTCTGCTTTGACATATTGGTGCTAATGGTATCTTAAATGTTTCTGCGGAAGACAAAACCACTGGCGAGAAGAACAAAATTACAATCACCAATGACAAGGGCAGGCTTTCAAATGAAGAGATTGAGAAAATGGTAGAGGAAGCTGAGAAATACAAGGCTGAGGATGAGGAGCACAAAAAGGAGGTGGAAGCAAAGAATGCATTGGAGAACTATGCTTACAACATGAGGAGGACATTGATAACTTGAATCCATAGCCAGAGGACATAGATAACTTGAATCCATAGCTACATCCTAGAGGAGAGTGAATGGGCTTTGCCAATATGGTGATTTGGGATGGAAACATATTGGCAGATTAACAGATTTTTTGGTTGTATACTTGGACTGGATAAACTTTGGGCACTGGATAAGAACTGTTCTGCTTCAACGAATTGTCCACGGTTTTGAACAATCAAAATCATCGAAAAACAAAAAAAACAATTACATTTGAGTCTTATTGATAAGCAAACAAATTTACATGGAGGTAATCAAAACTCAGAAGTATATGAGTATCTTATGTTTTTATTTTTTGTTTTTGTTTTCACAATTTTTGAAATGGATACCAAACATGACCTAAATTAAAAAAACTAGTTGAGAAGACATGACTTGAAGTTATAAGAAATAATATTAATTTAATAGGAGTGGATGAATGTATGATCCATAATAGAAATGAATGGAGAAAATAAATACATTTGGTGGATTTCCAATAATGTTCTCATAGACTCGTGTAACTAACCCCAAACTTTTGGGATAAAGGCTCGGATGATGATGATAATGATGACTTGAGAAGACTCTTCAATTTAAAATGTCCACAAAGTTGTGTAGTTACGTCACTTACATATTTGAAATCCATATGAATCCAAAAGTTTAAGTTATTAGGTTTTAACCTCACCCATTTTGAGATTAAAATCTCACATCAATTTAGCACAACTCAATCGTATGGTTTGTAAATAAAGTTCAAGTGTTCAACTCCTCTCACATTATATATGTGTTGTTTGGGCCTAATAATCATTGACGACAGCTTATGAAGAATAAATATATGCGGATCAATGACTCAAAGCGAATAATATCTTCAATATGTTTTGAGCATAAATTTGGACAACCCACGTATATTAATCAATTAACTTTCTTATATTTATCCGACATGACTCCAATCACTTGTCAATTTCCAACAAAACATGAATAGGCCCTAATAATCTGAAACCATGGAAAAATAATGTGGTGCCTCTTACAACTTAAAATGATAATCACATATATTTAATCACACATATATAATGTAATTGTATGTATTAAGATGACCAGCCGTACGTCAATGTTATCAATCTAGGTTGCATTGTATAGCTTCCTCATTGGATGATCCACATATAGCCCCCACCCACCTGCACCAGATGAACTCAACGTCTGCGTCTCATTACATCATCTAGAAAACGTCGAAACTGCTTAATCAATTGTGAAAATTAATAATAATGAGAAAATACAACCATTTTTGGTAGACGCTAGCTAATGCACTTGGTCACCAAATCCAATCGGCACAGCTTGCATGAAAGCAACCTTTGACTAGAATTCGGACTCATGTTTGGGTCCATTTCAAATTAACAACTACTCTATCTATACAGCTACCTTCCTAACACGAAATCACCTCTGATTCCTTTCATATATATATATATATATATATTCAGCACTCTACGTAAAGTACAACATGCTATAAGATGTCTAATTGCAACTAAAGGTACAATTATACACTTATACAAGGCTAAACTAAATTCTAGGGATAGTTATGGTAGTCTCTAGAACATGAAAATCTACTGATTCGATTCGAAAGTCTCTCAATAGAAAAAAAAAGTGACAAAATTAGACACCATCTTTCATTTACATTAGTTTACAGGAGTAATGTGTTAGGAAACACCAATTGATTCACTTGCTCAAATTTGATTATTATTGTAAGGTATTGTCTGCTTTCTGAAGCACAAATCCAAGCCCATAACATATCTTCCATGACCTTCTAGATCCAAGGCCTTTTAGAGCTCACGGTTTTAAAATGCATCGTATTAAGTCAACTAAACCATGAAATTATAATTTATTAATTATATCGTTATTTTAACGATGCGACACTTTTACAACATAATGAATTTTGATTAATGACTATTGTCATTGATATTTAACACAAGTTGTTAAAGTTAGTGCGAACTAGCTAGCTCTAGCTCTTGGACAGCTGTGTTTGGATGTTGAACCAATACCTTCTCTATTCTCTTACCCTCACATCACTTACAAAGAAAAAAAAAATTCAATTATTCAAGAACAACTTTGATTCTTGGACGTCATAAGTACCAATACCCAGCTGTCACCCAAGTAAACAAATCCATCTCTCTCCCCTACCCACGCATGCATGATTTCCTAACCACATCCCTTCTCCTTCCACTATATATATATATATATATACACCTTCTCCTGCATATATATCACCAACACCAAACCGCTCTTCGATCACTTCTTTCTTAATTCTCAATAACAATGGCTTCTAAAATTAGTGTTGTCGCTTTTGTTTTCTTATGTAGTTCTGTGAGTGTTTTGGGTGGCAACTTCAACCAAGATTTTGACGTAACTTGGGGAGATGGACGTGCTAAAATCCTCAACAACGGCCAGCTTCTCACGTTGTCCTTGGACAAGACCTCTGGTTCGGGGTTTCAATCCAAGAAACAATACTTGTTCGGAAAAATTGATATGCAAATAAAGCTTGTGCCTGGTAACTCTGCTGGCACCGTCACCGCTTACTATGTGAGTTAGTTTCTTCCGTACATTTCAAATTTTGGTTATTACATAAATTCTCTGATAAGGATTTAAAATGCAGATTAAAGAATCTTTATTGTTTTTGTAAACTAGTACGACCTAATTTTATTTACTTTTGTGATTGATGGATGCAGCTATCGTCGCAAGGGTCGGGTCATGATGAGATAGACTTTGAGTTTCTAGGTAATCTAAGTGGAGACCCATATATTCTCCATTCTAATATATTTACACAAGGCAAAGGAAACAGAGAGCAGCAATTCCATCTTTGGTTCGACCCCACCAAAGACTTCCACACCTACTCCGTATTGTGGAACCCACGAAGCATCATGTAATTACACATCTCTCTTAGAGCATCCACATCAGATTACCTAAACATGAATCTGTCTGTAAAATAGGGAAAGATTATAGAGATTTTGTCAAAATAGAGCTCTGCATCAGATTACCTAGAGGTTCCCTATTTTACAGAATATGAACAGTAGTTCCCTACATCTAGAGAACCACTATTCACTTCTCTAAACATAAAATAACATTTTTTACTACTTTACTTTCTCCTCTCTCCTCTCTCCTCATTTTTTTCCTCCTCTCTCTTCACTCCTCTCTTTCTCACTCCTCTCTCTCTCCTCACTCTTTCTCTCTCCTCACTCTCTCCTCACTTTTTCTCTCTCTCTCCTCACTCCTTTCTTTCCCTCTCTTCTTTCTCTCTCATCTATTTCTCTCTCCTCTCCTCACATTTTGACTCCTTTCTCTCTCTTCTTTCTCTCTCCTCACTTTCTCTCTCTCTCTTCTTTCTCTCTCCTCTTTCTCTCTCTTCTTTCTCACTCCTCTCTCTCTCCTCACTCCTTTCTTTCTCTCTCTTCTTTCTCTCTCATCACTCATCTCTTTCTCTCTCCTCTCCTCACTTTTTCACTCCTTTCTCTCTCCTCTATCTCTCCTCACTTTTTCTCTCTCTTCTTTCTCTCTCCTCAATTTTTTTCTCTAATTTTTAATAACATTAATTTATTATTTTAATTAATATATTGTTTTAAATGTAATTAATTTATTATTTTAAATAGAAATAATTTATATGAATAGAATAAATAAAGGAAAGAGAAATAAATATTATTTTAATGCAATAGAGAATATGATAGGTAATCTGATGCAGTGTTGATTGGATAGGGAATCTGTAAAATAGGGGAAAGTGGCATTTTATCTGTATTTTAAGGAATCTGTTAAGAGAAACTGATGCAGATGCTCTTACAACAAGAACAAATAATATAGCGAAAATACTGAGGATCTCAATGTTTTCTTTCTCAATTATTCTAAATGTTGAAATGAACGCACATAATTCATGTGAAATCATAACGATTTTTGTAGACGTACATGCCCTCACATATTCCATATAAAATTCTATGCGTCCATCTCAATATTCGGGATAACTATAACAAAAAACGTTGGCTTCTACTGATAATATAAATATACACACAACTTTAATGTGTTTTTTTTCTTTTCTTTTGTTGTTATTTTAGTTTTTCCGTGGACGGGACACCAATTAGAGAGTTCAAGAATTTGGAATCAAAAGGTCTTCCGTTCCCTAAAAGTCAACCTATGTGGATATACTCGAGTCTTTGGAACGCCGACGATTGGGCGACACGTGGCGGGCTTGTGAAGACCGATTGGAGCCAAGCACCCTTCACCGCGTCATACAGGAACTTCAGCTCCCAGGCATGCATTTGGTCTTCAGGCTCTTCGTCTTGCTCTTCGGGTACCTCCAACACTTCGTGGATGGCGCAGTCGCTGGACATCGCAGGACAAGAGAAAATAAAGTGGGTGCAGAAGAATTACATGATTTACAACTACTGCACTGATACCAAGCGCTTCTCACAAGGATTTCCTCCCGAATGCTCAATTAATGCATGAAAGAAAAGGAAAATCGAAGATTGTTGCGGTGAATAAATTAAATTAAAGCTGTAATTTTGTTTTCTTTTTTCATCAAATCTGTTGTAGATAGAACACAATGTAATAATGCAACGTACATTACACAGTTTCTAGTTCCTGTTTGGAGTATTTTGTATTTGTGTTACGTTGTGCTTATGTATTTTTATGTGTGGGAATATATGTATGCGTAATTTTATTACTGTTTGAAGATTAATAAAAAGTTATTTTGTTTCAGATGTATCGATCATCATCCAATTGATCTTGTTAATTTGTGGACGGATGCCCGTTGTAGTCCCTTTTAGGGTCCAATATATTTTTTATTTTTTAAAATCATAAATGTGTAGTATTCGGTTTAATAGATCCAACAATATAATGTCTTTTTCATATTTAATTTTATTTTTTCTTGAAAAAAAAATAATCGTTGAATTTGTTAGGTTGAATATTATAAATTTATGGGTTTTTTTTTTAGAAGTGTATTTCTTATTATTCAATTTCTGCTTGCTCGAGTACATGGTATACTTGTATATAATAATATATACAAGTATCTAGGGGACACAATAACAGCAATGAAAGTTAATACAGCATGGTTGACACTTGACAGAGCATGGTTGATAGTTAATATAACATGGACGTCACATGGAAGTCATATTTGTAACATTTAAAAAAAAAATTTGATGGCAAAACGCTACATACTACAACGAAAAATTGATTTTGATAATTTGATAAATTGGTTGGGCTCTTACAAAAAATTCACACACTGTCCAGGGTTTTAATATGGGCCGGTCAGGTCCAAATTTTACGATTCACAACTCTCTAGTATGAAGTCCAAACTTGACTTTGGCCATCCTTATTGACTAATTGATCATGACACCATGAAATTGACTCTGACGGAGTCTGGTCCAAGCAAGCTGTCCGTGGTCCACGTTCCTTTTTGAATTTTTGACCTTCGTCCTCATTAGGCAGTCAGAATCTCAAACTATGTTGTTTATTGTTTCTACATGAATATCTTTAGTACCATGAAACTTAAAATAAAATAATAAAGATTTTAAGGAAATGAATGTTTGAATACCGGGAATATACACACACACACATATATATCTATACATATAATATAGACACACACACAAAACACTATACATGTATATGGGGAGAAGATTCATGGCCTGGAACCAATTGGTATTATAAAGTTGGGCCCTTGGCCCTCCCCCTAAAAGGCCTATTAAGGAGAGGAAGGCTTGCCCCTTATAAACTGAATATTGTTGCTATTTTTAACCGATGTGAGACTTTGTCCAACACTCCCTCGCACTCGTGGACTGAGTATCTCTGCCCAAGGCCCAACGAGTGGACTTCTTATCGAGGACGAGTGCACAACGGCCTGCTTCGATACCATCTTATAAAGTTGGGCCCTTGGCCCTCCCCTTAAAAGGCCTATTAAGGGGAGGAAGGCTTGCTCCTTATAAACTGAATATTGTTGCTATTTTTAACCGATGTGGGTTGTGCCATCGTGGGATTTTCTACATAGTATCGAAGCCGGTGTGCTCGTCCCCGATAAAAGGTCCACTCGTTGGGCATTGGGCTTTGATACCCAATCCACGAGTGCGGGGAGTGTTAAAGGGATAAAATCTCACATCGGTTGTTGAGGGGCTTGGTGTCTAGCTTATAAGCTTGCCCAAGTCTTCAACTCATTGTCCAGCCTTTTCCAAGTGGATGGGCTGAGAACTGCCACGGCCCAAAGGGCCGAGATGGTGGGGAGGCTGGCTCTGGGTTGTGCCATCGTGGGATTTTCTACAGGTATGCAACACCAACAGAGTAAAATCGTAAGAATCATTATTTACGCTCCTCATTCACCAAAATAAGCGTAAGTTACTTAAAAAATGGTCCATGACCGAAAACATTTTAATCCTCTAATTGAGTCCAATAATCATGAAATCCATTCTACAATCTAAAATTATTGACTATCAAATAGTGATAATTTACAGGTCACTGCATGCCCCCACAACATTCAATGACTATCAAAATAACCTTGTCTAGAAAAGAAGTCATAGTAGGGTTGGTCGCTGAAACCTTCTTCATTAATATTATCAGAAGAAGTGGTGGAACTCTCGGCAGAAGCTGAACCAGCAAGAGACGACATTTTTGTTGTTCCTTGATCAGTTGGGTTCAATGGAAATAGAGGAAGCGTTTCTTGCTCACTGTCAACATTGATGGCTTCCTCGTACAGACTCCTCCTTTTTTGCATCGTAGTATTGTAATACTCATATCCTTGACCGACATAAGTACTATTATTCTTTTCAGTCTTTTCAACCCTTGACCTCCTTTTGAATCCGCCAGGTATTAGCACTTTCGGATATGGAGGGTAAAATCCTAGATTCTCGCTCTGTGGTAGGTAATATGGGCCGCAAGTAACTGATACAGAAACCACCCTAATTACAGAATAGACTACAATATAGAAATAAACAAGTAAAATAAAGCTCCAATAGAAGTAGGACTAGAAGCATAGAAAATACCATGAAATGGTTTAGCTAGTATTAGAAAGAATATAATATAATTCTGATAAAAAAAAGAATATAATATAATTCATTGAGCACGTGTTTCCATTCCATTTGCATGAAGAGATCACGTTGGAATAAAACACATATGACGTGGTTTTTTTCTTACCACTAATAAAATAAATTTCGAGGCAAATTTTTTTGAACAGACTATGATAAGAGAGACTGACCGTTTGGAGTGCATGAGACAGGAAAAATGGGCCGAGTCGTGTGAAGATAGCGACTGATAGAAGCCAAACTCTCTTGTTTCTGTTTCTGCCTCTGCCTTGCCTTGTGATTTTGAAACCAATAAAACACATTCTTTCCTTCAATCTGGCCATAAACCTTAAGCCTGTTTGTGATTTGCTCTATCTGCTCCGCACTTGGCGTTCTTATACCTTGTGTATAGAAACCCTCAAGCGTGCTTATCTGCTCTTTTGTCGGATTCCACCTTGAACTCCCTTGTGACGCCGCACCCGCACCACCAATATCCCTATTATGATCACTTTCCATGACAGCAAGCAGATATAGAGAAAAGACTAAGATTTTCTTGACTCACAAAACTAGGGCAATTCCTTGCTTTGGTCGTGAACTCTTATATAGTGGTTCTATACGCACAGAGTGTAAGTGTATAGACTATAGTCTATGCTCTATAGAGAGGGAGAGAGAGAGTCAAATAGAGGAACATGCGTATAAGTGTATTGTATTTGGTGCTGAAAACGAGGCGGGCAGCGGCTGAGGAAGGCTAGTCTTCCTCGCTAGATGACAAAAAAGCAGGCGCAAGACAATACTGTCCATTCTCTTTTTACTTTGCTAATTTGTTGTATGTAATGATGTTCTGTTTAAATGGCGATGCCTCGGGAATGAAAGACCGACTAAAGAACGTAAGCTCCGCCGCTGAAGGGTATAAATGTTATTATATAGAAAAGGACAGCCGGTTGGGTTGTAAGGTGTAGGCAAAGGCTATGCTTTGGCCTTTGGGAGTTGAAGTGGGCGCCGCAGATGGTTGAGAAATGTCTTAGCTTACTTAAAAAAACTTTGTTTTGTAGCTGGTGGGAGTTGGATGGATTAATATTTAATATAGCTCTCCTATAAGTAATGAGATTTCCATTTAAACCTCCTAGTTATTGCCATTAATCAAGATACAATACCATATGAATGTATGATGAGTACGTACGTATGAAAAACCACTACGATATATATAGCTATATAATTTACTAAAATTGAAAAGGAACACACAAACTTAATGTAAATATTCATTTCGTGCGTATATATATATATATATATACACTGTGAATTAATTGAGAATTCAACACCGGGGCCTCGTTTTCTTTTTCTTGTTCCTAAAACCGATAATATTAATATTTACAGATTACAGTTCAATGATGATCACGAGGCAGATCAATCGCACGTTAAACACCAAACTTTATCCCAAGAAGAATTATGCTACAAAAAGTAGAAACGACCTACACACACGATTGATTGTCATAGTGGTTAGTGCGCAGGCAGATGCACAGATCAACATACAAAAAATTAAAGAAAAAAAAGAAGAGAAAAGGAAGAGAAATTTCAATCCAAATGCTTGCATGCATGTCAAGCAATATAAAAAGGTCAACGCCATATTAGTGGCCGTAGTCACACGGTCATTAAAATAGGGTACACAACAGACGATAATTGTATGAATATTATTAGTAGCAGTTAATATAATCAATTTTTTTTTTTTGTTTGTGAATTATTCAGGTGCCTCCATGCATGCCCAACACAACCAACCGTTTCCCTATTATCTGCTCTTTCTTCGCACCAAATTCAACACAGATTCGTAGCTATATATAGCTACTAAGCTAACTCTCTCTCCCTCTCTAGATTAGTTTTCCTATATAAGATCGACAAGAGCTTTTAACCTGGTGCCTTTGGCTGGAAGTGTTGGGCAGATTTGGCCAAACACACATGTGAAAGAGCAAAACAGTGAAAACTAATTAATGAAGAGTGTTACACGCAATATATAGTCACAACTTCACGTAAAAAAATTGAAAATTAAAATAATATAATTAAAATTTTCTCTTATAATTAATTTGTTAATGCATGTATGGGAAGAAAGAGTGGATAACTAAATCTTGCAGCCAGAGATGGTCAAATGCCAAAACAAGTAGAGACATATAGGTTAATTTTGCAAAGACCTAGAGGGGAGTTTGTGCAGATTGGTGGGTTATCTGCGCGTTGTCTCTTCTTAACGATGAACTGAAGGATCACGACAATTTACTGTTTGCATGGTTTTCATCTTCATATCTCTGATGTTCACTGTGTTCTGTGTGTGTGTGTGAGAGAGAGCCCAATCTTGAACTTGATTCCATGCATATGAAGACAAAAACGTTAGGAGAAATTTTATCTACACACCATAAAAACACTATCTTTACACCACTTTTTAACTTTTTTTAGTTCACATAAATATCAATGTACACAATGACAGATTAACCCTTAAACTACAAATTTAAGATAAATCTTTTATATATTTAATTAGAAATTATTAAATTTACACCATAGTTCTACAAAGGAAAAAAAATTTCACACCAAGAAACTTTTTCACTGATCTCATTACCATTATCATCATCTTCCTCCAAAAACAGCCCAAAATTAGCAGCAGAAAAAACACCGCTAGCCCCTCCCTCCTTAGACTTTGACTTCTTCTTCCCTTTAATCACCATACCCGATGCATCATCATCGTTCTCTAAATCATATTTATCATCTTTTTTGGTCTGTGAAGCATTCCAATAAGCTTTTTCTCCCTTCTTTCCATAATTAGTTACATCCTTCTCCAGAATTTGGGATTCCTTAGACAATTCTGGAGCAATTGGATACTCACCCTCATCAATCACGAACCCCTTGTTCTTGGATCTCCCAACTGCTGCGAAATTCTCTATGTCCAATACAGTCAGCTTGCTCCTTCCCATGACAAAACCTCGGATGATTCTATGAAAGCGGAAACACTCCCCAAATCAAGAACACCACCATCAAAGTATCTACGCGTATAACATCATAAACAGATCCTTCGAATATATTAAAGTATTCTAAATATGTATAGAGGGAGCATAGCTGGATCGAAAACCCTAGGGAATGAATTTAGGATTAAAAAGACAATGTGTGTAAACTTAACAATAGAATTTCTAATATTTTACACATCAAGGGTAAATTAGTCTTTTCACTGTAATTTTGTGTATAGACTTATAATTTTTTGGTGTAAACTTATCATGTTAAAAAAGTGGTGTAAATATAGTATTTTTGTGGTGTGTAGATAAAATTTCTCAAACGCTAGAGCAAACAAGGTTGTGCCGGGCCTAAATTACATTGGGCCCATAAACATTTTCTCTTTGCTCCAGATTTGGCCCATATTATCCCTTTTTGGATTATGTTACAATAAAAAGTAGTAAATGACTAGTAAATCCACTCAAATATTTTATTGCCTTTTGGCTTTTTTTTGGGCTTTTTCACAATGTCTTCCCCACTCTATTGTTATTCACTCCGACGTATAGAATGGAACATTATGTCAAGAGGACCACTCAAGTTAGGAGCCAATTCTCCACAAAAGTTCCTTTCAATAACCAAAAGAAAGACCAAAACTTCACCTGTGGTGTTGCAGGCACCACTCCAAAGTTAGGAACCAACCCCTTTTAACTCGCTTTGTTAGAGAGGGTCCCTCTCAGCAGGCAATGTGGAGGAGCAGTAGTAGTTTATGATGAGGCTAATCATTAAGTAGTTTCGATTTGTTCTAGTCATATCTCAGAAGTGGGCCCGGTGCAGCCCACTTAAGGTCAGATGGGCCCATGCACGTCTTTTTAATTTGCACAAATTGCGGCCCGGTTTTCTTTCACAATGCGGGCCTATGACAGCTAATTAAGTATAACTCTCTCCTAAATTTCAGCCCATTAATGTGATCATAACAATTTTTTTTTCCTTTAAAAGATAATTAATTTATGGTGATAATTAAGTATAAATGTATAACTCTCTCCTAAATTTCAGCCTATTAAAATGATCATATTTTTTTATTTTTTTCTTAAAAGATAATTAATTTATAGTGATAATTCTTTTTTGTCTTGGGAATAAATTGTACGGAATATTTATTCTTTTTAGCAGGGGATAAGCTGGGCCCAACTCAATAAAGGACCTCCATTTGTCTTTGTATATATAATTTAGAGGAAATTTTTGGTGGCAGCAAGTTTGCCTTTTTGGTGCTTGCTTAACATGGTCTAGATTCCTTAGTCACCCTCGAACACAATTAATCAATGTCTAGAAATTAGGGCAGTCCAAAAAATCATATCAAATCGAACCAACCTCCAAACACAACAGATTGATCGATTATTGTTAACCATATGTTAGTGAGGACTGACTGAATAACCAAAAAAACCGACTAAACCTCCATATATCAAAAAATAAAATAAAAAACCGACCTTGGACACCCCTAATAGAAACAAAATCCAATGAAATAATACTAAATCAAAATCAGTTTTTTTTTTTTTGTTTCAATTCAAATATATTCTTAAATCAAGTAAACTATATATGTAAATTGATCTGAAATAGATAATTATTTTCAATTACTTTCTTTTTTATTCAAATCCTTTACCTACGGGTGTGTTATTTGGCATTGTCTACTCTTTTTTTTTTTTTTTAAGGTCCATAGGTCACACATGCTAAGTCATGCCTGAGGGGCATGAAGGCGTCACCACATCTGATAGAAACTATCCAAATCTCAACCCCTCGTGAGAATAGAATCATGGATTTCAAAATCCTGGACAGACAACCTGACCAACCAGAATACCTCCTATTCTCTGGCATTGTCTACTAATCCAATTAGGTTACGGGGATGATGCAATTCCTTTTTTAATTTTTTTTACACCCACCCATAATCCTTTTCGATTATTTAATTACAGCTCCAGATTAAAATTAGCTGCACACGCTTTTGCAAACCCCATGTGAGCTGCACTCCAATGAGTCATCTTTTTCCCTTCTCTGTTTTTCTTTCAAACCCAAGATCGAATTTTGAACTTCCAAGGATTGTTTATAAGCTAAGTTTTCATTGTTAGTATCCCCAATTCCTTTGTTGATGCTCAATTTTGTTCTTTTTGGGATTTCATTTTACAAGGTAAGGCTACTCTCTACTTCTTTGAGACAAATTCTGTGTGTTTCAACGATAGCGAGTATTCAAAGTGGAATTTCGTTCTTGTTTGCCTCCTAATTCCTTTTTCTCCCAGGAGAAGGTGATTCAAGGATTTTTGTTTATAAGTATATATTAGTATTAGTGGGTTCGAGCAGTATTGACTCCGAGATTGATTGTTTTGGGATGTGAGCTTGGATTTCTAAGAAAAGATGATATCTTTGAGTGGATTAGGTATTGGGTTGGGTGTAGCTTTTGGTTGTCTCTTGTTAGCTCTGATTGCACAGCTGTCCTATCTGATTTGGTGGAAGAGAAGACTCACATGCACAGAGGTTGAAGACGATTACAGCAACAAATTTCTTCAATTTATCTGCTTCAAGAGACCATTTTATTTGCAGAAAAACAAAAAAAATCAGGAAATTGGAGGAGACCCAGTTGGGAATGGCCATGGACAAGACATAGAGCTTGGTTTAGGGGAGGGAATAGTGCTAAAAATTGCAGGGGAAGAGAGTGTGGAAGGAGAGCTTATGAGGTTGCACAATTTGGCAGGACCACCAAGATTTCTATTCACAATTAAAGAGGAAACCAAGGAGGATTTGGAGTCTGAGGATGGGAAATCTAGGGGAGATGGTAAGAGTAGAAAGGGTTCAAGAACAAGAAGCTTGAGTGATCTTATATTGGCTGTTGATACTCCTTTTGTTTCTCCACCTTTGAAGTCTTCATTAGATTCTTATTCACATCATGGATTCAATCCTCTCTTTGAATCAATAACTGAGGCTGAACTTAACAGGTTGAGATCTTCACCTCCTCCAAAATTTAAGTTTATGCGGGATGCAGACGAGAAACTGCAGAGGAAATTGATGGAAGAATCTGAGAGAAAGAAATCACAAAATGGTGTTTGTGCTCAAGATTCTCGGGTTGAAGCTTCCAATTCAACAATGGTGACAGAGGGGATTAATGGGTCATTTGTGAATTTCCTTGTTAGTACTAGTAGTATTGACAAAGAGAAAGAGCTTCTTCATCATCTAACTCAGTATCCTTCAAGTACTGCTCAGGTACTCCCTCTGGCTTCTTCACCTCCAGGCTCCAACATAACAGACCACTAGACAAGAAGCCCAATTTACAGTAGTAGATTTGTTAGAATTCACATGATTAGGGGTATCTGCTTATTGTTCCAATTGATCTTTATTTCAAAGATAATTACATGTATACTGTTTGAAAACCAATGCTAATGTAACCGTGATTAATCCAGTGTTCTGCAACATGGATAGACAAGGTGCATGTGGGGTAATCCTGGTTTTTTTCTGTTACCCATGTTTCCTAGCTGCATAAAATAGTCATCATTCATGTGGTTTATGTCTTTATGATTATGCTCAGGCATTGCCATTATTTATGTTGAATCGTTGTTTCAAAGGCTTCTCAATCTAGGGCATAGATATATATTGCCATGATAACCATATATTCCCCTGTATTTTTGCCCCTATAATGCATTACTGATGTAGCACGACAAGGTTTAAGAACAGAACCTCCAACACAGGTCAAAAAAAATACACTCTTCCACAAACCTAGAATCACAGCTAGGGATATGGGAGCTGAACCACATCAATCACTCCCTTTAGTAAACGTTAAAGTTGCTCCACTGTAACATGATAAGGATATGGTTAGATTTGTCCTAGACTTTCACTTATAAAAAACAAATTTTCAAGACCAAAGACCCATATGAACTGGATTTAGTATTGAAGCAGATATTGGGCTGTTATCAGACAGTAAAATGGCTTACAGCTAGTGATGTTAGACAGTTATGTTTACAGTTCAAAAATTCTAAGAGAGGGAGGGACTTTCTAGCACAAGCCCCACTTTTCCTTGGCTGATTAGAAAAGTTGTGGTAAGTTGATTTATGTCCTTTTGTTGACTTTTTATCCAAAAAGTTGGATATCAAACGGTGCATTTTCTCACACAGGCAATGTTTTTTTAATGATCACTGTAGTGTAGTTGCATCTTTTTTTTAATTAAGTACACGCATTTTAAACAAATTCCAATTAAAAACATAATTAAGTACACGCATTTTAAACAAATTCCAATTAAAAACATAATAATTATGAATATATTTCAATTTGTATGTTTATTTTTTTTTTGTTTTTTCAATTTACACCCCACAATCCACATTCTAGAGCCCACACTTCCTCTGCTCACAAACTTCAAAAATGGCATCTCATCACTACCATTGCTACCCAAACCTACCAACCATTGTTATGCCCAACAACACCAACTTGCACCACCATAAACACCCGCATATCCACTCCTACAAACCATAGCCATTCTTCTCCAGCAACATCAGCTGCAACAATAACTACTCATATACCCGATAAAACCCCATAACCTTTAGAAACCACAGCTCCAAAAGCAACACTTCCAGCAACAAAAGACTTTCTTGAAACAATAAGAGTTGTAGAATCAAACCTAGTCTATTCTCTCTTCACTTCTCAATCGAATCAATGTATTGGGTTTGCGTGGAGGTTGGGCCGGAGGAGGAGGATAATTTATGGGTTGTGTAGTTGGGTTTTAGGGTTTCATGGAGAAAGAAGAAGGAGATAAGAATTGGAGACAAAATGATAGGGTCAAATGGGGGTATTGATAGATTAGGTTTTTTAAAGATTAATGGAGTGTACATAGTAAAATGAGGGGTGCAACTAGTACTCATTGTTTTTTTATTCAACAAACCGAAGATTAGAAGAAGCTTGTGTTTGAAGGGAGATAGAATAAGGGATATATGAGCAATACCTAGTAAAAGACAACATTAAATATTTGCCCCAAGGAGAAGTCTTGTGCAACAAAAAGGTGGGACATAGTGGAGACCAGAGGGGAAGAAGTGAATGGTTTTTTTTGCCTAAATAACAAGTAATGTCATTGTTGTTTGTCACACGATTCTGCCGAAAGTTGCCCCTACCTTTAAGTTTCAATTCCATCTTTACCATCTTATTAGGATTTTTAAACCCCTAAATTGGTTCGTCTGTTTAATAGGAGGTTGAATGGTATTGAGACAATATACAATTTTGAATTCTGGCTGAAAAAAGGACCACACATTGACAACATTGTGTTTAGAGCCTTTGCCGGAGCAGGAACGCATGGTATGACTTTTAAAATGTAACCCTTATTTTACACCCTTACATTAAAATGTAACCCTTATTTTACACCATTACATTATACTCTTATGTGAGAAATCCTCTATATATATATATATATATATATATATATATAACTTAATTAGTTATCTATTTCCTCTAAATGACCCCATTTTTTGGCGGAAGTATTTGTGTCATTTTGACAAAAATTTAATGAAATATTCCCCTCAATCTCTTCAAATTTCTCCCCTTAATTTTTTATAAACTATACAAACAAGAGAATTGAAAAGAAATTTCATTTCTCTTCCCCAAATCTTTCAATCCAAACACACTCTTAGTTTTTTTATCATTCTAACATGTAACCTAAATAATATCCCAAAATGAGGAGGAGTATTCACTCTCCCCCAAAGTTTGAGATTCCCTAAAAATTCCCAAATTATAAAAATATTAATTTATAAGATATTATCTCTCATCAATCTCTTCTTTCCTCATTCTTTTCAAAACATTAATTTAAAATTAAGGTAGTTATATTAGAAAATACTAAAATATTAGATGTGATAATGATATGAAGGATATAATTGGAGTGGTGTTAAAATATAGATCCCCTAAAATATTATTTTTTTGTTAAAATAGGGGGAAGTAGTTCCCCATTTTTATCATGACTTTGAAATGAATCCTAGCCGTTAGTTCAATGTGACAGGTGTGGGTCCAGTTTATCTTTGGGCTTATCCAAAATTCAAAATTTATTTTTTGAATTCTGTCTAAATCACAGGCAAAACCTTCTTTTGAGTTTATTTTTTGAATTTTGTGTAAATTCAAATTCAATTTTAATCCCGACAATGATTTTGTGTTGTGACTAAAATCCAAACCAACAGCCAATATATACACATTTTCTTGATTATGGCCGGTGGTTCGCTTCGATCACAAGACAGACATGATTATCTTCAAAATCAAAATCTATCCAAATCCTATTTACACTAACACTAACTTGGAAGGAAAGCATTATTATAATAACGTACGAAATCAGAATTTGGTGGATTTGTGTTCTCTTCTCTGGCCCATTTCTTATAAATTTAGACCTGCAATATCAAACTAAACATTATTGGAAATTGGATCATATATATATATATATATATAGTGGATTAATCTGTTTGGGTCATCATACTATGTTGACAGTTTTCACTCCAATGAATATGAACTATCACCTGCCAATATCAGGTACAAGAATACTCTAGCAACGTTATGGATCATGGCCCATCGTTCATAACCATGGGCCATAGCCTCAGGTGAATTAAGAGCCCATTTAAATTTAATACAAGTAAAACAAAGGCCCTTCTTTTCAAAGAGCGGCGGCTGGCTCATGCCCTGAAATCCTCCCAATCTGGCAAGAATCCTTCACTGAAGGTTCTCTCACTGCATATCTGAGGATCTGCAGGTAAAAGCTCTGCCCTTTGCCTTACTAATTTATGATTCTCTGTAAGGTATTGGGTTGAAATCTAGCTTACAAATTAAGATCGTACTTGAATTACAACGTGAGTGAAAGTGCTTCCTATAAACAAAACAGTCTAAACAGAGTAGGTAGTGTATGTACTCTTACATCACGTGACTTTACTTTTTTGAAAAATTTGTAGCCCTTAAGAGAATGCTTACGAAGGTGCGGATGGAGTTCAATGCCTTGGAACCACGCTTAGCCTCTTCCATGGAGTTCTTGGCTCAGTGCAATGCGCGCAAAGCCAAGGAATCTAAGCCCCGCCTGCCAGCTCACGGTCAAGCGGCGGACCCGCGACCACCTTCCACAGTTACGGTCACCTTCGTTAAGGGAGTTGAGGTAACTTACTAGAATTTCCGGTCACCCTCGTTAAGGGAGTTGAGGTAACTTATTACTTTATTAGAAATAGTGCTCTCTCAGAAGCATGCTTAACTGCTAAGTTATTACGAAATGTTTTCCTTCATGAAAACGCGTTGTGGATGGTAAGGAAATAAAATTATATATATATGTTAACACTCTCTCGCACTTGTTTACTCTTATAAAGATAGCTCGTGACTTTTAGCAACTACAATGGTGCATTTTAATGGTCCATGGATGGTATTTGATATCCCTTTTAATGGGCCATGGAAACAAAAAGGGCTCCAATGGATGGTATTTAGTGTCCGAAATTTGTTGGGCCAAACTTGCAAGCATGAAACATGATCGGGCTCCATGTCGACTCCAAACATAAACTCCATCTAAACCACACTCACAAATACACAAAAAATAAATATTGGTCCCATCTCTATTACATCAAAAATCAAACAAGCAAATTTACACCATTACACAAACACATGTAACATTTCATTCTCACTCCCATTCACCTCAGTAAAACACGTCTCTCAATACATTTTGTTGTTCTCAATAGCATTGCACCATTGTGATTAGCAGGCAGAATTCGCATGGCTCAGGTTGGTTAACTCTTTGAATAGAGTTGGGGTGTGCATAAGTGACGCAATGCAATTGATTGGGTTGAGCATGAAATAGTCAAGTGGGCAGTCTCATCTCTGTGGAGTCGAGACATTCCCAATTGTTATCTTCCGACACTTCAATGAAACCTTTATAGTGGCAAAAATCTTGTAACAGCCCGCCCTTTTGTATTAGTATTATTTTGTCCGTTTTGGACAAGAACATAGTAATTTGTAGGGTTTGTCTTCCTAAGTCATCACTAGTCCATACTAGTTTAAACTCAGGAAAAAGGTTTGTTACTAGTTTAGAAGTTTGACCTATATATTATATTGCACTTCACATCTTCTCATGAGCGATGGAGACAAGAGATTAATCTCATCGACATTCGGTAGCTCGTCCAACACAGTTAATTTTAACACTGCAAAGACTTGTTACCGTGCCCACACGAGCCAGGTGCTACAATACTCCCCTTGAAGACCTAGTATACTTGTCTATTTTATTTTTTCTTTTATTCTAGTTGTCGTTTCCTTTTTCTCCCTTGGGTTTCAGGAGCTCGGTTTGTAGAGCTTTTGGGTTCTGTTTGGGTTTCGTCTTGTGATTCTTACCTGAGAAAACAAAAAAGCTAGAATATATTTTACGTCAACATTATTATACAAAGAGACTTCCATACATTTGGCTGTGTGGGCGAATGTACAGCAGAAAATGAATTTTCCAATGAGTTCTCTTGGATTATTGTTCATGAATAATCTATAAATAGATAATTTGTTCACTCTTATTGAGATAAATATATATGAGGAGACAAGTGGAAGTGTTAAAGCTGAAACTTTACTTCCTTTCCAAATAAAAATCTCTTCATATATATATATATATCTGTGTGTGTGTATATATATACATATATATGTATGTGTATATATGAAGAAGGGGTAGCTTTTGGCATGAAAGTAAGGGAAAGGCCGTACGCTCTGTCAATTCTTGGTAGGGAATTAGATTCTTCCTCCATTAACTTCTGTTTTTTGCTGGCTGTATATCTTTAACTACTATAAATATATGCATATCATTCCACAAACGATGCATGCAAATCAGTGAAATGGATTTTCTAGATTTTTCAAGTCCTCGTCATGTGCTTCATGAACATGCTATGTACTGGCTTGATCTGATTCTAGAATATTTTTTTTTAACGGTATAAGCCCCAATAATTTATTCACCTAGCGCTACAATAACAGTTTAGAAAATTACAAATCGAAGTTAAGGAAAGTAGTCACTAAGACTCAAGAACAGTAAAAAAAATCACTGGATAACATCGGGATGAAAATATTGTCCCGGGATGAATCCGAACAGACTAAACGATAAACATAAATGATAAAACATACACAACACACATGGACTGGATTTAGGTTCTTTACTACTCCATCAAAAAAGATCGATCTTCGCCAGATCTAGGAACTCTATCACTGTGCATAAGATATGTATCACTGAAACACGCCAGAAGAACCAATATGGTAAAGAATCCACCACAGATGAATGAGAAGATCCAGATTTCACCTCCATGAGGGACGATGTGGTGAAGAAACCCTAAAACATTCCTTATTCAACACAAAAACAACATATCTGTACAAGAGAAGGGTAGATCTAAGTCGGAGGAGGAAGAGGAAAGGCAAGAGGCTTGTCGCCATCCTCCTCCCCTTGCCTTGAAAAAATAGCTTGGAAAGTTGTGAGATTCTTGAATATTGTTTAGGAAACCATTTACGTACATATTTTTAAATGCTGTTATACATATTTGGAAATCTTTTTTTATAAAAAAGTAGATAAATATAACTAGTAGAAATAGGTTATATCAAACTCAAACTTAATTGATAGACTTTTTTAATAACCGATAATGACACCATACAAGTTTATATTTTGGACATCCGATGAGTTTAAACTCAAACTATCAAACCCACGTATATATAAATTTTTCACTTGACGACAGGGTAAATTGAGCCAAAATTTATTGAGTGACTACAAAGATATTATACTCTACAGGAGTCGAATTGATAGATTCTTGATTGGCGCACCAGTTGTGCCAATTGCATCAGTTTTTTGCCATCAGGATTACCATCTTAAGAGAATCAATGCGACATTGACAAATCAAGGTGGGATAAGAAGTGAATCGTACGGTGTTCACGTAGCTATCACAAAGTTGATGGATTGATTGTACCAAATTAATAAGTTTCACTCTTCGATTTTGGTTTTAAATGGTAATAGCTAGTTAACATGATCAAATGGATCTCTAATTTGACGAACAACGTAAATAATTGAATATATATATATATTTATTTATTTATTTATATTTATATATATAAGTATATGCATATATGGATAAGGAGAGCTAATGAGAGTGCAGGATAGTTGGTGGTGGCTGACTGGCTGGTGGAGTTGTGCTTTTCCACCGTCCAAAGCCCAGAATCCCCCGTATTCGTATATATTCCCTCGCATCTGTTTCATGCAACAGTGGGACCCCCAGTGGTTGACGTGGCACAAGATTTTCCGACCATCAGCATCTGATGGATAAAGATTGATGTTGACTGCCTGCTTTGTCGTTACATTGGTTCAGGATCACACGGCTTTAGATGGCCACCACCAGCCCTCCTTTCTTTGGTTATATATATTTTTTACAGAAGGTTGCACTGTAGTGGCTGTAAAGTCATTTAATTGGATTTACGAGTAAACGATATATTTTTCGTTACAAACAAAAATTAAATTAAACCTAAAAGGATATAAAAATTTTCAACCGTTGATTATAAACTTAAAATATTTTTTTTTCTCTCTTACAATGAATTTAATTTTTCTTTGAGACAAAAAAATACCATTAATCTTATAAATCCAATCAAAATACATTTATAATTCTATTTCTTTAAAAGAAAAATTTTAACTGTCCCATTTTTATTACTGTATGGCTGCTATATAAACAATAACAGCGCGCACATACGGGCACCCATATATATATGGATATATATCTACTTACCAACATTGTTACACATCCTAACAACATCCATCCCAAAAGTATTTCAGCGGTGTGTGATATTCGTTTATTAGGTGTGGTGACATTGTTGTATTTTATCATTTTCCTTACTTTATTAATGCATGTAATCCTATTGCAATCCAAGTATATATGAATATCAGAATATCTGATTAAAAAAACGTATTTTAATGATTTTTATTAGGTATGGTTCGCAGGAAGGAACTGGATTAGGATATAGTAGCAATCATGCATGCTTTTTATGTGTCAATTCCATCCATGCATGATGCATGTTAAGTTGTTCAAAACGAAATTGGCAATATCTTTCCATATTAATTGACACTTTGTAAAGCAGCTCCTGCAGCTTCCTTATTGAAGAAGATAATGCAAGGTTTCAATATTTTTTCACTCTCCCCAATCAGACCATATAATTCTCTCTGCCACCTACTTAATTTGCGGTCTTAATCCCCCAAAAGATGCTTTAACACTAAAAAGTAAAGCAATTATAAAAGAATAAGAAAGACAAATTGCAAATTGGTACTGTTCTCGTGTTATATATATATATACACACACATCTCATGGTACAGATATGAGGAGGAGGAGACCACCATATGCTCCTCCATATACCTTTTAAGTTTTGTTGTGGTTCGTAGATCTAATCTACATTCTTTGTTCAGTTCAACAAGGAATATACGTAAGGTTTTTTCACCATACCGTCTCCTATTATATGGAGATGAAATCTAATTTTTCTCATCCAGCTGTCGTGGATTTTTCACAACATCGGTTCTACTGGTGTGCTCTAGTGACACATATTTGGTACACAGTGACGGAGCTCCTAAATCTGGTGGAGATGGTTTTTTTTTATGAAGGGAAAGCCAATAATCTTGATCCAATCCATGTTTTTTGTTTTACTTTCTATTTTTGTTTAGTCTGTATGGATTTAGCTTGGGACAATGTTATTCGGGTACATCTCGGTGTTGCCTGGTGTTAGTCCAGTATTAGTTTGATGTTTGTTCTTCGATTATGTAGTTCCTCTACTAGTATTTGTAAATTTTAGACCACTAATGTGACGCTAGGTGGAACATTTGTTACTATAGAATGAAGTGATGGGTTTAAAACCTTTATAAATATATATATATATATATATACAAATAATTAATGCTATTTATATAAGCAATAAAGTTGAAAGACCGCTGAAGATTTTTCTTCAATTTTTTTCTACCTTCTTTGAATCTAAAAAGTTGATAAAGATGGCTAATTATGCATTACTGTCACTATCTTAATTTGACCGCATCTTATTCCTATAATGTCCACTTATAGTGCGCCATGATATGCAAAGTATACAAAGCAAATCAAAATAATATATTGATAATTTTGTAGGTTTACATTTGATTTGCAATAAAACAAGGTGAGTACTCTATGGTGGTCATATAAAAAAAATTATACCATTCTCTATGTGAAAGAAGTTAAGGATGTTCCCCTTAATATTTGTAATCTAACAAGATTACTTTGAAAATAAAATATTCAGACTTTTACTTTGGAAACATAAGTGAAAATCAATAGTGATTAAGATGATGAACACAAAACTTGGAAAACTTTAAAAAAAAATCATAAATATTTTGTATTTATATTAGCTTGAATACACCATACATTATTACCAAATTCAGCATAGAGCCCACTTTGGGAAGCCATTTTGAGTCTGTTTTATAATGAATTGCATATATAATACCACAATATATAATTTACCACAACATTTGAAACATCATATATGCTACCAGCTAATGACAGAGACAGAGAAAAATACATTTGTTTTTTGTAAGGAAAAATACACTTTGAAGATTCTCATTGTTGTTCTTCAAAAACTTTGAGGAGAGCCTCATTATTATCAATGACTTGCTATATTTACTTCACTTATAAGAAATTTTATGAACTTTATATTATCCAACCCCAGACACAATAATAATTTTTCATCTCTTTTTTTTTTTTGCCAAAATCTATTTGATAGAAGTAAAAATTCTTTGAAGGGACAAACTAAGCCGAAGAAAATGAACAAAAGGACACAAATCTTTTTGGGGTTTTGACTTTTAAGTGTCACAAGATTACTATTTGAACATAAGAATATATCAAAGATGAAATCAATGCCTCTATAAGTATCGTCGCATATCAAGATAAATGTTCATCGATAATATCATTTTCAAGGAGGTATACAATAATAAATAGCCCTAAAAAAATTTCAGGGGCGTTATCCTCGAACCCCACCAAAAAAATGCGTACGAATCAAAGTGATATTATTTTAATATTAGTCCATCTCAATGTCATTTCTTGGCTCCGCTCTTGCTACCAGCAAAAATTGAACGAAACTGTCATAACATATATCCTAGCATTTGAAAATCAGCATATGTGTTAATTCTCAAATTATTTTCCAAACGCACACATAGTTAACTTGGAGTGTGATTACTTGTGGAGATCCCATCACAAAAAGAACAGGCACTACACCATTGGATCCTCTCTCTCTCTCTCTCTCTCTCTCTATATATATATATATATATATATCTTCCATGCATGACGAGTCACAGCTCTCTTTAGTGAGCACTAAGTTGCAGTCAATATAGCCTTAGAAAGAAAGGCTTCATTGCTAAGAAACTTCTTTCCTCCACTCATCAAAAGATTCAAAACCCTAAATATATAAAAAAACAAAAAGAGATGAGAGAATGAAATAATATAATAAAACTAAACAAATACAAAAGCCCCTCCCTATCTTTCTTTCCTCCTTCTCCTTTAATTCTCTTTTCCCTTTCTTTCTTCGCTCTGCTGGTACTCTCTCTTATTCTGTGATTCTCCACCACCATTTTTGCTAAAGCTCCATCAACCTTTATAAAAAGCAAACGAAAATCATTTTTAAAAAAAATGGTTTTCTCCTCAATTCCAGTCTATTTAGATCCTCCTAATTGGCACCAGGTATGAATATTTTCTTCAATTTAATTCCATTCACAAAAGCAAGAATATTTACAGCATATATATATGAGGGGGGAAAAAGAGATATATAGATATACTCCTATCCCTTTGTGATCTATATTTGAATATCCTAGATTTAATTCGTTTCTTTTATTGCTTTGCGTACAATTAATTCATGCAAATTTTTTCTAACTTTGAGCGCTGCAGCAATCAAATCAACAAGAAGGAATAATTAGTGCTCCTCATGATCATCAAACGCCACAGCTTCCACCTCTTCCTCCACAACCTCCTCTTGTGGCGGCGGGTGCAGGCTCAATCCGACCAGGGTCGTTGGCTGATCGAGCCAGACTAGCCAAGATACCGCAGCCAGAAGCAGCCCTCAACTGCCCTAGGTGTGATTCCACCAACACTAAATTTTGCTATTTCAATAACTATAGCCTCTCTCAACCGCGCCATTTCTGCAAGACTTGCCGGCGGTACTGGACTAGAGGTGGTGCCCTGAGAAATGTTCCGGTGGGAGGTGGTTGCCGGAGGAACAAGAAGAGTAAAAACAGTGGCAGTAGCTCCAAGTCATCTCCAGCTTCATCGAGTGAGAGGCAATTAGTAGGTGGTTCAAGCTCCACAAGTGCAATTCCTTCAGAGATGATCGGTCACTTGCCTCATCATCAACAAGCTTCTCATCAGTTTCCTTTCTTGGGATATTTGCCCAATATTAGTCAGTATAGTGTTGGAAATCCTGGCTTGAATTTTAGTGGAATTCAGGGAAGCATTGAAGCCACTAGCGGCGGTGTCGGCGGCCAAATTGATGTGGGATTTCAGATACCAAGCAATTCAGGTGTGATTTACTTGAATAGGGCTAGTTTTCATATAATTAAAAGATCATAGATATGTATTCATTTACAGTAATGATAGGGATCCCAGTTGTTGGTATCCCAGTTATCTTAACTGCTTAGTTGTACGCACAGAATTTCTTGTGCATCATGTGGAGCCCATAAATTCACTTGAATCTTGTGCGTTCAACTCAACATCTGGGATAACCAGGATACCAAAGTGATGACATATTTATCATTTTCAATTCTTTTAAATAGGCACTTACATAGTAGTATTGTTTTCTCTTGTTCTTGATAAGTAGGAGTGCAGAAATTTCCTTTCTTTGAGGCACAGTCAGGCTTGTTTTCATTTCAAAGTGATGGAGGGGAAGCAGGATCTTTCATGGTTGGAGATAGCCTGCAGCTTCGGGCAATGACTAGTTCAAGCTCTAGGGTTTCTCAGCCAGCTCCGGTGAAGATGGAAGAAAACCACGGGCTGATATCAAGGCAACTTTTGGCTAATTTGGAGAACAATAATCAGTATAATTGGAGTGGTGGAAATACTTGGACGGATTTATCAGGTCTTGGCTCTTCCTCCACTACTCATCTGCTATAAAATGGATCATTTCTGGATTGGCAACTCTCTAACCCCCAGAATTGTCTAATGAAGATGGTGGAATCGGATTAATCTCTTCACGACGATGATCCGATAGGATCGAAGGTAGAGCTCGGGTTTTATATATATCCTAATTAATAATTTGTTGCTTTTGGTTGAAGAATATTGAAGTTGTGTTGTTATTGTATTTCTATACGTGGAATGTGTGTGAGGCCATTGGTGTTTGTTGTTTCAAGAGATGATGAACTCATATTTATGATTAATCCTAGTTATCAATGACAACTTGTTTTCCTTTAATTCATTTGTTATACATTAGCATTTTCACTAGTTAGCACATCATCATGTGCTATGCTAGTTATATATATATCATGGGTTCGCACTCTTTTTCTTTTAACATGTTTTGATTTGTGGATTGGCATCTAGTTAGGGTAAAAATCATCAAACAGAATAAGAGAAGCAACCCTACGAATCCATGTGATGTGTATTAGTGTCTAAGATGTATGTTTCAACCCACTTCAGTATGAGGGGGTTGCATATATATGTTGGTAAGTTGGTTACTGCTTCATTTTGTTATGTGTAGGTGCTGGTGACTTTATTTATGAAATCTCGACTTAAGTATCAATCGATTTATACGTGTGTGTGAGTATGTGATTGACAATCACTTGACGATAGGCTAATAAGTTATCTCTTAATACTTAGACGAAAGACGTACGAGGTCGGGAGTTAAAACCAACCAGTAGGGATATTTGCTGGTGTCCCACTTCTGGGCGGACCGGGCTCTACTCACATGGGATTTGACAAAGTCATACATGTATCATCAGTGTAGTGTGGGCTATTCTGATAGCTCGAGATTTACACTCGCCCAACTGTCCGTAGGACATACTATTGATTTAGATGATTTATTGATTATAAAAAAAAAAGTGTATGCGATTGGGTATCCTTAAACGCCATTGCTTAGCTTGAAATGCTCTCCTTGTCCCCTTCAATATCCTCTTCTTTAAGTAGCGACATTTGAATTCCCCTCATTTTTAGGAGATTTAAATCTAAGACACGGAGAGGTTTGTTGTTTTTATTCTTCACTCGATCAGGACTCCGCATGCAAAATAGGAACTCTTTACTTATTTATGTACGTTAAAAAAAAAAGGAGAAAGAGAAAAGAGAAAAGATCATCATCACCAGTATCATTTCCATGTACACAACTACTGTTTGGAATGATTTTGTAATAATAAGAAATATCATAGGATTCGACGTACTCATTTAATTCGTTGTTTGAGAGGGAAAGTGAAAGAAAAAAAGAAAAAGACAAAACATCCAACAAAACGCCAAAACCCCCCACTCAAAACCATGCAAATTCGGTTTTTCAATCAAACCAATAGTTGGGACGTTGCAGACTAGAATTTCGTTTAGAAACAACATTGAATGTTACACAAAAAAAAAAAAACATTGAATGTTCACAAGTATATTTCGGTCAAAAAGAATATAATTGGCAACTTTTGAGCATTTTGCTTTAGGTCATTTTGGACTCTCTCTCTCCTCTCATATCCATTCAAAAAATACTCTATAAGAATACCCAAGAATTATTATTACATAAGCAAAATTATATAAATATATATATATATATAATATAATATAATATAAGGTTTTGATGTGGACCAAATAAGGATATGCTTTTGCGAGGACCAAGACTGTATTTGCATAGACGAATAAAGCAAAGCAATCAAAGTGGATGGATTCAAAAAAGGAAGAGAGTTGGGATAGTGAGAACTGTATATACGGATCAACATGCATATACCAAAAATGTGGATGCAAGAGAAAGAAGAAAAAAGAGGAGTGGTTGCTATTGTTGGTGGGGTACGTAGCTTCTATTCCAGTACCACCAACACCAAATCAAAAGTAAGAGAGGGCTCGGAAATTTGTATGCGACTCCGAGGCTGAGAATGTTGTCTTCATGATTATGACCACTTCGATAGACGTGAAGTTTCTCGCACTGTTATGTTGTTTCCTTTTCTTTTTTCCACGGCCAGCTTTAACTTTTCATCTTTAAGTATTTAACATACGTTGTTATAAGTGTAGATTTGAAGTTATGAGTTTAGACTCATATAAAATGTTTAAACGTCGTAATTATATAGTTTCGACAGGATCATGCCAACCTATTAATATATGCCGTCTTTGAGACGCAATAGTGAAAACAAATAATTTAAAGCAAATTGGTCCTACATTTCCCATGGGTTTTGTCTTACTGACAAAAACTATACATGCCCAATATTACTGCTTTATTATGGGCTTGATATGGCCAGTGTTCAGTCATGACATCATCAAAATCCAGCTTCTTCAACTACAAGAACTCTGTGGGGCAATTTTGTCTTGTAATTAAAAGCCTTCCCTGCAAAGAAAGGGAAGGGTACTGACATCACAAAGAATCTGGCTATTAATTTGCAAAAAAAAAAAAAAAAAAAAAAAACCCTGACGGAACGAAAGTATAGAGGATTTACGACCATGAACCCTGAAAATAACAAGATCTAAAATCCACCATAAAACTGAAAGAATTCTCAATATTTAATTGATGAATGTCTAAAACATAAAAAGGCTTCAAGAAAAATCAGACTTATTTAAACGTCTCTAAGTCTAGGGAATGAATTAGAGTTTAATCCAAGAAGTTAGAGAGTTTACTCTAGGAAACTGGAGAGTTTATTCCAGGAAAAAGAGTTTTCAACAGAAAATACAAAAATACCCCTTAAATACTATTCAACAAAAAAGAACACTACTTAATATTTATCACTAATTTTCCTCTTCATCTTGCATAGATCCAACTACTCCTCGAACATTTCCGCATGACGTCCCGCATCAAACCCCTTTGACGCTTAATTTCTATCATCAACGTGCTGGAGAACTTCATTTCCACTAGTAGTTTGAATTTTCTCGATAAAAACTGAGAATGATGAACGATGATACATGGCACAGTGATACAATTCATACACGTACGTCAGTTACTCAAAACCTATCCAATTTTTCTTCCTGGTCCCCATTGGATTTGCATGTATATATCTTGCAATTGTAAATCTTGTCCCACACGAACAAATGATATCACTTACAGAATGGGGCAGGTGATCTTCCACCTTTCCCTCCGAAGCAAATCAGCTTCTTTCAATACAAAAAAGGGAAACAAAATGAAGTAACAAGGTAAACAAAATTAAAATGGGGGGAAAACCTCAGCTATCCACAGTATTCGCAGTGGAGGATGGCCGTGGCTGTTGTGCTTGAGATTGAGCCTCGGCTTGTGCGTGGGCCTCCTTCTGCTGGCCAACAAACCTGCTCAATCGCTCCAGCAACTGTAAAGCTTTTCGCTTTCCCCGGTCCGTACCATTTTGTGCCAAATCCAACAGTGAACCCATGACTCCAAGCTCCTGAGCCTCTACCAAATACTTTTGATCTGCAGAAAAAAGGTACACCAGGACTGCAGCCGCATTCTCTCTGTTTCTCGGTGACCCATTTCCAATAACATCAACCAAAACTGGCACTGCATCAGCAGCTCCAATGGCTGCCTTCCCTTCAGGATGGCTGGCCAGTACTGCTAGTATGGCCAACGCCTCATCCACCATTCCACCTCCAGGTTCCGTCAGTAGCCGCATTAATATGGGCACAACTCCAGCCCTTACCGCCTTTCCTTTGTTTCCTTGGTAAATGCACAAATTGAAGAGTGCTGTTGCAGCATCCTTTTTCCCTCTTTGGGTACCTTCACTCAGCAGCGTCACTAGTGGGGGTATGGCGCCTGAGGCACCAATTGTAACCTTATTGTCGTCCACAACAGAGAGGCTAAAAAGGGTGGCAGCAGCATTTTCCCTAGCTTCCATGCTTCCCTTCTTAAGCACATGAACAATTCCTGGTACAGCCCCCGAGGTTATAATACTTCCTTTGTTATCTTCACATATGGAAAGGTTAAGAAGTGCTGTAACAGCATGCTCTTGGGTGCGGGAATCAGATGTTGAAAGGAGTTCAACAAGAGGTCGGATTGCACCAGCTTCAGCAATGGCAACACGATTATCCGCATTTCGTTTGGCAAGAAGGCGGATCTCACCTGCAGCAGACCGCTGGTCCTCAGGGTTACCAGATGTGAGCTTGCAGAGGAGAATTTCAATCTTAGTACGTTCAGCAGGAGAGCACGAGGATGTGGTTTTACTGGGTCGAGAACTGCTAGGTCGTTTTGGTGGTTCGACGCCATTGGCCTCACACCACTGGGCGATGAGGCTACGAAGCACATAGTTGGGTGTAAGAACAGTATTGGTGAGAGTCTGCTGCGTCTTTGGGCATGTGCCATGTCCCGCATCCAGCCACTTCTCAATGCAGGAACGCTCATAGGTCTACAAGAAGGAAAATTGAAACCTGTTAATTATATACATAGAATAATGTTTGTAGGCCAGTCTCAGTATTTTCTATGCTTGGAGTGCATATTCTCGTGAAAAAAAAAAGAAAAGGTCAAACCAATCATATTGACGACAATCATGGAATCTTCAAGGAAACTCCTTGATTTTTTTCACAAATTTGTGCTTTTTTGCAAGCAACCTATAATGAAGAATTCATGGAAGGAAATGACCATCCCATCAGCCTTAGCTTGGATGGTCTCACTTAGGCACTCATCAGGGACCATTCTCCCTTCTGTTTAAATTTAACAGCAAAAGGGACCAGAAGGTTGCAGGGGCCAGAACTCTAAGTGTGTCACTGAGGATAAGATGAAAGAATTGTGACAACAGAAATAATGTGAGAGAGGGTTGACTATGTTATGGCCGGAGATGCAAAGTGCATATACCTGCCCAGTTTTAACAATAACAGGATCCTTCATCAACTCCAGGGATATTGGACATCGAAAATCATCTGGTATAACTGGAACCCCGACGTTCCCTTCGGAAGGAAGTTGTCCACTGCCACTTGGAGGAAGATTCTTTTCTCTTCCAGGACCATCCAAGTTGGGGTTTTCAGTCTGCACAAAATCCTTTATTTTCTTCAATAGCATTGACATCTTCTCAATACTCTCACCGGGGTCTCCACCACTGGCAGCAACCATCTCATGAAGAGCTAGTGACTCTTGTGTGAGATCAGCTATCCCTGTCAATTGCAATATCTCAGACAATCTCCTCAGCACAGCTGGATCTGTTGCTGCATCGTTGGTTTTGTTGGAAAGGGATAACAGATCCTCATACAGCCCAACATTTGGAGAGTCGGCCCTTCCTTTGGCTCTTCTGAACTGAGTAAGAACAAGCTCAACCTAAACATTTAAAGTGTTTAAATCATTGTCCCAGCCAAAATATTTGTGTATGTAAATGTGAAAAATGAGAGAATGGATTAACACGGAGGATTTCTATCTTTGGGACCCTTAATGTTCAACAATGAACTATATGCCAAAAAGGGGGTTTTCCTCAATGTAAGAATTGAGAACCAACATATTCTAGGATCTTCAAAAACTTGAATTTTAGATAGAAAATTAGTCACCTAATTGAGGTTACCATGGTACAAACCCATGTTAAAAAATTTCTCAATTAATCACTTCAAGGTATTCAACACTTCACCACAGTCCCAAAGGCACATAAACAAACATGAGAAAAATGGAAAATAAGTGAGGAAAAAAGAAGTTACCATGTCAATTTAATGTGCCATAAAGGCTTATCTAATATAATAAGAAAGGAAAATTCAAGGCTGAGTTCTTTCGATATTACACCTCCAAATAATGACAAAAGAAAGTTCAATGGCAATCATCTACCTGTTCCTTAACTTCGTCTGATATATCAAGGTTTTCATAGGAAATTCCACTTAAAGCTTGTTCCAACTTATTAATCACATCATGGAATTTATTCATTATTTGCTCCCTCTCCAGGACCTGAAAAAAGTAAACAGATGCCAGTTTAAATTAAGAGAAGTTATCCCCCAAAACCATAGAGATTACACGTTCATATTAGCATTTTGGAAAATGCTTTAATACTTTGTTCCTCATTCAAAAAAAAAAAAAAAAAAACCTCCAACGACTTTTGCACAAAAACTAAAAGAGTACATTTAGAACATATATGGATTCAGTAATTCACAATCACTCAACTGCAGCTAAATGTATTCATAAACCAAAACTGGCAGCAAATTGCGGGCATAGGCCATATATAACCAATGAGCTGATTGAAGGCAAAAGAAAAGCTTCCCCAAAACCCAGACAAACAAGTATGCGCTTTTGCATCAGTCTGAAAAAAACTACAAAACGGCATTTTCATGTTGATTATGAACTAAACATTATTGCTTCAGATCAACAGGTCCAAACATGGGATTGAATAAATACAGATGATAGAAAGAATGCGAACAAGTAGCTCAAGTGCATCTGGTATCCAAGCGAAACAGTTATAAAAAACATTCTACCTGTTACAATGATGTATAACATTTCCATCCACACATTAGCATATCTTTCCTAATCAAATCATAGCTGATAACATTGGAATCCACCAAAAATCTCATCTATCTCGTTTACCTATTGTGGTGCTGGAGCAGGTGAGGAAAGTTGCACGTAGCATTTCATCCCTCCCTGCCAAGGTTCATGTATGAATTTCTAAAGACTCCCTGGCCATAAAATACGAAGCCAGGACACACATCTCTCTCTCTCTCTCTCTCTCTACTAAGCTGGACATTTACTTACGAACAGGCACATTATCAGTAAGTATCATGATAAAAAAACAACCTGAAGAAACAAAAACCGAAAAAAGATGAACTTCTATACTAAAACCAAGTGCTGATAGTAAAGACGTAGGTGCCACCACAAGAGAAACTTGTCCCAATTACTCAGGCCACTGTGAAACAACCTAGGATATTAATTCCAATATTTCGTAGATTTTCGATCTATTTCTAGGTGAGAGGCCGTGTGTGTGTTGGCCGAAAGGTGGGGGAGGGGGGGAGCGGAAAGATTGTTGTTTATGGTTTCAAACTTCTAGAAGATATTGTATCAATTCTATACCCGAAACTCTTATTAATATTAAGTAATATGATAATTTATTTTGCTGTTCCTAAACCATCAGAACAGCTATAACGACAGTGGCGAGTGGATAAAACATCACAAGAGACAAAGCTGTATCCAAGTAATGTATCTTGGAATTCTCGAAATGAGAAGCACCAATGGAGATAAAAATTGATTTAAAGAACCGATAACAATGAGATTCATATAGAACAATCTATGAGTGAAAGAGACACTACTCCTATTCAAGGTCAATACGTTCACTCTCATAAGAGAAAAAATCAATTTAGACTGCTAAATATGGAATCTCCCTCAGACAGCATAAAAGGATCTTACTGAGAAAAAAAAAAAGGTTGATGGAAAGAAAAAAAAAATTAGCACAAGACAACAGTTGAAAAACCAAAAACCAAAGCACATATTATACGTAGCTTGATGGAAAAAAAATCCTAAAACCACATACGCATATTATCTTAATTTATTTCTCTCTGCTTTTAATGGTTTGAGTCAAGACAACAGTTGCAAAACCAAAAAAGCAAAGCACATATTATAAGTAGTTTGATGAAAAATCCTAAAACCACATACGCATATTATCTTAATTTATTTCTCTCTGCTTTTAATGATTTGAGTCAACTGCTGATTCATTCAGTCTCGAAATTCCAGCAATAACATGAATTCTCCATTTTCAGCTCCATAAGAAACATACCAAGCATATAAAGATCCTATACGTTGCAACGACAGGAAGAGCGAAATCAGCCTCAATTTTGATGATCATATTTCAATGAAACAGAGGAAGTACCAAATGAGCTCAAAACTTTTAGTACGGCCTAAAAAAGTTTGTACTGACAGGTTAGTTTTGATATCTAAGTGGCCGAAATCAAGATTATGAACATGTTATTGCCAGAAATATTTTTGTTGTTTCCAATATTTACAGGTTCTGCTTGACCTATGAGAGGCTTCATACTACCCTAGAAACAACTAAAAACAGCTCGAGTGATAGGAAAACACTTCATATTTTCTTCTATTTTCCTCCAATTTCTGGTCAACCAAACGGATCCAAAAAACCGAAGAAAAGGCGCACACTAGTTGCTTGAAGTAAAACAAACATACACACCAGATAAATCTTGCTGCCTTCGCTGCCAAATCTGAGAAGCTCCTTTGCAGAATCCAAGGCTTCCTTTAAAGAGAGCAGAGCGCTAACGGTCTCTTCTGGAATCGCTTCCTTGCTTTCCCTAATCTCCTCGAACATTGGGGTTAACAGCTTCAATCTCCTCGCCATATTGCAGTACTGCTTCTTAACAGTAGACCTGTAATCGGACGTCGACGGCATCTCGTTAACTGTATCGATCAGGCTCTGTACTAGCTCTAACTTATTCTCCTCTTCCATAGCTAGAACCAAAACCGAAATCCAGATCTCCTTCAAGACGGCACCGTTGAATGAAATAGTTACTATACACTTGTGTATTTGATAGCTGAGGCTCCTCTGTTTCTAACGAACTTGCTGCTATAGCTGATACTGGTGGTAGTGAAACGGAAAGCAAGCCATACTCGACGCCATGAGAGACTACAGAGTTGCTCAGAAAGAAATAAATGCAAGAGAAGGACGCACGCGCGAAGAGCGTTTTCGTGGCGCGGCTGGGTAAGCTAAACCGGGGTTGGGTTAACTGTTTAAGTATTGGGTTTGTTCGTGGATTTCTTTTTATCTTGGATTAGTATTTTTAGAGGAACGTATCTTAAGCTGTCAGCTTGGCTTAGTTGATCGGCTCAGCGGCGGGGTTAAGAACTTAAGGGTCAGCTACTTCGTGTAAACTAGCAAGGACAAGAAACAAATCGGGGCTGTGGCTTCAAAGCAATTATATGCTCCGTATTTAAAGATCTTCTGACACGTGTGCTTAGATTTAAATTTTTAACCACATTAAGAGGTTGTTTTTTTTTAAATCAAGGGTTTTGGAGGGGGCGGGACTCGAACTCACGCCCATGGATCGATCCTTTACATGTAACGCGATTGTCATTCAACCAATAATCCAACTGAAGCTAAGTAGAGAATCAACCAATAAACAATATTCAAGCAAATCAAAGCGGTAAAGACACAAAACACAACAATATACGTGGTTCGACACACAGAAGCCTACATCCACGGACAGTAGAGAATCAATTTCACTATATGAAAAAGTTACAAACCAATAGAGCTTACCCAATACAAGTAGAACAATGCCACTTTAGATACTATCTTACTCCTACAACAATATATGACAAGTATGAGTCAATAATTCCACAAATCTTTACCTTGACGAATACCAAGCAAACAAAAGTCTTCGGTACTCCAAACAAACTCCACCAAATAAGAATAGGACAACCCAACCAATCCAAAATGCCAACAAGCAAGCAAACAAGACACCAATAACCAATGCTCTACTTGAGCGGATACACCAAAGGGTATCCAAAATTATGGGATGTGGTAACTTGCAGTCTTGCACCGTACCTCAAAACTAAGAAAAATATTTTATTCTCTCGGAGCTCTCCCCCTCTCTTTCTTTCTCTCATAAATCATGTTAGAAAATATTAAAAATTGTAATGTTAAAATGAGAGTTGTTGTGTCAAAATAGTATGTCCTAAAATAGGTTTTTTTTTTAAAAAAAAAATAGAGGAAATTATACGCCCATTTTGAGGACATGGTTGGAAATGCTCTTCAGTCCATCACCTTCTTATCTCGGTGATGTCTACTGTAGCTTAAATTGACGTTTAAAATCGCCCAAACAAATTTGCTTAAAATCGGATTCTCTGAATATGAACATGGATTGACTTTTAATGTCAAGTATGCTTTATTTTCTTATCAATTATTAGAACCATATCTACAAAAATATGATGGAATCACCAGTAGGACAGTTTATCCACAACAATCTCCTGTTCACTGATGGGGAAAAACATCTAAAATCATCACAAATCAAAGGAACATGTGAAAAGAAGACCACAAATATATAACCGGATATGGATTTTTGATACATTGGATGGGGAGGGGATCGAACCCTAAACCTAGCTAACGTCTAAGTATGTAAATGTATTATCAACTAAGCTGGAGATCGTTCTCACCGGATATGATTTTTAGTTGAAGCTGTAAATATAATATTTCAATCAAAAGAATCGAAATAGTAAAAAGGGAATCGTGAATTTGAACTCAACCTCAAATACACGCATGTCAAAAATAAATATAACCCCGATTGAAGAAACAAAAACTCATCACTTAAGTTGATTAACATTTGACTAGACTTAATTCAACCTTTTGGGGATCACAGACCAATTATGCAACCTCATGGCACTCAAAAATGCTAGAGAAAAACATGCATGGACATGCTCTCATCATGAGAATGCTTCATTAGAGAAAAGTTACGAACAACATAATGGCTAATTAAAAACATCTAATAGTTATGGCAAAACAGTAAGTGATTCCTCAACTTGGGATCAACGTAACATTTATTTACTACATCTCTAACAGTGTTGGATATTGCTGTATGTATGATATAGAGTCAAAGGGACAACATTAACATGCTTATAATAATGATACAATTAAATGCATAAGAAACAATATATACATTGTTTACTACAGGTGGAATGCGTGTACAAGATAGTACAAACACATGCATGTGAAATGATGATATGATGTTAGTGCACTTCAAACAAAATTAATACAGTATAAATTAATGAATGTATGTCGAACGAGTCATATGAGGGTCCATCGATGATATTATATATAGGTATTACAGCCTTTTTTGAACAAACATTGACCCCATAACCATTTGGACATCATGCTTTCAGACAGCTATATAAATAAAAGTCTCATGAAAGGTGTCAGTGGCGTACCTGAGTCTTTGGATGTCCTGAACGAATTTTAAAAAATGGATATTTTCAAGAAAAAAAATTTAATGTCGTATATTACTTAAAAATATGAATCTTGTAACATTTAGAAATGTAAAATCATTAATTATGTTGGTGTAATCAAGTTTTTCGGTTAAAAACTTTCAATAGACAATATAATTAACTCATTTAATATTTATTTTGAAATATTATAATATTAATAGTCTAGAGTTTTTTGAAAAATATAAGGCGTTGGGAATTTAGGGGTCCTGGGTGACTGCCCGTCTCGCCCACCCTCTAGAATGCCTCTGGTGAAAGGCTATTGGTTCTTGCCTTTTAATTTGGTAAACAAGTATTAAGGTCTCAATTATGCAAAAGATGGTATGAAAGTTGACGCTTATGCGTGTCAACTTTGGCTCGTAATTATCAACTAAATAATACTAATAACTTGAAAAGCAGGGCACCACAAACCTGGCAACAAAATATAAAATTATGGTCGTTTTGACAAGAAATTAATTATTTTTAGTTTGATAATCTAAACAATATAATTATGCTTAGTTGTCACTGATGACAACAACTAATCAAAATGTAAAATACACGACAATGAGGCAAGGAACTCGACGTTACTTTGTGGGACCCAAGGTGTGGCCCATTGATTAACTGAAAAGTCTGAAATCCAAAATTGAAAAGTCAAAACTTTAATATGAAATGGCTTCGCATTTTCACACCTCGAAATTGAGTTGATTTGTCCTACACTTGGAAGACTGAGAGACGTGATTCACTTGGCCAGCCTGACCAATAAGAGAGTCGTGGATACACGTGGCCCACATGCGCAGAGTGGATCGTGGTGGGTTTAGAGATAATGACATTCATTTCGGATCATGATTAGCTCGGCTCTCTAAGCCCAGCCGATGCTCACCCCTAAAACTTTCTCATTTAATACGTGGATTTAACTTCCATCTTCCCGTGTTTTTTTTCCCTGATAGCAATTAAAGAGAACACATTAAAAATAATGTAATTTAATGTATCTTCCTGAATATACTAAGGTATCCTCCTGATAATAGTACTAGAAAATAAATCCTTGTAAATCTACCGTCAGTGGCCCACCACAATTGCAGCGGGAGACGCAAGGCCATGTGACCCGCCGCAAGGACAGCTCACATTCCTCTAACGAAGTTTTTGTTGTCGTAGCGCAACGGCCTTCATTTGATCCTTTGTATGGGAGTGCAACGTTAGCATTACATAAACAAAACTCTGTCCTATCTAAATGATCAAATTTGAACGATCTGGATTAAATCGAATTTGAAGATAAGTTATATGTCTAAAATCTGAGTTTAAATACAAATATTTTATTGGGAAAATTAAAGATTAGTCCCTTATTGAAGAGTTTTGTTACAAGAAGAACATTCTTAAAAATTTTATTCCATAAAATCCATATAGTTTGAACTAATATTCTAAAAAGGCAAAAAAGTTAAAATATATGGTTTTATTGTCTAAAATACCCTCATCTTCATCCTCAAACATGACACATGCCTCCCTGCACATTATTCATCTTTGAACTCTACCGGAAGCTTCGTCTCCACAGACGGAAGCTTCTTATCCGCCCCTCATGGCTTATTCGAGAGTTCTATGTCATTTTTTAGTGATTTTTCATCCCGATTTTTGTTGTATTCGAACAAGATCTACTCATACTCACCACGGGACCTATAGATCTTGTTGTTTTCCTTCGATTTGTCATCACACAATTATTTTCGACATTTTTTTGGTATTTTCATGGTTTTTTGGGATCTGCGGACTGCAGGTGATATGTTATATGTTTCGATTAATTTGATATCTGTCAGAATGTTATCTGTCTTGCTAAATGTTATCTGTCTTATTAAAATGTTATTTGTCTTTAATGAAATGTTATCTGTTTGAAGTTTCGAACAGATAACATATAAGAACAGATTCGAAACAGATATTATATCTGCAAATTCAGATCTAATTTCAGAAGAAAAAAAGAGTTCGAAAAAGCAATAAAACCTCATAGGTGATGCGCCTTGATCCGTAGAGTTGATTAGGGGCGTTGATAGTCGTTGGCGTTGGCCATATTGGTAAGATCTAGCTCTTTTTCAAACGGTGGATGTGATTTCACGAAGCTTTTTCGACGACTCAAGTGATAATCGACTATGGGTGATGGTTGGGCTTTGATCGGGCTGACTTAGAGCTTTATTTCTGTAGTTGGCTTGTTAAAAATGATGGACGGACGGTCAACTTCCGATATGGTGGTGCAAAGAAAGGAGGAGGAAGAAGAAGAGAGAAGGAGGGAAGATATTTTTGTAAGTTGGTAGGTTTTGTCCTTTTTTCTGAAGTTTTTTTAGGTTGTCCTTATTTGAATACAACTTTTAGTTTTTGTCCTTATGGATAAAACCCCATATTTTGTTTGGTTTAAAACCGGGTCTAA